>NW_024884364.1:4765562-5181279 GCF_019232065.1 Centrocercus urophasianus
CATCACTGGACCATGCCCACCACTGCAGCCTCCCTGCTCCCACCATCCAGGGCTGCAGCACTGGAGTTCCTCACTGAGATATGGAAGACAACTGGAGAAAGCTGCTTTGGGGACAATTACCTTCCTGGAGTAAGGGATGAAAGAAGATGATAACACAAGTGCTTAAAACAACAAAAAAGAGCACAAAGTTAAAGAAAGGCAGAACCACTCATGTCAGCTAGACAGAAGGGCCACATCAAGTAAGAAACTCGGCACAAGGCAAGGGATTTGGGGGTATACAGGTGAGGAATGCTGTGTGAACCTGGGGCATATGCAGGTGCAGCAGTGAGAAGGAATATCAGCAGCTTGATAGAACTGCTAGCATGGGAAGAAGGGGAGAACCTGCTCCAGCAAAACAAAAGCAGCAGCTTGCTCTGGGCTAGAAATGAGTTCAGTCCAGGAAAAGACAGACATCAGGCAAGGGGGGAACTGGAAGGGGTCAGGAAATAGACTTCAACCATGACTAAAGAGATGGACTGGCTCAGGAATGTCTCCTCAACAACCAAAAGAAAAGGAGTTTGTCATACACTGCCTGCCCTTCAGTGAAGTCTCCTCACTCTCCCTCCTCAAAACTTCTGCAGATGGAAGTGGCAGAAAGGTTTGCATACCCCGGGACTAGGGCTCAGCTTGAGCTCACAGAGAAAATAACCACAAAGAAAGAAAACGAAAAGAAAAGCAGAACAGAAAGCAGGATGGCTGTGTGTAGACTTTAAAAAGCAAGCCTTTCCCACATCTCAGGCTTTCAGACTCAGTATTTTCAATATTGATTTTTTTTCTGCTCATTCGAGCAATCCCAGGATCTAAGACAGGCTTCAAGACTTCTCCAGAAATGACCCTATATGCAGACCCTATATGTCACCCGAGGATGTAGCCACAAACCTGTATTGGAATTTTGTTATTCCGGATAACAAAGACAAAGACTTACCATGAAAAATTGCAGAAGGACTGTACAAGCCTGATAAAATAGCCCAAGAAATTCAATCTAAATGAAGTGATAAAGTGGTGCACACAGGGAAGAATATTTCTGACTCCGCATTCAGCTGATAGGTCCTGAGCTAGCCATAGAAACAAGATCTTGTATTTATGATATATTGTTTCTTGATAACATCAGCTTGGTTCTTGGTGGCATGAAAGAAAGAAAATGAAACGTCAGATACTATCACTGTAGTGAGAGCAGAGCAGGTAGAAATCAAGACAGAGAGTATAATTATGCCACTGTACAAAGTCAGGGTATCTTGAAAACTGCATGTAGCTCTGGCCCTACAGCCTCTCAGTAAAAATCAGAATTACTACAGGAGCATCTGAGAAAGTCAGTATGGATAAGCCAAAGTACAGAGCAGGCTTCCTACAAGAATAGCTGAGTAAAAACGACCTAGTGAGATGTCATGTTACTGGAAGTCATTGTGTCCCAGTTACCAAGAAAGTGGTGAGAAAGGACCACTTGTGCAATGCCTTCTGATATAGCAGGTGGCATCAAATAAAATTGGTGTGTGCCAGGTTCAGACCAAACAAAACGAGGTGTCTTGTCACATCGTGTACAGTAAAACTGTGGAACTTTTTCCTTGGAAGACTGGGAAAACAAAAGTGTTATAGAGGTTTAAGAACAGAAGTTCACAGAAGAGCAATCTGTCAAGGATCTCTAGATGTGCAAAAGCTGCTTTCAACTCAGGCTATCCTCAAGCCACAGGTGGCTGAAGGCCAGCAGACCTGTAGCAGAGAAGATCATATATACCTCCATTATTATGATATCCTCCAGGCACATGGATTTTGCCCAAGTTTGAACTAGATGGGTGTTCAACCTGGCTCAGTGCAACTGTTCTTACACACATCTTCATGCTCTGAAGGAAATGAATCTTTGACAGATGACCAGTTCTCACAAGCCTCAGCCTTTTTGGCTCCAAACACAATAACTTTCTGTTAAGTGAGTCCTCACAGGACCAATGGAACAAGGTATATATGACCTTTTGGATCAGGAGGGAGGTAAGTTTGTTCCTGGGGTCAATAATCAAAACAAACGTGTTCTTCCTGAAAGCTAAAATGCTGGACTCCAATGTCAAACAATGGTAAATCTACAGTACTCCTACTGATCTCAATTGAGACAACTTAGAATTGTGAGAGTAACAAAAAGGATGAAGTCCTTTTGTAGTAGTCAATAGGACAGTCAAATGGATCTAGCAATTAGCTGCAGATGAAAATGACAAGTGTCTAAAGAGGGAAAGAACTGATGACAGACTTGAGAGTTGAGTTTCAGACATACCGGTCACCAAAAACTACCAAAATCCTATATACCTTAGACTCAAGATGCAGAAAAGAGAAAAAATAAGGAAGGGAAATTAAAGTGGTGACTAGAAGAGGAGAAGCAAGAGCAGAAGAGTATGAGGGTTATAGGTATTCTATTAAAGAAACAGTCAGTTGTCTTCTAAGTCCATTCCATTGGGGCTTCTCGGGTATTCAAAAGTGTCTCAGATACAAGCACCTGCAGAGTGACATCTTATGTAATTATTGAAATAGTACAAGCAAACCAGGCTAAGTTCCACAGCCAGAAGAATCTCCAGCATGGGACAGGTCTTCCTTCTCAGGTAGGTATGGTGTTTCCAGAAGTGGAATCATTCCTGATTTGTCAGTAATAAATAATTGGGAATAACAAAGCATGAAGACGTAGGGAATAAGAAAGGGTTTTCAAAGGTTTAAATTGCCTTCATGTACCTAGTCATACGTACATCTCAAAGTCTACGCTCTCTCATTTATCCTTATAGCAGAGAAAGTGTGGATTTCAAAACAAATAGCCCGTTAGGCTCTCCCAGTGCAGGGCTCCCCACACAATGCTCCTCAATTCCAAAGCACTTATTGAGAAGGAGCTGCCAGATTTCTTGACCCATGAAGTAGCTTCACACAACATACAAAGTGTATCAGTGCAAGACTTCCCTACTCCATTCACCCTGTAACAGAATGTAAGATTAGAACCTTACTCTGTAGAGGTGACTTTGCCTCACGTGACCTTTTCTTGAATCACTGTTAAAGCAGCTCTCAATGGTGGGCTTATAGAGAATGCTTGACCTACTGACACTAATATCTCCTGTGTATCGTTTCAAGACATACAGGACTTTTGCTACCAAACAACTTCCTCCTCAACAGCATCCAAAAGGTGAGACTACTGTGTGAAATAGGATTTACAGGCTTCCAGAGTACATGGTATTATGAGAAGACTCAGGGTCGAGTCCCATCAGTAGCACAGGGATTCTAACACCAGACCACATCTTGGCCAAAGGGTAAGAAAACCCTGTAACCTTTTTAACCATGCAGATAGAATTAGCAGCTTTTAAAATGTTCCCATCCAAAATAGAAGTCCAGATAAGAGCCAGTATAGCATGAGATATTGAGACAGATCCTAGAGGGACTGATATGTCAAAGTCTGCAGTGCCTCTTGGTTTTCAGGTTTAATTCAGGAATGTCAGAAGACAGCCCAAGGACAAAATGTGCAGAGAAGATTGCATGTAGCCTGAAACATAGCCTTTCTAGGGTGAAGTTAAGACACACTGCCAGAATAGCATAGAGAAACCTGCATTGTTTGCTAGCATAAACAAGCCATAATAGCATTTACTGCCTTTCTACTCAGACAAACCACATTTAATTACCTTGTATCCAAGTTGCAATAATCTGGATGCAGATAGATCTGAGTAAATTGAAAGGAAATGGATTTTACATGACAATGTAGAAAGGAAAAGCACATTAAGATAAGGATGATTAGGT
The DNA here is from genome assembly GCF_019232065.1 of Centrocercus urophasianus. Classification (NCBI taxonomy): domain Eukaryota; kingdom Metazoa; phylum Chordata; class Aves; order Galliformes; family Phasianidae; genus Centrocercus; species Centrocercus urophasianus. Next base: position 4,769,352 of record NW_024884364.1, read on the forward strand.
GTATTGGAAGAATGGAAGAACCTTGTAAAAGATAATTGGATTCAAAACAATAGCATCTTCAGCAGGGGAATTTCTGTCAAGTGGAAGTTATACCGCTGTCACAATCAGAGAAGTGTCTATACCAGATTGGCTACTTTTATTTTCTATGCATGGTGGATCCTTGAGTTTCTCCAAGAGTTGCAGCTTCTGGCTTGATTTGATATCAAGAGAGCCATTTCTCTGGAACTTTCAGTCAGTCTGGTATTTCTCCATGTCTCACATCCTCTTGGGAGACACCATATGCTTTCTTCTTTTACCCTTTACATGTTCAGACTGCAAACTATCAGCAGTAAAAGGATCTAACCTACCTAGCCTCAGCTAGTTCACTCTATCTATCTACATAAACTCTTGATTGGCACAAATACTTGCTCACTTCCATGAGGTGACTCAGATATTCTGGTATGTGCTTCTGGAGAAACAAGAACTGGTTACTACAGTCTGAGGCAATCACAAAGGGCTCTTAATTACTAGCAGTGATATCTGAAGCAGAGAAAGAGAGCTGAGCAGAACTGTGCCTACCCATAACCAGTAAGTTTACGGAAGCCCTATTAGATGATTCATCCATCAAACTGGGAGGCAGCTTTCAAGTAGTTCAGCATTCCAGGCCATTCTGATTCAGAGCTGTGGGTTAGTCCTGCTCTATTGCTGGTCATTGTGCTACAAGAGCAGGAACTCTCACTAATTGCTGAATGAGAGTTAAAGGCTGGGTCCTTCAGCAACTATGCAGAAGTCAAGATCCCAATGGAGATCACCATCATTCACTCCTGAAGTGGATGGTAGAGTACGATGTGAGTTTCCACATGTGCTGCAATTCAGCTGTACTTGTTTGCTTGGTACTAAAACCAATTACAGATAAAGCTCACCACATAACAGGAGAAGCTATTGGCATCCTTGTGGCACAGAATAAACACCTACCAGTAGAAATATCTGGTTAGTCTCTGGGTTAACTGGACCAACAATGCCAAGCTTATTGTGTCTTTAATTCTGTTCTGAGAGAGAGTAACAAAGTGGCTGCTAAGGAGCAGTAAATCTGTCACTGAGGTCATGTTACATCAACCACCCTATCGTGATTTTGCTGCCCTTGTCTTAGGCCCCTGAAAATAAGATGGCTGTCTCACTCCAGCTCCATTTTTACTGTTTTTATGAGAAAGAGGGACGGAAGTGATGTCTTCACTGTGCACATTCACCTAACAAGCATAGTTGCAGCTAGTAAAATAGCATCCTTGTGCATGGGCTCCACTAGATTATTAAAAATATACAGTTTTTTGAATGTGTTTCTCACACCTCTTCAGACTCAGTAGTCCTTATGGGTGGACTTACGGATGTATGTAGTAGTCCTTATGGGTGGATTTTTTGCCTCAGAATCTTGGCCACTCCAAGGCTGGCATCCTTCATAAAGCAAGGTTGGTGCCCAACACCTCCTGTTCCTGAGATGTCCTGTTTGGGCATCTCTTGGGTACCCGTTGTCCCGCCAGTACAACTGGAAGGTGAATGGCATGTTCAACATTCCTTGCTGCCATCCTCGTTGTCAGAGCTCATATCTGTGCTGGGACACCTCTGAAGTTCAGGCCTGACATAAATAGCATTTTTCTCAGTGTCTACCAGTTTGACTGCTGTCAGTCACATCCTTAGTGCTCAACCCAGGCCAGACTTTCAACACTTACTCTATTTTTTTTCTCTTCATGCTTTCACATAAACCTGCATTTCTGTTCATATTTTACTCGCAGTAATTCTACTATTTCTCTCCTACCATTCTCACTATTTCTGTAACTTATCTCTAGATATCTGAAAAGATTCATCAGCTATCTTGATGTCACTGGACTTCTGATGCCGACATGAAACACCTTTGGCTCTTCTCTTTGATTTTTCCACTTCCTGCCTATCTTTGATGTATCCCTTTGAACACATTTTTTTTTTTACTATCTGGCAATGTTAACTTGTCTTTCAGGCACATCATTTCTGTCATAAGATATACACGCTTTTGCTTGTTCAGCCTTCAGCTCAAAACTCTTCAGCTTACTCCAAAGTTGCTCCAAGACACCTATCATCCTACTCACCTGTTCTTTCCCTTATAAAAATGTTACCTCTGCAGACCTAGATATCTTAACACCAACAGGCTTGCTACTACAAGTATTCCTGGAAAGCGGGTAGGGTGCAAAACACTGTTTGAGTGACAGCCAAAGGAAGAGTTATTTCCCAGAAAGGGTGTTGAATGCATGCCAGTGAACGCTCTGCTTTCCTAAAGCCTTGTGCTGGAAGCCTGCTGATACATCAAGTTCAAGTAATATATTTGGGGATCACATAACTGTCTCTCAGAATTTTTTTTTCTGGTAGTCTGCATTGAAAAATACTCGATTTAGTATATATATATATGTATATGTATATTCATATCAGGAAGTAAAGGAAGAATTTTACCTATTTCATCTGCAACAAGAAGTATCTACCTCACTGGCACCTCTCTTTAGTCTGTGATTCCTGAAGCCCCATCTAATTACTCTTTTGGACATTTACTAAAATAAACTTCCCTGCATTCCTCTCAACTATACTAGCATAATCCATGCTCTCTTCTTGTGCCAACATCACATTTACCCTCACATAGCTAAGCAAACGGCAAGGCAAATGCAGCTCAGAACTGCACACCTCCTTTGCTTTTGGTGATGGGTTACACACAGTGGTCATGCACACAGTTTGGCTGTTAAACTCTGAAAATACTCTGTTGTGCATGTGCAAATGAGATTTACACTGATTTTCTTAAGGGGCTCACAAGCTGGCCAAACTGGAGCAGTTTTTCAGGAGATGACAGAAGTCATATCCGCCTCAGTAGAGGCCCTTTCCAACCAAGCTTCCAGTCACTGCTCCAAAGAATCTTTAGATCATCTCAAAGAAAAGCTCTGTAAGTCATTTTTAAACCACAGATACATCTGTTTCCTTTTCTCTTGCTTCTTTCTGAGAAACACTTTTTGAGCTGCTTCAGATTAAATTCCTCTGCCCCAATCCAAACCACCAGAGACATCCACCAGGGCAAGTCTCAGCCTCCAGCTCTACTTTTGGCAAAGTTGTAAGAGGCTGAGAACAGATTTTTTTTTTTACAATGCAGCCAGCATCGTCAAACGCATCATCAAAAATTGTGTTTCCTTGTTTTCTGCAGATAGCTGTCACAGAAAGAAAACACAGGAGCCGAAAGCGACCCACCCATTGATTTACACCTGTCTGCATTGCCAAGGGCCCTATTTCTGTCACATTCGTTTTTCCATCTTTTCAGTAAACCAACTACTGTCACGACCTCTTCTCCTTGCAGTCTCTGCACACACCCACCACAGCATTAATCCCTAGAAATCACCTGCTGCAATTGCTTGATAGATGAATCCAGCAGAGGCCCTTCCTGCTCGTATCTCAATAGCACAGAGTGAGGCCAGGCTCAAGGGGTCTGCTTTTGGCCACAGAGTGTCTTCTATGTATTAGTTATATCCTCTGTGGGAAGATGTGTTTCTCCTGCAAATTTTCTATTTCAGATTTGCCCTTGGCATCAACATAAACCAGGTTGTTCCCAGTTATCAGGATTCAAGAAGAAATGTGTGCAAAGGATCAGTGCTGGCCAGTGTGATGAGCCCCACGCCTTGTTTAATCCCAGCACGGAGAGGAATAAATGAGTACTGGAAGGAAACATCTCCTGTCAGTCTGGAGCATATAACTGCTTAGCTTGGAGCACAACATACCAACCACAGAAGAATTTCATCTTTCTGTGAAGGAAACAGCTCCACCTGTGTGAGTGAAATGAGAAGTAAGGCACTTGGATTTCTAAAGCTTTCATGAGCACAACCACAACTTAAACTAGTCGCTTAGTAAATGTATTTGATTGCATCTCTACAGACATGAGCAGGTCAGATTCAGCAGGTTCCTTGCTTTGGACCAGCTTCACTGTTTCTGGCTCCCAGCAGTGAGAGCTAAGCACCGGTGGGACCACCACATGCAGAAACTCCTGACTGCTGAGGGCTGTCGGACACATTTGGTGGGATCAGTTGGTGTACTTCTGAAAATGGCCCAGAACTGCTAGCAGAACACTGGAGATCTTGCTTGACATTACCGACTAGGCTCAGACCCTGTGTTTTGCAAATTCCTTCTCATGAAGACTGATTGTATGGCTGCTGGGTTTATGACAGTCAAGGTGCACTCAGTTCGTGCACTGAATATCCTTCTAACTGTCCAACGGTGGCTACTCATGAGCTCCCTGCTCCATCTCATCTCTTTGCTTTCCAGAGTCTCCCCGGCCTTTTTTTCCGTCGAAACATTTCTGCAAGCCCTTCTCCTATTTTATTTTAGTCCCAAGTGCCCCCTGAGCTCCTTGATTGCATTTAAAACAGACACAACGACATTATGAAGCATTAAACTAATGGCATTTGAGACCATTTTTCTCCCGTAAACCATTACGACGTCCCTGGAATGGTTGGTGGAGGGCTGCCATCCAGGGCTGCATCCCTCTTTGCCACATGGTGCCTGCTGTGGGACTCGAGGTGCCATCTCTCATGCTGCTCCTGCTGTAACAGTCCCCAAGAAAGCTGTTTTGATCTCCAGATGAGTTGTTTGGCATGACCATAATGACAAATATGCGAACGGGGGGTTAACCATGAATTGCAAAGTACCCATTGATTCCCCAGGGTGGAGAGGAATATATCTTCCTTCACACCCTTTTGATGTATAGTTAATTACACGAATCTGGAACTGTTTCCATGTGCAAACACAGTGAAAATTGACTTTCTAAGCCATCCCTGGTCCCTCTGCATATGTTGCTTGCTCTATCCCAATACCGCGCTCCGTCTGTACACGCACAAATATAATCAGTGCTGCATTAGTCTCTTTTTTGATAATCGAGCTTTATAAAGTGTTAGAGGAATAGAACGGAATGTAGCATCCTTCAGGCCTGACACAGCTTTTTAAAAAGAAAAAAAAAAAGAAACTTATTTTATATTGGTTGTTCTTTCTCTTGCCTGAATAAAAGCTTTAGCACAGCTTGAAAGGGTTGCATGTGCTGAAATGTAGCCCAAGGATATGTGTTATTATCCATCCCCTCTTGACCAGCAGGGTCTCGGCTCTCTCTCCCTTTCAGCCTTTTGTTTGAACAGATGGGATTGGGGAACACAGGGAAAGAAAGGCAGTCTGTTCTCATTAACTCTCCCAGTACACAAACACAAACCTGAGCACAGGGGACCTATGGAACAGGACTGCTTCCACTCCGTACACATCCACCGAGACCATATGTACCGGCACACAAAGGCAGGAGGAAGACCCACATCAAGCCAGCTATGAGGCATTTACTGAGGATGACTCCTAACTAACTAATTAATTTTTTTTTTTTTTTCAAAAGCCCTCACAGGTCATTTCGTTTCCATTCAGCTGTGCAATTTGAAAAATAACCTTCAACTGATGTGTTGTTGAGGCTGTTTTAAAAGAAAGCTTGTCATCAAATCAGCCTAAAACCTGAGTGGAAGTGTTTGCTGTAGCCAGATCTGACGTGAATTCTGTGAAGAGGTTTCAGGCTGAAACTGCAGGACCGGGGGTGAGGTTCCTTAGCTCAGCCTCTGGAAAGGCCTTAGGCAGCTGCTTCTAGACAAGATGCCCAAAACCTGACGTTCATAGAATCATAGAATGGCTTGGGTTGGAAAGGACCCCAAGGATCATCAAGTTCCAACACCCTTGCCACAGGCAAGGGCACCAACCATCAGTTCTGGTACTAGACCAGGTTGCGTTGGCAACCCGTTCCTCTTCTTTGAAAATATCTGCTCAAATAACATGCAGCCAGGGAATGCTGTAAGCCCAGAGGGCAGAGTGTTTCTGTTTACATAGACAGAGCTCTTGGGAACACCGTTTAAACAAACACCCAACATTCTTCTGACTTTTTTTTCTCACTTTAGAGAAGACTGAGTAACCCCAAGGTGAGGTGACCACACATCAACCTCATGACAAGCCCAAGGCCACTTGTGTTGTCTTGGCCTGTGAAAATGGAGAGGTGGGTTGCTCTGCACACCACCACACATCACACAACCAACAGAAGCCGGGGCACACAAGGATATCTACTGCTGGCACGTGGCAACTTACCCAGCTGTCATCCTGCTGCCAGGCACCAGCTCAGACAGTTCTTAAATGATAACACTGGGCTCCCACTTGAGGACAGCAAGCCCCTCCAGACACAGAGCTCCTCCTACTTCTCCTCTTCATCACAACCTCCATTGCCTCTCTGAGTTGAATCTTGCCACCTTCCTCTCCAGGTCTGCTCCTGGCTCCATTTGTGCTCTCCTGCCCTTCCCACCACTAATGGGGTCATAACTGAAGGGAAATGTGTCAGGCTTCTGCAGCTGCCTCACAAAAAGTCCCCAGATCAGAAGCATGGCAGGATCCTGGCTGCTCTGAAACAGCACCAGCTGAAATGAGGATGTTCGGGAACCAATTTCCCAAATAGGCTCCTCAGATAAAGCCCCCATTTGATCTTCCTGTTCAATTACATTTCCCCATGAGCCTCGTCATGCCCTAACAAATGCCATGTCTTTATTTAGCTCTCAGGTAGAGAGGTGGCTGAAGTTGAAGAGCAGCTTTCCTCCAGGTGCAGCGAGATGCTGTAAGCAGGCTCTTCCCTCAGGTCTGCAGGACAACACCCATGCCTTACATCCAGCACTATGGCTATGCTCAGCACTAACAATCCCTGCAGTATCCCTTAGTGTGGTTCAGAAGCCTGGGGGGTGGCTGCTGGAGCCCAGCCCCCCAGCTAGCCAAAAGATGAGCTGGCTGAGCCTCGAATTTTGCCCATGAGCACATCTGCAGGGCACCAGGAAAAAAAAAAAAAAAAAAAACATTGCTCTTAAAAACCCCCCAGCTGGCAAACCATTGAACATAGGCCCCAGAGCTTTCAAAAGCAAAATGCCTGAATTCTAGGTTAGGCAAAAATGACAGGGCTCTGAAGCATTTGCTTTCTAGCAATGCTTTCAGCCAGAACACTGCAACTTGCTTGCGAGGGAGGGAAATTTAAAAACCCCAGCAGCCCAGAAAATTTAACAGGCAGGAGGTGACCAAGGGTTAGCTGAAGTGCATGAATATTGAGCTTCCTTAGATTTTCTCTGTCTTTTCAGCAGAGAAGTTTCACACGTAATGAAAACACTTTGCAGCAAAATGAATTTCAGATCAATAAAAATAAGCAGCTCGGGCTGTGAGCCATCCTGCTCCAGGTACATTATGTCCCTGAAGGACTGATCAAACTTCTCATTGTGGGCATATCCAAGATGTGCCAAAGCTGTAAGAAGAGCTTGATAAGTGCGGAGAGATCCTACTCTTGGTACCTATCCCTTTTTCCTGTGCAGCTGCTACCAGCTAAGTTTGGAAACAGCACACTGAAAAAAACAGCACTTAGGTCTAATAAAGTTCTCTCAGAATTGCACAAAATGCTTTGCTCTGTCACGTACAAGAGTCTCTTTCAGACCATCTGTGCCTCAGCGCAGGACACTGCTGTGCTGCCCGTGCTTGCAGTACTGTAGGAGGGATGGGTCTGTGCCAGGCTGTGTCCCTGTGCCACCAAGCCACCTCTGCTTGAGCTTCATCCCTTGATGTCAGGGTGGGCAGCTGCCAGCAGCTGGATGTGCCTTATTGTACTCCTCCAGCTCCAGAGGGATGTAAAAAAAACTTGAAAGCGTCAACTCAGGTGGTGATGAGCCTGGAGCACCTAACATATGAGATTACAGAAGATGGGCTTGTGCTCTGGTGAAGCATGACTGTTAGGCAGTATAGCAGCAACTGACACCTCACAGAACCACAGAATCACAGTGTGGGTGAGTTGGCAGGACCTTCTGGGTCCATCTGGCCTGGTCCTTGCTCAAGCAGGGACACTCAGAGCAGGGTGCCCAGTCCCGTGTCCAGGTGGCTTTTGGAGAGTTTCAGGAAAAAGAACTCCATTCATTACAGTGAGAGCCCCAAAGATGATGGAGCTTAAGTCCTACACATCCCTTCTTGTTCACAGGCTGGGGAGATGATGTAGAGAGGCTGGAGGGAGAATTCAGTTGACAGCCCCTAAAAAGCAGGTGGAGCCAACTGGGAACTATAACTGCTGCAGGCAGAGAGCAGCTCCCTCTCTCCTAATTTTCTCTGGGATCGGTAGCCAGAGGTCTCATTTCAAGTCAAGGTCAAGTGTTTTCACTGAGCTTCAGAAATTGTGCTAATTCCTTTGTGTGGCAGAGGCCACCACAGAAACATCTGGCTGAGCAGGGATGATTGTAAACCACCCCTGCAAGCCAGTGTGGAATCACAGTCTTTCCAATTCATCTGTAATGTCTGAACTTGGATCACAGCTATTACAAAAGGGTCAGAGAAAGCAAGTAAAACCCCGTATTTTAATCAGCTATGAAAATTACACAAGCCCAAAAGTAAAAACTTCACATGAGCTCTGAAGAAGTTCTGAGATGGATGGAGATCTGAATCTCTAGGTTCTCTGATCCAAGCGCTCCTGCAGTGGGGGAGGACAAGCTGGCTCTGAACTGATGAACTAAAAGAGGGAAGATTTAGATTAGATGTCAGGGAGAAAATTTTTCACTGAGAAAGTGGTGAGGCACTGGCATGGGCTGCCCAGAGAAGCTGTGGATACCCCTGTAGGTGGTCAAGAAAACGCTGGATGGGGCTCTGAGCAGCCTTATCTGGTGGGTGGCAACCCTGCCTGTGGTGAGGGGTTGGCCCTGGAAGATCTCTAAGATTCCTTCTAGCCCAAGCCATTCAGTGATTCTGTGAATCTATGATCTGCAGCTCACCATGAAATGGAGGCTCAGGAGCGGCAGCGCAGGCGGAAGGAGCCACAGCCTCACCATACAGTCTGGGCTTTTTCCCAGAGGGACTGCAGGGCTTGTGCAATCAGGCTCAGCTGGTAATCAGGCAAAGTCCAAACTCGCATAAAGACAAATTATCCCTTAGTCCTTCCAACACAGGGGAAAGGATATTGATAGGGGAGAAGAGGATGCTGCTGCCAGCAGCACATAGAGGCATCCTTCCACCTCGCCTGCCCCTCGCCCCATTGTCATTCAAATAGACGCTGCCAAGCTCCTCGAGGGACTCCGCAAATCCAGAACGCCTCGCTCAGCCTCACGGCAGCAAGGGGCGGCACCGGCGACCCTTTGGGGGCAGAGAGACCATCTGCGCCGCCGGCACTCGGGGAGAGCTGCCTACTGCACCGCTGCTCGCTCGGTTGTGCGAGTTCACCCCAAGCTTCTGCTACCTCTACTGCCCTATCTATAATCAATCAATCAACCAACCAATCAATCAATAAAAATAACGGTGTGAGGTTACGGCTGGGAGAAGCGGGCTGTGCCGAGCTCACAACACTCCGCTGCGCGCCCGGTCTCCGGGCCGCTTCCTTCTCCACACAGAGCAAAGTAGCGCGCCTGAGGCGCGGTGCTGTGGCGCCCCCTTGCGGCGTGCGGGAGATGCGCTGTTCCCGCGGTGCCCGGCAGGGGGAAGCCGCGGCCGCGGGAAGCCGTTGGTCGTTACGGGACTCATCGCGTCCCTTTGTTCAACAGATACAAAAAGCACAACGCTGTTTGTACTGTTTGATAGAGCAAATTCTCAGCTACAAAACACTATTTTTCAACACAGCTACCGCCATTAGCTGTGCATTCTCACCAGCACGATTGAGAGCCTCCATGCCACACTTGTCAAAATCTGCACCAGTGGAGGTGCCTCACTACCACTGTAACCACTGCTGAAAGGCACCACCACCACCTCACTGTGTTCACATCCTCTCTTTGGTCTCCAGAAACGTTCAGCAAGTATCAGTGAATGTCAAGGGGTGCCATTTTTCCCACATGCAGGAATTCAGTTCCACACCTTTGCTTCGTATGCACTTCCATGTCAGATGTCATTCTATCAGACTGCCCCTCTGCTGCCACCTGTTGCACAGCAACAACATGTAATGGAATATTGGTGGGAAGGTTCAACTTCTGCCATACTACCAACATCTGCCTCTGACATCATGGGCCAACATAATAAAATAGGAGGCACTACTTTCAGAGCAGCCCTCATAATTGCACCATATCATTTGACAAGTTTTGCCTGACCATATCTTCAAGGACCTTCAGGAGTTGGGCTCTTATCCAGGAAAAACTGTGACCCATGTGTTTAACACAGCATAAGGGCATACCTGGCAGGATGCACAGCAAAGCACGGGTCTCAGTGGTTTTGCAGGGTTCAGGCTAATGCTGCAGAGAAGGCTGACATCCTACAACACGCCAGCAGCAGGGAGGTGGATGAAGTGCTGCTTCCTAACTTATGCTAATAAATTCTCCACCTGTGCCCAGTAATTTACAGGCCAAGAAAAAAGCCAACCTACTGTCAAGGGGAGCTATAGATAGCAGCTAGTCAGAGTTCACCAAGGTTCAGTTAAGCAAAATCTTTCTGGTCCTGAGGGCTGTGGGAGAGCTGCACACTCCTGCTCCTTATGTTCAGGCAGCACTCACCTGAAATGCAGTATGAATTCAGGAAGGAACATTTGGATGGAAATAAAAATGTCACAATTAAAAATGTCAAAAGAAAAATGTTGACTGTTTTATCTGAGCTATGTCATCAAATTAAAATATAACTGGAGAATTATCTACCTTACAGTGCCTGTGTTTTCCACCACTGGAGTGTTTTGGCTGGCTGTTTCTCAATTAACACTTCAATTAATGTCATTGAGGTCTGCTGAGACAATACTTCGTTAGCGTTTGCCTTGTTGGCATATGCAGGTTCACACTGTTGGGGTAAACAATCCTGTTCAGCCACACTTCTGTGCATGTTCACAACATGCTGAAGTCAAGGGGATTTATTTAAGTCATAAGTGCTTGGGGCCTTCAGCAGATCTGATTCATAATGAACACATAACGGAATCAAGCCCTGTCCTGATTCATTTAGCTGCCCAAATCTTGGCTTTGTGAGTCTAATCCAGATAAATAGTAATTAGAACTAGAATTAGTATCTGATCATTCTGATGTAGGGAGCAGCAAAAACATTAAAAAGTTTTGCATGTTCACAAGTCCAAACTTAAACATCTAATTGCTGGCTTAATCTCCCACAACCTGCTACCTGCAAATGAGAGTAATCTGGAATAGCTGCAGCCTGAGACCGGGCATGTGTTTGTTCATACACAGATGTTACCTCAGGCTACACAGTAATATAAGCGTCCAGAAAACGTCACCACATGGCAGGGTGGGTGTTAGTATCTTTGTTGGGACATCCTAGGTAGCACGAGGAACAGGAAGGGTCCTTAATCCTTCTTGGAATCCTTTTCCCTGTGCTAAATTGAACTGGGAAAGAAAAAAAGAAAGAAAGGGAAAAAACAAAAAGAAAAAAAAGAAAAAGAAAAGGCACGCAAAGATTTTGACAAGGAGGAATAGGGATTAGTTATATTTACTGATTTTAGGTTCCCTTTGTTTGCTGCTCCTGGCTGGTAAGAACAGTGAGCTAACTTCTGTGCTAGATTGCTGCAGATCCCCTTTTCACATCTGACATTTGCTGAGCTGTGCTAACTATCAGCGATTCCAGATCGAGTTACTTCCACCCCCCCAGCCCTGCATACCCACACCTGCTAATCTGGGCAGCTTTTTAGGGCTTAGCTGCAGCCTTCGTTGTGCAGGGGCTGCACGCAGCTGTGATGTGCAGCTCCAAGAGGAGGTGGATGAGTGAAGCCTGCAGTACTGCCTGACATGGCGCACGTGCGGGCAGGTGGGATAGGCTCCAGACACACCACAGCTTGTAATGCCACTGCTGCTCACCTAAGAGCTGTCACATTCCCCAAGGTCACCTGTTTCTCTTCATATCCTCAGGGGTCTCCAGCTTTCTCTAGCCCTCAGCAATGAGAGCAATATCATGGTTCACCCTGCACGTCACGCCATAAGGATTCTGAGTGTAGGCCTCAGGCTGGCATCTGATGATCTCCTCTCTGCCGCAGCTCCATTTGGAGAGAGCAAGGTGCTGCATGTGGTGTGTTCAAACTCATCTTTGAGAAACTTAAGAGAATAAGGGTCCAAACCTTGTGCAGGTCCTGTGCACTGGTTTTGAGATCCTTCTTACTAGCAGTGCCAACTAAAATGTACCTGAAGAAGTGCAGTCCACTTGCCTGGAGGCAACCTGTCATCCATGAGGATGTAGCAACTCACACTTTCCCTGCACCATCAGTAAAAGCTACACACTATCCAGAGCTTACAGGAGAAGCAAGAAACCACCTCTCCTGCCAATCCATTTACCCCAGTCCCTTTCCTTACCCTAGACTGCTCTGCCATGCTCCCAACTGGTGATCTCCAGGTCTCATCTGAAGCAGGTGGGAGGTCCTTGGCACAGGGTGATGGAAACAGGAGAAGAGCTTGTGCGGCATGTGCAATGACACCCCTGGGGCAGAGCTGACCTCTGCGAGCTGGCACACCCTGAGTCCCATAAATATGACCAAAACCTGCAACCCCTCACGAAAGCCATGGCCCAGGTTGCAACTCTGGGCCCTCAGATCCTGGCTGGGCTTCTGCACCCACAGTCCACTGACAGCAGCAAGAGAAGGAACTCCACGGGAGTATTCAGGGGATGTGACAGAAAGGACATTTCCATTCTCTCTTTTTCTTCTCCTGCAAGAAAATGAGAAGTTATAGCAAAAAAAAAAAAAAAAAAAAAAACCAACAACCAAACAAAGTGTTTGGTGAAGCATGTCCCCATTGTATCAGTACAGTCTGAGCTTTGAAGAGGTTTGCCAAACCTCAGGAAATTGCTGTAGGAAAGGAAGGTGGTCTAAAAGTCACATAGAGTTTCTCCCTACTATCACAGGGCAGATGAACGGAGAGGTGAGCATAGTCCTGGAGCCATGGCCACCAGGATCTCATTGCCTTCTGACAAGTAGCTGGGGGTCCCAGGTGACATCTAAAGAACATCACTGTGGCCTCTGCCTTCCTACCTGCACCAAAACTATGAAATTCAGATGAGGTAGCACTCCAGCAACACAGGCCAGCAGCTCTTCAACCATGGGTGACAGCTTCTAAGAAAGGGGTCGAAAAGACTCAAAAGGAGATATGAAATGTTTCCTCCTTCTGCAAAGCTGCTAGCTGCCCTTAAATAATGGTGGCAGCTCATTTTTAGTAAGGTAGAAATGACGCCATTTTTCAGTGATCCCTAATAAGTAAGGCAAGGTCTCCATCTTTTTACTAACTTCTACTATATCATCATACCATTTGTGATTTTCAGGTCTTTCCTTGGCTCTTGAGTACAGGGTTCATGCTGTTACTGAAGAACTTCAAGCTTCCATTTTTAAACAGGGAAGCTTTCTTCTGTTTTGTGGATGCAAATAAAAGCTTGAAAACAAGCACTCTGAAGCTGCCAGGCCAGAAGAAATTATCACAAGCAAGACACTTCTCAGGTCTCTGACTCGGTAGGCTGACTTAATGATCTGAGGAACACCTGAGTCATTAGCTCTGAATGCTTGGGAATGCTGTGTAACTGTACCCCATCTACACACTGATATCTCGAGTGAGTTAGCTGCCAGTAGGGATTATTCACATGGAAGAATTTGAATTTAAAAACTGTCTAACTGTTCTTTTTCTTAAAAAAAAAAAAAAAAAAAAAAAAAAAAGGTTGCATGTGTTTTAGCCCAGAGCTCTTAGTGCATAAAGGACTAACTGTGATACAGTGATACTTTCTGGAAAGCTATTCCCTAGAAATGTGCACGCCTGAAAGGTGCCAGCAGGCTCTCTAGAGAGATTCAGGGAGATTCAAGTGCAGCTAGAGAGAAGTGAAAACAGAGCAGAAATTTAAGAGCAGCAAAACGTTTCTGTCCCCTTGAGAAAATCGGGAGAGTGCTAAGCTTGTCCAGCTCATCATTCGAAAGGAATGAGGTTCCTGGGAGCACACTGTGGTCACTTCGGCACTTCCCCAGCAGACATCATGCTCCCAGGCAGCACAGCAGGTTGGGAGCGAGGGAGGGCTGAGCTGCCACTGCGCAACAGGTGTGAATCTGCTGGCCACAGCTCCCTCCGTGGCCATTAAATTAAACACCCAGTAAGCCTCATTGCTGGGACATTGCTAAACATGCTGGTGCTCGTATGGCTGGGAAAAACCCAAGTGGCACCCGATCTGGCCACCTCAACCTTGCCCGGTGCAGGATCCTCATCTCAGAACCTGGCTAGGAAGTTGGGTAGAGATAATGCTGCTACTTAATACATGCATCAGTGTGTGGAGATAGAGGCACAGAGCTGTGCTCACACATACAAATCACAGTCAAAGCAAAGCAGGAGCCCAGTGATCCTACCTTCCTCCAGGAGAAACGTAGTGCGCTGATGGATACGGCTAGATGGGGCTGAATTTGTCCTAGTGACAGCACACAATGTTAGAACACATTGTTTATTTCTTATGTTAATTAGTAGTAATTGAATTACTACCATATTAATGATAACTACTTCATTAGTAGTAATGAATGATAATGTCCAACAAAGAAGACCTTCTGAGCTATCAAAGAGCTATGTGACTCAGGGTGAGCCAAGTATCCCCAGTCAGCTCACTGACCTTCCCTTTACAACTTCTACATGGTATTGTCTTCTGCATGGAAGAAGACAGGAAAGCCAGTGGTACTTTCTCATCACACAGCAGGTCCTAGGGACATCTCAGTCAAAACACAAAGACTGTCACCAGGTGATAGTTGCAAAGATCTCAGGCTGTTTAAAAGAGGAACAGGAAGAATCCAACTCTGCCTTGTACTTACCACCACAGACACAGCAGCATCAGTGTTCAGGCAGCATAAGCACTGTGAAAGGCTTCTCGCCCCTCAAGGCTTTCAGCAAGAGTGAAGGGAAGGGAAAGAGAAGTAGGTTTCTCACACTGCAGAGCTCTCCTCAAGATGGTGGTGATCTTCTCAGCCTCCTTGGAAAGGGTCAGTTCATGCCGGAGGTTCCCACCCTAATGACAGCCACTCTGCAAATTATGACAAGCTATGACCTTGCTTGTCAAGCTGGTGGCAAAAGGCCTATTTTCTGAATACTCCTATCTTGCAAAACACATGAGGTCTTAGAGGCTTGCAAAGAGATTAGCTGAAGCAGAATCTTAAATCCTGGTGCCCTAGAAAAAGGCTCACTGAAGCATTTGGATCAGAGGTGGCTGGGGAGCAGCAGAGGACAAGGAAGGTGAAAGCAGTGGCGTGGGGCTGGAGTGGCTAGGGGCGAGGAGCAGCAAGTAGATCCCTAATTTCTAGTACACAAAGAGAAAAAAATAATCGAGGAGCTTTCTGTTTCTCTCCTGCTTTTCACTAGCAGGAACTCAGTATTTCTACAAGCCCGAAGTGAAGGCCTGAGGCTGTCCTGTTCTGAGCCCTTCAGTTCCAGTTACAACCCTGCTACTAGTATCCTCCCAGGGGCAAAACAGCTCTGTCTCAGTCTCAAGCACTTAACTTCTTGTTCTGAACACCCTCAACAAATGAATCTGGAATTGCAGGTCTGTATTGGCAGGTTTGCAGTGAGAACATGTGCTTTGACTAGAGTTCCACTCATTGGAATTAAGAAGTTCAGGTGACCAAGACAGTTGTTTAAGATTTAAATCAAACACACAAATTCTGCCCCCTACGAAGCGTATAATCATTTAAAACCACTTCTGATACAGTGACCAAGGTATCTTAAGTTTCAGATGGATGCAGCCACAACTGAAATACCTCAGCAAATGCCCACTGAGTTTAGCACTAACAGTCCCACTGAGTTTCTGAGCAGTTTCTGAGATGGAGTCCCATTGACCAGGATATGTTTGTTGTCCAGCTGGAATAATTGCCCTAGAGGCAGAGGTGAAGCGTAAATCACAGGCTGCTGCTACTCATGCCACAAACAGAATAGATGGGGATAGGGTGAGCAAGGCAGTATTTTTTTTTTGTATCTAAAAAAACCCCCCAAAAATATTTGTTCATTTTTCAAAAGGCAAAAAGAGGAGAAAATGAAAACTGGATTGTGTCTATTTTAGGCACATGAACAAGTTATTCAGATTAGAGAAAAAGCATGTCAAAAATAACTTGAGTGATATGAAAGTGGAGCAATTGCTGTATATCTACAAAAATAAAAGGAGGGTAGGAACCTGGGAAGCTGATTTTGAAATATCAGTGAACATTTCATTTTTGCAACCCTGTCTGATGTGTGCCTGCTTTAAAACATGCTCTGATGGCAAGGACAGCCTATTCTTGCACCCCAAGTGCGTGGAGTCCTTCAAAGGCAATCAGTCAACCTAGTGTAGGTCTGATCATCACACGAGCTCACTTCTGTGCTTTACAGACCAAACATTTAGCAAAAACCTAGCTGTTGTCACCCACTGTGACAGCAGTCTTGCATCTCCTGCTAACAGCAGTCAGATTTATCCAGGTTTTTCACATCTCCCTCTGAAAATGACAGCCCTCACAGTGGGGAGTGAATTTCAGAGGCTGTCTTGCCCTGGCTACTACCTGGATTTCTCAGCTTCCATCATTAGGACATCAAGTTGCAAACAAAGAAATTCCTAAAAAGCCAAGACCAGAAAATAAGAGGTTTTGGAAATAGGACAGACTTCAAAACTGTTGCCCATAGAGTAGCAGCTCATGTGTTGTGAGCTACGTTGGAAGCGATATCTATGGGGGAAGTGTGCTCCTACATCACCCAGAAGTGAGGTATAATTGCTAAGTAGCACTCACTTTTTGCCCCGAGCAAACAGCAAAATACCCCTGTCATAGCATTAAATAGGACCAGGGACATTATCTCCTCACAAATGTGAATGGAGTAAGGGTACGATGGAGCAATGTGCAAGAAGCAGGCCTGATGAAGGTGTTTGCCTGCACATCATTTTGGCGCAGGAGACACCCCACTGTCACACTCCTCTTTGCCATCCTCCAAATATCTTCCCCAGTAGATCAGCATCATCCTGGTGGCAAGGCTGGCCAGCAGCCAGCTGGCTTGTCTCCATGTCCCTGTTGCTGCCAGTCATGGGGCAGCAGTGACACACAGTCAGAGGAGGAGAGGAGGTGAAAGAATGTGCTGCTGCACCAGGAACAGGGAAGCAGTCATCATTCTCCATTTCACTTGTTAGGAGATGCAGCAAAGCTCTGTGAAAAGACCTTCAGGGACAACAGGCAGATCCCCGAGGCTGGGAAGCCAGCAGTGATGGTGGCATCTGCCCATCATCTGAAGGAGGCCCATATCTTCTGCCCCAAGGCACCAGTGTGAATCTTGCTCTTATTCTTTAGCGTGACAAGCCTTTAATCGGTAACCAGCAACCTCTGGGACTTGGCAACTGCTGTGTGAGTAAGAAGCTTCTCTGTACTTGGGATTACGGTTATGAGCAGGAGATCCCAAGGCCAATAGATGTCCTGGCACTCTGTTAGCAGAGAGAGTGCTTCAGAAAAGAGCTTGAATTCCATCAAGCAAATCAAGTTCGTGCCCCAGGCAGTGTGACAGAGTCTCAGGAGTGCTCACCTCCTTTACTGCTGTGGAAATGTGACTTTTCCTCTAGTGGTAGTGATAAGTCTGAAACGATTTTATCCAAGCTCTGTTATCCACTGCCTAATCACTGCGATGCCCAAGTGGTTACAGAGGTACCCTTGTTACAAAAGGCAGCCAATATCTTCTATTTTTGCTAAGCCCTAGTAGGACGGAGTGTGCCTTGGCTCGCCGTATAAATGAAGTCTGCCCCTTCCCCAAATCTGCCTGCGTCCTCCCAGCATTGCCAGCCTCCACTCCCTCCTGCACTCCCTCACACTCCCTCTCACTCACTCTCTCACTCTCAGATGATGCAGAGTGCCAGCAAGTCCCTCAATGCTGTCATATCTGTCCTTTTTATTCATTGCAGGGTTTATTTTTAGCCTGAAACAACTGCTTCCTAAAAATGGAGTTCCTAATGACACGGGAGCTGGACACAGCTATGTAAGGTATCCAGGGCTTGGCCTGACAGCTTCTCCTGTCTGTCTCTTTGTTGTGAGCCCAGGACAGCAAAGTTTGTTGCTTGCCACCAGCCTTGCAGAGCTTGGACTGAACGCTAGGAAGGCAGAAGAAAGAGAAACTCAGTGCAGACTCCCACTGGAGCCCTTGGCCTCCTTCTCTTCCCAAACTGAGAAGGAGAGAGACCTTTGCCAGCACTGCACTGAACTCCAAGGGTTCCCCAATGAAGGCAACTTGCTGGATCCTGGCAGGCTTTTGCCTGCTTTTCTGCTGCAAGGCAGAAGAAGGACTGAATTTCCCCACATATGATGGGAAAGACCGAGTGATCGACCTGCACGAGAAGAACTACAAGAATGCCCTGAAGAAGTATGACATGCTTTGTCTGCTCTTCCATGAGCCTGTGAGCTCTGACAGGGTGTCCCAGAAGCAGTTCCAGATGACGGAGATGGTCCTGGAGGTAAGCACCACTGCATGTCTCCCTGCCGGGTCAATGCCACTGCACATCTGGAGTTATGGAGACAGGTCATGGGACAGTCAGGGGCCTGGTGGGAATGGCCAAAGTTTTGAGGCTGCTCGCCTGAGTATGATTTAGACCCTGAGCTCTGTGAAGCACAGGGTAAAGTTTTTGTTGTAGTCTTTTGAGTTGTCAGCTGGGAAATAGCCTTTCTGGGTGGTGCACCAGAAAACGGGGAAAAGCAAATAAGCGTGCACACCCCAGCAGTATGAATTCAGCTTAGCTGAGCTTTTTCAAATCTCAGCACAGGTCTGAGTGCAGCCTGAAATTGTTAGGTCCCTTCTCCTTCTAGTATATCCTCCTTAGATTCAAGATTCCTTCCAGTTTCCTATTCCATTCAGAGCAAATAGCCAAGTCCCACCAAACTGTGTTGCAAATGGGTGTTCCAGCTCCACATCTCAGAACTCCCTGTTGGTGCGGCATTAAATCCCTTTTTTTTTTCTTCTGACACTTGGTTGCCTGCTTGGAATAAATCCGTAGCTACTTGCTAATACAGCCGTTCATTTCTGTGCTGGAAATAAGCATTGTTAATTCTTTGGTGAAAGAATGATTAATTAATCCTCAGTAAAATAAATCACACTAAAATTTACAAAGTAGATTCATTGCATTCTTTCTTGTAGTGTGGCTGTAATCTAGGGACTCTTAGAGCAGTAGACCTTGATGGTTAGTTGTTCATTTCCTACCAGGGGCTTAGAGATATTCCTTCTTAACTAAAAGACATATTTGGATAGAAAGTGAGAATTGCAGAAGAAATACATAATCTCTATTTTTCAAAGAGATGCATTGCATCTCTTTAAGTATAGCAAATGTGATTTAGAAAATATTCTCACTCAGTGAGGGCTAGGACCCACAAAAGTATAGTGCCAAGTACAAGGTCTACTGACCTCCTCAACAAGGCAAGCAAGAAAGATTCAGACCTGACCAGATTTTATTCACTTGTCAGGAAACAGTTACTTGTTCCAGGTGAGTGATCAAATAACACTTGGCAAAGAAAAAATAACCCTGGAACTCCAGCTGAAAAGTTTATGGCTGGTAGTATAATTGCATTGTTGTTTAATAGGATAGCTATTTTGTGCTTGATAGATGGCAAGCATTTACTAAGTGTGTATTTATAGAAACCTGGCAGAAGCAGGTACCCGTTGTACGCTGTTGGTTGTACTCCCCTGGACACCTATCCCCATGTTAGCAGTCAACCATACTGAGCGTGCAATTGCTACAGTGCAGCATGTGTTAGAGCTTTTATTTTGCAGGACTTGCTTCAGAGGGTGAATATGTTAGCTTAGGGCTCTGGTGGTCTGGTTTCCAATTGCTTCTCTTCCATTGAACTCCGATGTGACCTTGGGCAAGAGATTGAGGATTAGATCTGCAGCAGACTTTATGTAATTGTAGTGCTCTGGTTCACTAATGCTCAGCTACAAGGTGACCATTCTACAGTCCTCTAAACTTCTCCAGCACTTGCAGTGCTTATTCAGTGCATGTTCCCCCTTGTCCCCTGGGCTGGAAGTTGCAGCAGCAATCTTACAGTTCCCACACAGCCGAGATCTGCAGACTGCACACTTCTTTGCCACAGGCACCCAAGGCTTGGATTGGATCTGAGAAAGCAACAGAGAATGTGCTGCATAGGACACAAACCAGCAAGGTGCTGGTGCTCTTAATTTCTGTTACTAACTTAACTATTGCAGTGAGCTAGGTTTTAGTCTTCTCCATCTGGTGACAGCACTCAAAGCTTCACCTCCCTCACCTCAAGCCACAAATGTTGTGTGGCAAAGATCGCTCTCAATCTGCCCAGCCTGTGGGAGGATGCCTATATGGAGCATCTCATGCTTACTCACTGTATTAAGGATTTATTTTCTGGAGCATCTCATATTTTTTTCACTTTATTAAGGATTTGCCTGATGACTCACAACAAGGTATGCTGCTTCCACTGCCTGGAAAACACCACATCCTTAGCCTTACTTCTATAAAATTGCCCTGATCTCCATCATAAGGAATAATGGCAACCCTTCACACGAGACCTTCAGGCAGGTGTGGAGTTAAGCAAAGATCTGAGCTAACCATCTAAGGGTTATTACTTCCTATTGCCTGATGAACACAGGTATGTGTGTACACAGAAGAAATAGGATTTGTGGATGTTAAGTGTGACCTGGTGTAGGGAACCTGCTTTGGCAGGGGGGTTGGACCTCTCTGGAGGTCCCTTCCAACCCCTACAATTCTGTGGTTCTGTGATTAAGTCCTGGAAACCTCCAAAGTGCCCACCTCTCCTTTTTCTCACACACACCTTAGAAGAAATGTATAGTTCCAAAGACCAAAAGCTTGAACAAATATCTTAGGACTAGGAAAAAACATGGAGAGATTCAGTAACAGGTCCCTCCATATTTGCTAGGACAAAATTACAGATGTGCCCAGGTAGAAGATAGTATGGCATATTATCAAAGCAAGCAGAAGTCCCAGTAGCACCTGCTGGTCCCTTCTTCACTTTAGACCCAGTCAGGTTTAGGTCTTAGCAGGTGAAAAGAGACATGGCTACAAAACATCCAAGGAGGGCAGGATGAGTCTAGACAACACTCCCAAAATCTAGGAGCAAATTGTCCCTTGGCCATGGTTTCATCCAAATACATTGGTCATAATCATCAACAAGCTTGGACTGGTTCCACTAGTAGCTAGCAGGGCTTGAGCTCATGTGGCAGCACTTCCCTCTTCTAGAGTCTCTTCCCTTCCAAGTCCCTGCCCTGTTTGAAGCTTGCAATGCCTTAATTATGTCTGAGATCTCCCTGGAAAATCTGTCTGAAAATGGCCAAGAGCTTGAAACTTTATTTGTGGAGGCAGCTGACAGACAAAACAGGGCAGAGAGAAGAGAATAGCGAGGGTCTCATTTCCTTAGTGAAACGTGCTGAAAACCTGACAGCATAAGTGAAGTTAAGCACATTAGGTCTCGATCCAATTGCAACCACAAACATCAGGGTGAGGAGAAAGTGATATGCTAGGAAAATTCTCCTCCCCATTACAAATGCCCAGTGTGCGGAACTGACCAGCAGAATCTCAGGAATGTTCACCAGGCATCATCAGATAAAGGGATGCTGTGGTTACACTGATATTACAGGATCTTCAGCTCCCTCCACCCAGTCCTATTGGGATCTGCCACTGGATTCCCACACAGCCCAGCATGCCTTTCCAATTTGGAAAGGCAATGAAGAAGATCATCAGCTGACCTGGCAGCCCCTACCACCTACTCTGTTGTCTTTTCCAACGACGGCAATTCTACAGCTCTGAGTTGATGAGTGTGGCTGCTTCACAGCTCAGACTAAGGGGTTCTTATGCTCCTTTGCTTCCCTTTCTCCCTCCACTCACCCCAACTCCTGCTGAACAGCTCCTCTAGGTTGTGAGGAAAACCCTCCACTCTAGATGATGACCCAGCAGTCTTGAGGACAGTGGTAGCAGTTCCTATCCCGTGGCAATTTTTCTAAGAGCCCTGCATGCCCTGTGAGGTGAGCACAGAGAAGAAGATCACACACAGCCAGACACAAAGCTTCACAGTGCAGATTTAAGTGCCAAGTAAGACAAAAAGCTACTTGTCCCCAAATCTCTCAGCTTTAATGGAAAAAGGGTGATAGAGGACAAGAACAAAGCAGGGAAACTTAAAATATCTGTTCTGCTACTTTTCTTCTTTGTAACTCTCCTATTTCTTCCAATCTCATATCACTGCTTCGCAAACCTCTGCCTTCTCCCTCTCATCTCCAAACCCTTCCCAAATATCGGCAGAGCTCTGCTTTCCAGTGGGCCAGTTTGTCTCTAGGGATCACGTTACAAAAATAAAGAGCAGCGGGGTAAGGGATTTTTATTTTGCACATGAGAAGCTCTCTCCAGCAGCAGAAGCTGTCTTAGTGCAGAGCAGGCTGCCTGCAAAGCAGACATTGCATCTCTCTCCCAGTGTCCAATCAGTAGTACAATCAGTACTACTTGTGCTGTGAGAGGGAAATATAGCTTTTGAGTTCAACAGAATAAGGGTTAAAGTAAGCATAAGGTCTAATTCACTTGAAAGCAAGGATTTACTTTCAAGTGTTGACACTTGTAAAGCTCCACTCACAGGCTTTCAGCTGAGAATGGAAAAATCAATTAAGATTTGTCTGGTTTTAGGGCAGTTCCACCCATCTGGTCTTCAAATCATTTTAGTCTGATAGCCCCTGTGAGAGCTCAGAAACATGTCATATGTAGCAAAAAGGCCTTTTCTTCTGATCCAACACAGGAAAAAAGTTTGCAAGTATAGGTATGTATCGACATTCATAGGAAGCAGTAGCTGAGACATTATCCCCATGTCCAAACAGAGTGCGGGAGAGTATAAAACCAAGAGCTTTCTTTAAGCACCCTTATCACTTTGTTTCATAGACTCAGTTTTCAACCTTTTTCTTTGAGAATAGTATGTTCATGAGACACTAGCTCAGTATGACTTCCTTGGCTGGGTAAACATGTTACACATTGAGTGCCACAGAAACTGCCTGGTCCCTGCGACCCTACAGAGCAAGTCTTCAGGGTGAGAGATGGAGCACACCCGGAGAGGTACCTGAAGAAGCCTACAGCAGGAATACCTCATAATACAAGAAATAAAACAGGTTGCCACGCTGAGGCAGTGGCTTCCATTGCAGATAAGTTAATGCAAAAGGTTAGGAAGGGAGAGAAAGGAAAAGATGTACACTGCTTCCTTTGGCCTCTGAGACGATGTAAGTACATCTCAGTCCATTAACAGCTCAGAGCACTGATTTTGGCAGCAACACTACGAAAGTTTCACTCCCTGACATGCCAATCATAAAAGGAGCTACAGCGAGCTCCCCAGGCTGTAGATGGGCACACTGGCACCCAGGCACAAATGGATAATTTGGCCTTTCTGTATAACTAGTGGTAGAAACAATTTCCAAGACTACTTTAATTCTTATCAACTAGTTTCCTTTCCCAGTGCCCCTCCATCCATCTCATCACTGAGGTTGGTCTGGCTGCCTGAGCAGCTTCTAGCGTAAGACCCCCATTTCCATCACCACTTCCCTCTTGGAAAGGCAACCTTCGTGTTCAGTCATGTATGGTCAGAGGGAGAGAAGTGTGCTGATGGCTGTTCTCAGAGTAGGAAATAGCTGTCATCCCAGTGTCTAAGGGAAATGCAGCATATAGCCTCTGTAGGTGCCCTGCAAGAGCTTAAAGCAGTTGGAGACTCCTTCCATGGCACATCTTTGTTCTGAAATGCCCAAGAGATGAGGAAAAGTTGTGAAAAGCCCATCCTTCAAACCTCAGTCATCCTGCCACACCAATTAGGCTCCCTAGAAACATGCCTGTGGGAGTTTCTGATGCATTCTTGATATCCAGGAGGCAGGATCACACTCCTGTCTAATAAGACGTCATTGACCTATCATAGTGCACTGTAAGTGGGCATCAAAAGGACTGGCCTGAGAAATCATTCACCAATGGGCATAGAATATTGCAAGTTGGAAGGGACCCATAAGAACCGAGTCCAGCTCCAGTGTATGTGTACTGTCACCATTTGTTGTTCTCTGCCTCAGACCTTGACATTGCCCAGGAGACTGCTGAGGCCAGATAGCATCCTATGTGCTGGAGCAGGTACCACACTGCCCTCATTCCAGACCTCAGTCTGGAAGTGGTGCCCTTCATTTAAATCAAGCTGATCAAAGCCTGCCACAACCCTGCATTTAAGCCTGAGCTTCACCCATGGGGAAAAGGGAAAGGAGATACAGTAATTCTCTTTAAAGCCCCAGGAGGGAGGGGAACTATTTAAGCACAAAGCCTGAGGACAAATGGGCTATGAATAAATCAAGTTTGGAAAGTAGGGAGCTCCTAATCACCAGAGTCAAGGGGAGAACAGCCCAATGAGTTTAAAGGACACTGACAGATTGAGCAACCTGGTCCAAGTTCTGATGACCAAAGATGTCTTTTTGAGGCCTCTGTCTGCAAACACCAGTCACCCAGGCAAGGAATGAGTGGCCCAGGAAAGAAGTGACTTAGCAAGGTCCGAATTATCATGTTTTATTTAATCCTCTGCACACTGGGATTTACCTACTTATAGAAAGAAACCTTGCCCGAGGAAATAGAACAAGCAGCAGCCCCATGTGCAGTTCCCCGCTGGCCCCTGAGCACTGCTGATGGGGCTCATTCCTGCACACACTCTGGCGCAGCTCCGGTGCAGGCCAGCTGCACGACATGATACCTTCTCTTTCTGGGAAATTGCTCCTGCCCTGGCAGCCGACAGACTGAGCAGAGCTCTGACACCTTGAAGCCTGCGTAAGGAGACACTTGTTCTGAGAGTTTCCCTTGGGGCTGGTTGCTCACTGCTCCTTGGCTGAGTCCTCCTTCACCCCAAGGAACCTATTGCTCCCCCACGGTCCCATACAGGTGTGGATTCAGGGTAGGAGCACCCAGATCCCTCCTGTGGCACTCCAGGGTTTCAGAGGCGTTGGCTCAGGCCCACTGGGTCAGAAAACTGAGAAATTTCCTTGGAGCTGGAAGCGTGAAAGCAGCGCTGGGTCCTGAGGAGGAGAAAGGACTGTTGTGCACTGAGCTCACTTCCTTCTTCCAGCACCCACTTGAAAGCAGAAGGCTGCTGCTCCACATAGGTTTTGCTGTGGCATCCAGCCTTTGCTTCCAAGCAAAGCTAGTTATAGCATCACTTTTGTAGAGGAAAGCTCCCAAATTCCTCCTCTTGCCTGGTTCATCAGAGTGGGGTTCAACAGAGGGGGTTCTGCAGAGCAGCCCCAATCCACCTGCAGAGCTGAGGTCAGCACATGCACACTCACAGCCCCAGACTGTCCTCAGTGTGCAAGCTGCTCAACTGAGTCGGCAAAACACCTGTGAAGTAATGCCAGCAAGCACCAGCCAACAGCAGCAGCAAGTGGCCCCTGCCCCATGGACGCTCACAGCCACCAGCATCATCCCCAGCTATCTCAGGGGCTTTAACTTACAGCTGGCTAAAATTAGGGATGCCCGGGCGTGGATAAAAATACAGCCCTAGCTATGTGAAACCTTTAGGTAGGTGGCCAAAGAGCACATCATATGCCTGGCTGGGCTGAGCAGCCGGGTAGCTCTTAAAGGGCCGCAGCACCGTTCTTGGAGTGCTACCTGTGAAAGGACCTCCCTCAGTGACCTTTGGGTGTTCTGTATTTGGGGACTTGCCTTTTCATCAGGAGAGCAGCAACCCCTTAAGAGGGCAGCTCCAGTGGTGGAAAAGGGCAGTAAGATGGGCCATACTTTCTTTCTCTCAGCTCTGCTGCCAGGCCCTGTTGCAGCAGCTACTCAGCAGGCTCCTGCCCCTTCTCTGTGGCAATCACAATGTATCAGGAGCTGTCATTCATCAGCCTGAGTTACAAGATCCAATACTTTTCTGATGGGTATTGCGAGGGGTTGCAGCATGGCACAAAACAGCATTGAGGAGAGTGATACCCCGCTGCTCTACTACAGACTGTTCAAACAGAACAGAGAGAGAAGCCAACCACAGTGTAAAGGTATGAGTTCTGCAGAAACTTTCAAAGCCTTCGGGGAAATACTCTACTTTCTTGCCATATCCTCCTGTTGTTTCTGAAAACAAAAATAAGTTTTAAGACATTAAGTCATCCTCATCTTCACATCAGCATGTTCTGGCCATCACCAAGCTCTGACAGCTTTAAAGAGCAGAGCAACAGAAAAGTGGAAAGAAAGGTGACTTTCCATATAATCCCATTGCTCTGTTCTTTGTGTTTCTTCAGTTTTGCTCTTCTACCTCTGCCTGCTGGGAAACAGCAATTTCCCTGTGCATAGCAGAGGTACTCCCAGAGGCTATCAGAGACCCAGGTGCACCCAGCACCCTGCCTTCCAGCCTGGGCAGCCAGGGAATATCAGCCTTGCTGATGGGGGGATCTTGATGGTGAAGTGAGAAGAAAATTCAAGCCAGAAACCTATAACGTCACTCCACAATGAAAGACTGACTATGCTGGGATACCTGTCTCATTCATCTCTATCTGTAACCCTCTCTACTGCATTTGTTCTGCCATTTGATGGCAAGACTGACATCAAATGGAAGGTCCAGAACAATCACCGCCATCTGCAGCTGAATAGGTTTGTTGTCAGACAACCTATCACCTTTACAAGGGTGATGCTGCTGCTTCTTGTAGCATAAGATTTCAGAGTCTCCTTAAAGCTTCACATCACCACACCTCAGTTCAGATAGTTATGGTAGTAGGAAGCTGAGATGCTCTAGCAAGGAGCTGTTTCCTTCTATCACCATTATTCAGATTGCTAGCATCTGCTGACACCACCCAAAATCATAGAATCACAGAATCACAGGCTTAGTTTGGAAGGGATGTTAATCATCATCCAGTTCCAACCCCTGATGAGACGGTGCTTTCTCACTCGTAGGTCATAGAACTGTAGAATGGTCCTCAGGCTTCATTTGGGGCTGGCACTTCTCACCAATCTCACAGGGCCATGCACCTACTCAAATGAGAATAGGGCTGTTACCTGAGGAATACTCACAACTCCTGTTCCTGAGAATGCACAGGACTCAACTTGTGACCCCATGGCTAGAAAGAATGCACTGCAAAGGCTTTGTGCTTACGAGATAAAGGTTGCAAAATGTGCATGGGATACACCTGCTGTCTTTGCTTGAGCTCTAAGCCCTGCCTGCCCTCTTCATGTACCTTAGGAACTGCATAACCAGCTAAGCCCAGTTCTTCCGGGGCAGTTTCTCCCTCCCATCTCCCCATGCAGCTGTTGAAGCTAAATTACTCACTATAGAGGCTGACACAAAGGCAGGGGCTCTGGCTGGATGAGACTTCAAGCAATATGAATTTAAGTGGAGAAGAAGGAGTAGGAGCTGTGTTCTTATATTACAGCCGCCTCTGTTCCGAAGTTCTGAGCCAAAAGGATTGTCAAGATCAGAAACATTATCTGCATTCAAATCCCACTAGCATTATGGAAACAGAAAATACTGTAAGGGGATATTACAGATGCTTGATACTGTAATGAGCTGGGGGCAACCAAGCTGCGTGCCTCTGGCATCCTCTAAATGTTGCTGCCTGATGGAGTTCAAATGTAGATACGGGAATGCGTCCACACCTGGGCACTGCTCACACCCACCTGCCCCACTGAGAAGCAGCAAGCAGGAGTAACATCCAGCCCCACGGAGCTGGCATTTGAAAATGTGACTGTAGGCACAGGCAGCCTGCAAAGGTCTCCTACCTTCCAGCAGTGCCAGTGGAAAGAGCTGTACTGAGTCTCATGTTGCAGAAAGATTTTCCCACTGAGGACTGAAGAGCTCTGTGGATTGGCAGGGGCTGTACTGCTCACTCCTTATCTCATTATCCTGAAAGCTCCAACAAAGGAGAAAGGCTGCCAGCAGAGTGCACAGTTCCATCATTTGCACACGTACACAAACACACTCTCCTCTGTACACACACTGTCTACATGCACTTCCATCTATTCACATTCGTCTTCTGTCTCTCTTCAGAGAGACATCTCACATGCTTGTAGGAGAGACTGTGCAGTCTCCCTCTGAGAGGTCTCCAAAAGTCACCTGATGTGGGCCTGGCACCGTGCTCTGGCTGTCCCTGCTGTCCCTGCTGTGGCACAGCCATGCTGTGATTCTGGGTTTTTTTGCCTCCCAAGCCCTAATGAAGTACATGTTCCCACAGTCTTGCACAAAGAAGCTTCCATCCCATCCCTAATTTTCTAGACACGTCTACTCTTTTCCAGCAAGCTCCCATGCTCACACACTCAA
Organism: Centrocercus urophasianus; assembly: GCF_019232065.1. Taxonomy (NCBI): domain Eukaryota; kingdom Metazoa; phylum Chordata; class Aves; order Galliformes; family Phasianidae; genus Centrocercus; species Centrocercus urophasianus. The sequence continues at coordinate 4,797,556 of NW_024884364.1, forward strand.
CCCTGAAGAGCTGTCTTGCATACACTGCATGTTCACATATGCTACTCCTGATCTAAGCCTCCACTTTTACAAACGTCTCTCACTCCTGCCCAGCCACTTGTCTGCAGCAGGTGTCACAGCCTCAGATGATGAAGGCACATTGCTGAACTTCTTCAAACACCCCCAAGAAACTCTAACCGTCTCCTGTACACACTAGTCAAGAGCTATAGGGCTCAAACTGCCTGGGCTGGATCTGGCACTTGACTAGCAGATGTAAGTAAGTAGCCTGTAAGGCTGCAGCTAGATGAAGTGTATTTACGTGGCTGGACAGTCTCAGCACAGCCAGAGCCTCAAACTTTGAAGGTCTTTGTGCTGGTCTACACAACTGCTTCAGTGCAGGGAGTCACACATCCCCTAAAGCTTTTGATCCCACAGGCTCCATCGCTTTTCCCAATAAAGGCACCTCCACGCAAGAGGTGCCCATCTCCTCCTGCCATGTTGAACATCAGCTGCTCTAACAAGGCCCAGGTGAGGGGACACCAGACTGATCAGACCAATGCTCTGAAGCTTTATCCATAGATGTGTGAATATAGACCATTGTTCTACTTTATTCAGGCAGTGTCTTCTGTAAGCAAGAGCCCTGACCTGCAGCCTCCCTTTTATTTCCAATTTTCGGTAGAGAGTGAGAGAAGATTAGCAAATCAATGCGATTCCTTTACAACCTACAGCACCTCCTAGAGACAGCAAGCCAGGTAGCTGCGGGGGGTTAAGGTAATTGGGTGTTCCTGTTCCCTGTTGACATTATGAAGGGGATATCTGGGTATGCACTGCTGTAGGCACCATCCTTTGGAAAAAGAAGCTGAGATGCTGTGATGGTGGAGAATGTCTTTCTAGGGGGGCTCTGGGACATGCATTTGGTGGCAGGGAGAAGACAACCCTGTCCTTCAAATAAGTGTCACCACTCTTAGCCTAAGTAAAGTCTCTGAGCCCATATCTTCAGGGTCCCTGCTGTTCTCCCCCAGAATTTTGAGACTTTTCCTCCATGATCCCTGCAATTGCCGGCCATCTGCAGGTGGAGACTATTTATAGCGGGGAGCCAAGGGGACGCATGGCCACGGACACAGTGGCGCTGGGTGACATTCAAACTGGCTCTGAGGTTGAGGGGGTGCTGAAATGGGCCCTGGAGGAGGGCAGTACCATAAATCAGCCCGCCATCTCTCTGGCTGCAGCCTTTCTGCTGCTCCCTCCAGTGAGTGGAGGTGGCCGTGCCCTAATAGGGACATCTCAGAGGCCTCCAACTCTTATTCCCTATCCCCAAATTCAGTAGGGTTTTGTGGATGGGAATGGGGCAGCAGCTGAGATGGGGTATGCTCCCTGTGGCAGGGTGCACTGGAAGGACAGCAAGGAGGCTGTCGGCATCAGAGGCATCTGTGGAGCAGGAGAAGAGGGATGAGGAGGGGGTGTTACAGCTGCTCAAGGGTCTCGAGATGGTGTTACCACTCCAGAGAGTGCCTGTGGATGAGGACGTTGCCTGCCTGCTTCCCAGGGCCGACACATGTCCATGGCGCCCGGGAGGAATTCGCAGGGTCCCCACCACAGGGCACTTGCAGCACGTCTCTCCTTTCCACAGATATCTATTTTCACAAATCAGGCAGGAACTTGATATCACCAAGAGGCCCCTTCATCAAAAATGGTGGGGATGGGGCAGCAGTTTCCAAAGCTGCAAGGTGACAAATACGAGCGTGGCTGGGATTAGCCCTGTTTCCTGAGGAAACAGGGCAGAAGAGAGGACTCAGAGCAGGGGAGCTGGCCAAAGCCAGGACAGGAGATGGGACTTGAGACACTTCAGAGCAGAAGAAATTGAATTGTGTGTTAGCTGTACCATGTTGTCTTAATGCTGCACTGTTACCCTCTGACTGGCCCACAGTTCAATACCAGGTGGGGCATTAAGCACCACTGGATTTGAATTTCCTTCCAGAGGGACAAGACGAGCAATAAAGGATTGATATAGCGAGATACAGGGAGAGCCCAGGACAGAAAGGAGACACAGTGATGGCCAGGAGCACTTCGTGGTGTAGCACTGCTATTTTCACAAAGCCTGGGTGCTTTTGCTACTCCATCATATGTAAGCAGTGATACTTTTGCTACCCTCAGTTTTCCAGCCACTGGTGCCTAGCACCAAGCACTCCCAGAATTAAAACATCTTCAGTACCTAGACAGTGTCATGATCCCCTGTACGATACCACAGATGCGTGAGGAAGGAGAGAGTTTTTGGTGTGCCAGAGGGTGTAAGTCTTTCTCCCAGCTGTTCCCGCTACTTCGGTGTCACCAATGTGGCTGGGAACACTCTCCTGATGCCCAAGTGTCAAAGCGCAGTTGGCAGCCCGTGGTATCACCAGCAAACCCAGCGCTGTGACACAGTGGGAAGAAATCCAACCCATATGACCTCCAGACAGCCTTATCTCAGCAAAGAGGCAACATGTGATGTGTGCCACCTATCGATGCTGCCTGGGAGCAAAATATGGGTCATCTGTGCCTCCTGTGCCATCCTGACAGGGCACAATGTCCTCCAGCGTTCCTGCTGCTCATGCTGGACTCTGGTTTTCCCCACAGCTGGCAGCTCAGGTCCTGGAGCCTAGGAGCATCGGCTTTGGGATGGTAGATTCCAAGAAGGATGCCAAACTCGCCAAAAAGCTAGGTAAGTCCCATGTTTGCTATCTCCAGAAAAGCTTGGATATTGTGGTGTGAAAACTCCATGCTCTTCCTGCGCAGAGACAGCTCTGATACAGTGATGCAGAACCAACACCTACTGAAGCAACAAGTGTCCACAGATGCCATCTGGTTCCTGGAAGGGTGATCCCCAGCCACTAATAGGAACTGCAGCCTTGCAATGGCAACCAGGTGCCACCCCTTCCTGAGTTGCTCCCCAGATATAAGAGGAATCCTCCATCCTCCTGTTTCCACCCCTTGAAACAGCTGCCCTCTAGTAGCTATGTAGTATTTTTTCATATTTCATCCCACAAAGAATATGGAAATACTACGGCATGCAAATACAATGGTACTTAAATACCACACTAGGCTTAACACCAGAGACTTATTTTCTTTCCTAAATTACAGGGTAAGTGTCACAGTATATATGAAAATAAAGCAGAGAGCTTCTGCTTCTCCAGAAAGCAATACATATCCCTGTCATCATGCACTGCAGGGCTCAGAGCCCCTCATCTTGGAGACTTCATCAAGATGGTGTGGCATCCAGTCCTCAGCTCAGTCATGTGCCAGCCTGCCTTCTGCACCATCTCCAACAAATGCTTCTAACTTTTCCCAAGGCAAGCTAAGCATATGAGAGTTTAAAATTTGCTTTGACTTCTTGGTCATTTTTTACATTCACAGAGTTAAGTCTCCTCTAGGCTCACGAGATCATTAGGATTGTTTCCGACTTGACCAACCAAGTCAACAGGCAACTGCATTTCCCCAGGAGGTGTTGCTAGAATAACCAGCAAGATGCTTCGATGTAAAAAGAGTGATGCTTTTAGTGACCTGTTGATCATATGATATTTCCTGTTTCCTTCTTTCAGGCTTGGTTGAAGAGGGAAGTCTCTATGTCTTTAAGGAGGATCGGTTGATTGAATTTGACGGGGAACTGGCCACAGACGTCTTGGTGGAATTCCTCTTGGATGTAAGCACAGATAAGTTCAGACAAAGCCTCTCAGAGAAGACTTTGCACTCACTTTGCAAAAAAAACACAGGTTATCTCTATTTGAAACTCCATCCCTGTTTGCTGCACACCAGCATGCAAATGATGTTGTTTGCCAACTTCCCAAATACTTGACCATGAGTTCCCAGAAAAGCCAGGACCTTTATATGCCATCAACCACTTATGTCTTAAATATATTTTTCTCTCTTTCCTGTTTATGGAATATTTGGTTGCTCAACCAGGGAGCAAGCAACAGTCGCACATAAATTCCAACTAAAACAGAGCTTTTCTGGCAGCCTGGTAGTGATGGAGTCCTCATTTATGTGGCTTAAACCCCAACAGCACAACAGCAGGAGGGAGATGTGCACAATGGAGTGTTACTGGTAAGGGGTGCAGCATAAGCCACCTCACGAGGCTCTGTTTGCCATGCTTTGTGGTGCACCTCGGATAGAACAAGTTCTGCAAAGAAAGGAGGAGAGTAAGGATTCCTGTTTGTATGTTTTCCACTCAAGGAAAAACACATAGAAAAGCAGGGAAATAAAAGCAAACACATCAGTGGTACCTGGACAGCCTGATCTCAAGCAAACCCAGTGTTTCTCTACTCCACTGCAGGTTATGCGGTGGCATGCCTGCATTTGTTTTCCTAGTGAAGCCACACGCAATTTACACCAGTATTGCTTGGCACATCAAAACAAAACAAATAAATAAATAAATCAGACCAAATCCTTCCCCCAGCAGTGTCTGGTTAAGAAATAAAGCTTGTACTAAAACTAGGATAAACTAGCTGATTGGTCTTCCAACTTTTTCATCAGAACTGTGATGTGTCTGGGGCCAAAGAACAGATTTAACCCACCATACACATGTAGACCAGCCAGGAAATTTCACTTCTAGACTTCCCACTGCTCCATTTTTTGGTCACACTCTAGCATGTTCTTTTAAATATTTTTCCTAAATATCTTAATAATGGTCTCTTCCAGCAAGCTACACTTAAAAACAGGTATGTCCCTCATTCACAGAAGAACACAGTCCTCATACTGCAGTCCTTTTAACCATCCTACCATCTTCACAGCCTCTCCAAAGCCAGCTGCAATCACTACACTTTATCTCCCATCACAGCATCTATTTGGGTCACCCATACTTCTCTCAGCGTTCCTCTGAATGCTTCAGCTTGTGCAGTGAACCTATTAAGTGCTCCTTCTGAAGGTGACCTACGTGTCTCAGTTAGTTTCTCACAGAGAGGCAGAGAGCACCAAACAGGGTTTCCAGCAGCAGATAAATTAGGTGACCTCTTTCTCCCCACTTAAGCAGCTAGTGACACAGTCTGGCAGTTACGGGTTGGTGCAGCAAATTGTTGTGTTATCAAATGCATTTGTCATGGCAGTTGCTAGAAGACCCTGTGGAAATCATAAACAGCAAGCTGGAGCTTCAAGCCTTTGACCAAATTGACGACGAAATCAAACTGATCGGCTACTTCAAAGGAGAAGACTCTGAACGTAAGATGACTATGTTCCTTGTGGGAGCCTTGGTGAGGGTGCTGGGGGTTATATGTTCCTGTTCATTAACATTAAGGAGACAAGCAGTTGCAGTGCGTTAGTCTCTGGGGGATGAGGTAGGGTTGCAAAAGTGAGCTTCTGCTTTTGCTGTGCATAAGCCCATTCATACACCCTTGGGCTTGCTTCAAAGGGCTGCTGATTTTAGCCCCTGCTTAATGTAGCATTTTGGGATCTGTAGTGGAGCTGCACAAAGTGTGTTCTGTTCACTCCACATGAAATGGTTCTTGTTTGTAAATCCTGAAGGTGTGTAAGAAACATAGTACTGTCATCTGCTGTATTTTGTAACAATTTATATTTGCCTCCTGTACTGATCAGAATGAGACCAGATGTCTATGAAATCTTTCCTTCATTCCCCTTTTCTCCTTACAGATTACAAGGCATTTGAAGAGGCTGCTGAACACTTCCAACCGTACATCAAGTTCTTTGCCACATTTGACAAAGGGGTAAGCATCCACACACCTCATCATGGGAGATGACAGACCCCTTTCTGCACAGCTTAAAGCCTTTTCACTGCAAAGCTGTAAGCTTTGAAGCAAGAAGTTGAGAGAAGGCTTTCCCTATAACTGAGTGTGAGGGTTAGAATGGCCATGAGCATCCTATTCTGGGTAACTCTTTTGGTGCAAGAGGGTTGAACCAGATGACATCAGAGGCCACTTCTAGACTCAACCATGCTGTAATTTTGTGAACTACTGGTCAACAGTGCTCCCACCTTCCTTCAGCTCTGCATCTGCCCCTGGCCCTCCTTGATCACGAGCTGTCACTTGCACATTCACAGTGGGCATGTCACTGCAAAGATAGATCAAGGCTGGTATGCGTAAGCGAGGATTGGGAGTCTTTTGCTCTGTTGTAGCTCATTTCCTCCTTTGCTATTTGAGGCTGTTAACGTCTCAAATGGACAAGATAGGTGTACTCTGGCTTCAGGCTCCTCGTGTGCAACACCTAGACAGAAATGAACTGGAATGGAATAAATGAGAGCTGTTCAAATAGGGGTCATCAAGACATACAAATCGGCAGAAGCATATTGTGCAAGAAGATGTTTATTGCGCAAGCCGTGTTTATCACAAAGCCTTGCTCTGCCTGTAATTTCCAAATCCACAACTTATACAGCATTTTCCAGAAGCTCAGAATGTTCCTGGATTTAGTATCTGGCTCTAGCTTTTCATTTTGAGCATTCCTGTAACTTCTAGTATTTCTGTCTGCTTTTGCATTGGCTCTGTTCCAAGATTAAAAGCCATTTCTGTAGTGGGGAGTCAGATTTGGATCTGGTTTTGGGAATCATCTCCAGCTCCATTAGGCTTGCAGGACAAAGATTCTTGCTCTCCCATAGTGCTTGGTACTTAGAAAGAATCAGTGCTTTTTTTTTTTTTTCTTTCTTTTTTTTTTTGCAAGGACATATTCATTCATATTTTGCTGGCCACACTAAGAGTGCACTTTGAGGGAGAGAAAATTGCTTGGCATCAACTCTTCCACCAGCAGAGGCTCTGGATGCCCAGGATGCACCTCAGGCTCATTCAACTGTGACCATTTGAACTCCCACAGGTTGCTAAGAAACTGGGTCTGAAGATGAACGAGGTGGACTTCTATGAACCATTCATGGATGATCCTGTTCACATCCCCGATAAACCTTACACAGAAGAGGAACTGGTTGAATTTGTGAAGGAGCACAAAAGGTATGTAGCAGTCAGGATTCTCCTGGCCATGGTAAGAGGGCAAAGGTGTCCTTCATTGCAGGTTGCCTCTCCAGGACAGTCCTTCTCAGTAAAAATGAGGATGGCTACCACATATTGGCTGTTTGTTCACCCATTCTTGAGATTTTGGTGAATCTTTCTACTCCCTTATTCCACTTAAAGGGTTAAAAATGTAGGTTGCTCTGAAAGTAATTCCTCCTATTTATTTCTGTGGAAAATATGACAGATGCAAAGAGCACAATAACACTGTCTGATAGAGCAAATTCTCAGCCACAAAGCACTACTTTTCAACATAGTCACCATCATTACTAATTCATTTTCATCAGTGGTGGACAAGAGCCTACATGCCACTCTCACTGAAATCTGTGCTAGTGGAAGTGACATGCTGTTTCACAGCTGCTATCATGGTGTTGTTGCCCATGCAGTTCATCTTTCATTGGCCTCGAAAAGATGGAAGTCAGAAGGTGCCAAATCTGGACTATACAGTAGGTATGGTAGGACAGTCCAGCCAAGTCTGGCAATCTGCTCCATGGTCTTCAGACTGGTATGTGACCTGGCATTATCGTGTTGCAAGAGAAAAGCTGTATTCTTCTCTAGCTTGAATTTGAAAGTTTGAGCCTTCATCTTAGTCAGTGTCACAGTGTAGTGGTCAGAGTTGATGCTTTGTCTGGGTTCTAGGAAATCTGGCAGCATCACCTCTTTTCTGTTCCAAAAGACAGTACAACATTACTTCATCCACTGAGAGCTGTATCTTGAATTTTTCTTTGATGGGGAATTCACATGTCGCCACTTCATGGACTGCCATTTTGATTCTGGCTTATAGTATTAGCACCACGTCTTGTCACTGGTAAAGACACAATCCAGGAAACCGCAATCTTCAGCCTTGGATTGGTTAAACGGGTCCTGTCAACCTTGCATACAGTGTACTTTCTGTTCCAGTGTGAGAATCTGTGAGACCCATCTGGCACTGCGATATTCCAATGTTTTCACCATCGTTTCTAATGCACTGAAGCTGATATTCAGTTCCATACATAGTTCTGTAGCTGCAATCCGCTGATTCACATGGATGAGCTGATCAAGACACTCTTTATTTCATGGTATGACAGCTGTACATGGCCATCTGAAACATGGCTTGTCTTTCACATCACCATTGCTGCTGAAGAAATGCTCCACCTACTGCCTCACTGTGCTGACATCCCCTGTTTGGTGTCCACAAATTTTCTACAAGTGTCAATGAATGTAATTGAGTGCCATTTTTTTCCTGCATGGAGGAATTAAATGACACACTTTTTGCTTCATATGCTATTCCATAGCAGACCCCATTCTGTTACACCACTCCTCTGATGCCATCTGTCACATGGCAAAGATTCAACCTCTACTGCCATAACACTGACATCTGCTTCTGATGTCATGGGCCAAAATAATAAAATAGGAGGCAGTACTTTCAGAGCAGCCTTTGTATAAGGGCATAACTACCTATGAGGTGCTTTATTAAGTACTGCACTGCCAGACAGTCTTAGGAAGGGACTGTTCTGTCCTGAGATATCTCTGAGCTAGTGTGGCCTCAATTAAAGACGTTTTGTGTGCCGTAACATAGGAGGGACATAAAATTGTTATAGAGTAACCAAAGGAGGACTACAAAGATAGGGAAGGGTCTGGAGGGCAGTATATATGAGAAGCAGCTGAGGTCCTGTGGTTTGCTTGGGCTAGAGCAGAGGAGGCTGAAGGAAGACCTCATGGTGGCCTGCAGCACTGAGCTCTGCTCTCTGGTGACAGAGACAGCACTCAAGGGAATAGCATGGAGTTGTGTTGGGAAGTGTCAGGTTGGGGGTTAAGAAAAGGTTCTTCACCAGAAGATGGTGAAGGCTGCCCAGGGCAGCCCCGAGCTGCCAGAGTTCAAGGAGTAGACTAGAGGGAATCAAGTTGTACCAAGGAAGGTTCGGGTTGGATATTATGAAAAATGTCTTCTCAGAAAGAGTGGTGACACATTGGCACAGGCTGCACAGGGAGGTCGTGGAGTCACTGTCATTGGAGGCATTCAAGAAATGTTTAGATGTGGTACTAAGGGACGTGGTTTAGTGGGCAACATGGAATCACAGAACCACCAATATATTACGTCAATGTTTCCCTCATCCACCAGGTGGGTAACTCCATCATAGAAGGAGATCACGTTGGTCAATATTGATGGGAGGTGGACGGTTGGACTAGATGATCTTGGAGATCTTTTCCAACCATGGCGATTCTATGATTCTATGGCTGTTTGGACATAGGCTTTCAATTTTGGGTAGTGCATTGTGAAGCCAGGAGCTGGATTCAGTGATCCTTGGGGATGATTATAGAATATCCTTCCAACTCAGGATATTCTATAATTCTTTTACTTTTGCATCCTTAAAAATAAATACAGCACATGACAATCACACAGGCTATCCATTGCTCGTGCAAGCTGCATTTCACAACAGACATCTAAGGAACTTGAAAGGGGCTGAAGAAAAGCAGAACCTTTGAAGTTGCTAGAGCACCCCAAACAGTGGAGATTTGCATTTGTGCACACACAGGGGTTAGAGATAGAGAATGCTGAATGCAAGTCTTGCAGACAGATCTCTGCTTTTTCTGAATTATGAAGGGGTCCTCTATCTTCCATGTACTCTCAGGTCACTTTGCTGACCTCCTGGACTTCCTTCCCAGATTCTCTCTCAAGCTCTTCTGTCAAGTAGCAGCATCACGAAGATGATTAAACACAGACAGCTAAATACTATAGTCTAGTGAGGCATGCTCTCTATCAGCACAAAATTGCAGTGGAAACACGTGAATGCACTCAAAGATCCTTGTCGCCGAATTTCCTTTCTCTAAGAGCTGCCCCTAGAAAACGGCTAGGCAAAGCATCTGAAACACTAGATACAAGTATGAGATATGCATTCATCCAACACAATCTCCAGTTTCAGTCAAACAGCAGTGAGGACACTTGCTGGGTCAAGAACTGTAGCCCTGTCCTTGTGCTTAGTGTTTTTTTCTTCAAATTCTGTAGTTATTTTTCACTTCATTTCTATTTTGCTGCATGAAGTATCTAAACGTAAGGAGTTCCAAAGCTGAATTGTGTATTGCATCAAAAGAGTATTCCTCTTTGTTCAGTTTATACCAGCTGCCTTATAATTTTACTGTATGCCTACCAACTGTGCTCTGAGAAACAATGACTAGCCTGGTTCACTCCTTGTGAACGGTAAACATTTTTCACACTCCGTACCAAATCCCTCTTCAGTCACTTATTTTTCAAGACAAATAATTTTCTTTAAGTTAATCTCCACAAAATAGAGGCCATTCCAAACCTTTCTTTACCACTGCCATCTTTTCATGGGACTGTTTTGGTTGTCCTGTATCGTTTCTGTGATGGGATATTCTGGACAACAAATGCATTCAGTGAGGGGGTATGCACAGTGGAGTTGTCTATTGCTATAATGATATGATGTCTTTTGCTCTTTAGCCATTTCCCAACCATTTGCATCCTCTTTTTGTTTTGTTTTGTTTTTGGAACTGCTGCTTTCTCAGTTTATGACACCTGGGCCCCTTCCCTTAGAGGCAATAATTAATGATAACTAATTTAGAGCCCATTGTTGGACCTGTATAATCAGGGCTGCTTTTCTGCAAATGTGTTACTTCCTATATGTCTATCCATCATGAAGACACTCAGGTCTCTGGAGATGCCTTTGTAACTCCTCTCCGTCGGGCCTGGTGTGGACCATCTGAATAATTGGGTATAATAAGCAAATGCTGTCATCTTCCAATTTCCTACCTTTCTTCAGATAATGTAAGAATACGTTATGCATATGATCCTGCTAAAGCATATGCTGTGAATGTTAACTGGCTCCTCGGAGCCATCAGGAACCTTTAAAAACCTGAACATCCATTCCCTGTTTCCACTGCTCTGGCAGAGAGGCAAACATAAGCAACAGGCTTCACATCTCACAGGATGCCCCCTCATCTTGGTGATATGCTGCCACTCACTTTACCAGTTTCCCCAAAAACCTAATGGACCCACTCTTTTTGCAACAACTTGCAGAGCTTCTCTGCCGTGAAGAGCTGTTCTGCTTGGAACACTGATGCCACAGTCAGCAGAGACTCAAAGGGTCCCTTGTGCTTATCTGCCACAGCCTTGTGTCCTTTTGTTGTTCACCCCTCAGCCAGCCAGACCCTCTGACAAGCTTTCTGCTGCAGATGTGTCTGAAAACATTTACTATTCCTTTTTTTACCCTTTACGAATTGCTTCTCGAAAACAAACTCCAAAAAGCCTACCAGGCTTTGGCTGATTTACATTTTCTTTCCAATGGTTCTTATGATGTATTTTTTCTCGCTAGAGGTTATTCTTTGCTATAACAGAATCTGGGGGATTTTTATGGCAAAGTTAAGCTGGGCTAAAACTGCTAAAAGAGAACAGAGTCCCATAGGAAAACAAGAGTGTTGAATGTCCTAGGGACAGCAAAACAAAAGTGAATGGCTCATCTTATGCCCTCAGCCTGGATGGAACAATCTGCCATGTGTAGGATTGATACCCCAGCATGTCCCAGCACAGAGTGGTGTTTCATCTTCCCAGGCACAAGGAGTGGCTCCAGCAACTCCAGCGAAGCCAAGGGCAGGGTTTTATGACCACACATGAAAGTGGAAGATGACCTACCCTGTCCCAGACTTGCATTCAAAATGTGGTGGCTTGTAGTGTTGAATTGGGACATCAATCAAATGTGGCACAGTGAACTTGCCCATGACAATGGCAGTGTTGCATGCGATGATGCTGGATATATCTTCAAAGAGCCTTTCTTTCTTCTTTTCAGAGCCACCTTGAGGAAACTACGCCCAGAAGACATGTTTGAGACATGGGTTAGTACACGTGAAGATGAAGCTTTGCGTCCCCTGCTTCCAAACAGAAACAAACCCCCTCTGGCTACCAAACTGCTGCTCCCAAGCCCCAGCCTTTGGCTAAGCAAACAGAGCCACACTTTCCCAGAAGCATAAAGAGTTAATTCCCAAGAAATGGTTATTCCCTCCCAAAAGTAGAAGTTATTCTCAGGTAACCAACTACTCCAGCCAAGATAAGAGGTATCCTGTTGTTGAGAATCGCTGTACTGACCATGGTACATCAATGCAGAGCAATCTTGGCAAGGATCATCTAATGGACATCCTTTAGATGGGGGAGTCACAGAGATTGTACCAAATGAATGAAACTGTACTGGAGCAACAGTACAATTCAAAATGCAAGCGAGGGCAGGCAGTTCAGCTGATTATATAGATTATGGAGTAAATAGCCTGTTGATTGCTCTTATTGAGGTGTGAGCAAGCTGCAAGTCAGCAATTGTGGAGAACTAACCAGCAGTTTGGAGCAGAACACACACACAGAGTTCTCCTGGTCTGTAAATATAGGGGAAGGGGGAAAGGGTGAAAAATAAAGAAAAACAGTGTATTGCAAATTATTCCTTCACCATGGATGAATAAGACATTAACAGCCATCTAGAGAGCTTTAACTGCCAGCTGAATGTGGAAAACAAAGCTGAACAGATGCTTATAGAAGTTACAGAAGATGCAATCATTCTTCCAAAAATCTCAGTACAGCATTTTTAACAGCATTCACTATATAACATGAAATGCTGTGGGAGTTAGAAGCACTGAAAACCCTGGGAATCTTTAATACAACAAGGCAAGAGGTAATAAACTGTACTGAGAGTTATGAGCCACTTAGGCATGGTAGGTTTTCATTTTGTTTTGAAATACAGATTCTGTGTAGAATATGGCTTCCTAGATCCACTAAGTTCCTCAGAGTTATTTTCACAGGCTTCACTAGGACCCAAATTTCACAGGCAATGATTTTGATTTCATACTGAATACATTCTGAAATAACCTCTAGAGAAGTGTGTGAATTGTCAGTGGTGGGATATCTGTTTAAAAAGCAGCCTGGAAATACAAAATGTTCCTCTGCCACACAACTAGCATCTGCACCACAACAGGGTGGATTCAGGTCTTACTGCAAGTTCAGGACAGCACCAGTGGCTTCGTTGGTGTTACTCCAGTTTAGTTTGCTTCACAGACTGTCAGAATATATATATACACCAGGATAAATGCATATATATGTCAGAATATATATGCATTTATCCTGGTGTATATATATATTCTGATCATATATATATTTGCATTTTCCTATCTGACAATGCTGCTGATAAATATGGAGAAAAAGGAATGCTGCAGATTTTGCCAGCCGTAAGTGCTCTGAATCCCAGAGAAAATCTGCCCAGAATCCCCCTGTGAAAACATATTCTCCAAAGATGCCTCCAGTGGCCCTACACTAGCTGTTGTTTTTAAAGATAATATTTTCTACTTAATCTTTCAGGTTTTTTTCCCTTTCGGTTTTTGATGGTGGCTTTGTCACCTCTGAGCTCAGAATGGAAAAGAAATTAGCATTTAGATGGGAATTTCTTCTCGCATTAAAACCAATTGAAATCAAATCCGGGACCAGCAGTGGGTGAGGAATATGAAGCCATTCTGTGGGAGATGACATTCATAGCAGGCGGATGACAAAACAGCTGGCGGATCGATTGGCCTTTGCCAATATCATTACCCATTGCTCACACATAGCACAGAGAGAAGCAGCCCGCCAGGCTGTCATTTCTATCTTCCATTCATTTGAACCTCAAATTGAGCCTCCTACTCAATGCCCCTTGCTGTTCATGAAGAGCCTTGTTTAGAGCAGAGATCCTTCACTTCCCACAAGATGTCCAAGTGATCCACATCACCCCCCACAGCATGAGAAAAGCTCCTTTAGTGGACTCAAACAAGCATACTTTAGGGCTGAGCACAGTGAATCCAGGTGACCTAGGGTGAACACAGATTCCCATGCTAGGTGGTTTTCAACCTTCTCAGCAACCAAGGTTTTGACCCACACCATTAGAATAGCTCTATTGCCTTTGCTATTGGAGTGCCCACCTTACTTTTAGCCCCCGTTTTTCAGCAATGCTGCCCAAATAACCTGTTTTGGTGCCTGCTACCTCCACAACTCAGCCTTACTTCAGCTCTCATTTCTGGTGTCTCAATGGTGCCTCAGCTAATTTTCTCTTGGAGATTGTGCTGCTTGTTCAAAGTTATCCCAGCACCTCTTGTCTCCAGCAACCACTCAGACTGTCTTCCCTCTGTCCCATCAATAACTGTTTCATTGTTTGCAGGAGGATGACATGGAAGGAATCCATATCGTGGCCTTTGCTGAAGAAGATGACCCAGGTAGGAGGCCATTTTCTTCACTGTATGACTCTTCATCCTCTCAAGAAGGTGTAGGTCCCCTCCTCAGCCTCCAGAATTGCTCCTTCTCATCCCCCCTTACTAACTGCTTTGTTGTCCTCCCACACCTTGATCCTCAGCACAGGGGTTACCATCATTTTCTAACAAGCCCCTGGGACCACCCTCACTCTCCTCTGCCAGCTGACTCAAAGCTCTCCCCTGACCAGACCATCCTACACAGGCTGGACAAGTACATGGCTGGCTGGAAGAACAGGTGTCATCTCCATCCCAGTCTGGGACCTGGAAGCAATCCATCACTTCTGAATCTCTGCCACAGCTGTCACAAAAGTTGTGCCTAGCACAGACCTCTGGTTTGATTGGTGTGGCAGGTCATATATTTTCCCATAGCCAGCAAGGAAGCTGGAGCTTGAGCACCAAGATTTGTCCCTAATTCTGAATCTGTCTTGTTGTGTGAATTAAGAATGTGCTGAGGGCTTGTTCTGTCACATCATGGAGGAAAACTGTAGGCATAGCTTCCAGAAAAGCCACAGAATCAGTGATTCTCAATGCCAGCAGCATGATGAAAAGCTTTGGCCTCTTAAGGGCTGGTGTCTCCTCCCTCGCCACAAGAAAACACTTTCATTGTTCCGCTCCATGGAGGGATTATGAGGATTAATTCATGTGTAACTAATTTCAATACCCAGGGAGGTTGGTCCAAATTAAAAGCCTTATTATCAGAAGAAAGAGTGGGGAGACAGCATTTTAATGAGAATTATAAACAACTCCTGTGTTCATAGGGGGTGAAGGAAGTCAGAAACCCCACAAGCGAAAGTGGCTGGGTGTTTGCAGGAGAGGGCTCTAGAGGTTCCTCTGTCTTTTCAGATGGCTTTGAGTTCCTGGAAATCCTGAAGCAGGTTGCCAGGGACAACACTGATAATCCTGACCTGAGCATTGTGTGGATCGACCCTGACGACTTTCCTCTGGTGAGTGGCAGGGGCTGGTTTCCTTCCTTGATTTGGCATGTGGATATAGGCACAGGAGCACACAGGATTAGCCTGGGTGCATGCACAGGATGCAAAGCAAGGGGCTGTCACTAGGAGCTGCTCACTTGAGTGATGTCTCAGCAGCGTCCCCAGAGACAGCACTTTTCTTTGCTATGAGCAATGGCCAAGCTTTCAGTTTCTCTTCCATTCCTTCCATGGTATTCTGGACTCACTGCCCTTCCAGTTGAATTTATGCAAAGGAATGTTGCAAAGATCCTTGTTTGAGTTTTGCTTCTTGCTCCTGCAGCTTATCACTTACTGGGAGAAGACCTTCAAGATTGACCTGTTCAGGCCACAGATTGGGATTGTGAATGTCACAGACGTGAGTAGCATGCATCTGAAAATCCAGTGATTCCATGAATAGAATGCTTGAAAATTATGGGATCCAAAGCAGAAAGTAGGTCTACTGGCATTACTAAGATTTCTGCTAAGTGCGAGAAAAACAGGCTTTTTTCCTCTGGGAAAAAGCATCAAGACCCCATCATTCCTGTGTGCAGGGAATGAGAGGAAGGTGCTCAGGCTTAGAAGCTACAGAGTGTAGAGTCACAGAATCATAGATTTGTTAACCTTGGAAAAGACCTCCAAGATCATCTAGTCCAACCATCCACCTATCACCAACGCTGCCCACCAAACCACGTCCCTTAGTACAATATCTAAATATTTCTTGAACACCTCCAGGGATGGTAACTCAACTACCTCCCTGGGCAGCCCGTTCCAGCACCTCACCACTCTTTTGGAGAAGGTTTTTCTAATATCCAACCACTTCTGGTACAGCTTGAGGCCATTCCCTCCTGTCCTATTACTGTTACCTGGGAGAAGAGGCTGACCCCCACCTCTCGATAACCTCCTTTCAGGGAGTTGTAGAGAGCAATAAGGTTTCCCCTCAGCCTCCTCTTCTTGGACTAAACAATCTCAGTTTCCTCAGCCACTCCTCAGAAAATTTGAGCTCCAGACCTCTCATAGCTTTGTTGTCTTTCTCTGGACATCCTCCAGGGCCTCAATATTTTGTATTAAGGAGCCTGAAAATGAACACAGTACTCACCAGAGTTGAGTGCAGTGGGACGATCACCTCCCTGCTCCTGCTAGCCACACTGTTTCTGATACAAGCCAGGATGCCCTTGGCCTTCTTGGTTACCTGGGCACACTGCTGGCTCATTCAGCTGAGTGTCAACTAACGCTCCCAGGCCCGTTTCCTTTGCACAGTCTTCCAGCCACTCTGCCTCAAGCCTGTAGTATTGCCTGGCATTGTTGTGACCAAAGTGTGGGACCTGGCACTTCTTGGTTTCGTTGAACTTAATCCTATTGGCCTCAGCCCATCGATTTAGCCTGTGCCCAAGACAGTTCTCAACCTCCACATCTCCCACTAGTCTTTCTCAGTTTGTGAGAACAGAGAACAGTGTTGAACAGCAGGTCTGTGGGGGTACCTACCCCAGTAGGCTCTCTTACTTGTGTACGGCCTCTCTTACCGGCTGTGTCAGGAAACTATCTTCCACACACTCCAGGAACCTCTTAGATTGCTTCATCTGGGCTGTGTTGTACGTATCAGGGAAGCTGAAGTCCCCCACCAGAACAAGGGCAGATGATTTCACAACTTCTGCCAGCTGCTCCTAGAATGCCTTGTCTGTCTCTCCATCCTGTTAGGCAGCCTGTAACAGACCCCCACTAGTATATCAGCCTTGTTGGCTGTTCTCTTCATCCTTAAACGTAGAGGCTTGACCTGAGCATTGCCTGTCCCAAGCTCAACAGCACTAAAACATTCTCTAGCACAGACAATCAAGCCATTGCCCCTCCTTCCTTGCCTATCCCTTCTGAAGAGCTTATAGCCATCCACTGCAGAACTCCAGTCCTAGGAGAGATCCCACCATGTGTCAATAATGGCAACTCATAGTTTGCCTGTGGCACAATGGCTTCCAGCTCCTCTTACCCATGCTACATGCACTGGTGTAGATGTACTTCAGCTGAGCTGTTTGCCTGGCCCCCAACCCCAAGCAGATGCAGTGCTGGCTGGATGTGTCTGGTGTTTTAGGGCAGCATTTGTCAGAGTATTAGGCAGAGAGAGAGAAAAGGGAAGAGGACCAAGATGGTTTCTGTCACGTGCAATCATGAGAGAGAGGAACAGACAAGCTAGAAATAGAGCCCCAAGTCTTCCAGTCTTTTGCTCTTATTACTAGCTTATGGTGTCTATTATATTTATTGCAGTTGGCTACATTTAAGTCATGTCAAAGCAACATTAAACAACTATCAATAGGCATTCATAAAAGTAGGACTGTCAGTAACAAGGGAATAATGTAAAAAGCAGCATCAGGCAGGAACATATGCCGTATTATCTGGCAGTCACTAAGAGACCTGTAGAAACTCATACATTATCTAGATTTGATATAGTAAATATTTCAGCTTGTCGATTATAGTATTTACAGATTTTATTTCATTCCTCTTAAGTCTGTTCTCTATTCCTCAAGAGAGAGATTTAAGAAAGTTCTAGGTTGGCTGGTGATATCTAACACAAACATTGAGCTCATTTTGCTATTTCAGTGTTACATCACTGCTTTCAGTGGAGTTACACAGGTACAAAGTAGGGCTTACACAGCCAAGTATAAATAAACACTCCTGTTGGCTTCAGTGGACATAACCTCTGTGACCCTATCACTTCTCTAAAAACATACCAGTACAAACACAAAGCTCCCAGAGGCCCACACTGGCTTGTCACATTGTTGTGGCTCAGAACTCACACCATGATGTGCTTCAGAACATTGCTGCTGCTTCTGCACAGAATCTTCTCGATGGTCCCACTCCCCCTACCCTTATCTGAGATATCCCTTTTTGCCACACAAATGGTCTTGTGCTCTGGAACAGGATCATTTACATGAAGTAAGAGCTGCATGCCTCTCTGTGGTCCTTTTTTGTTGTTGTTGTTTCAGTTTTGGTGTTTTAGGAGGAAAATGTAGCAGATATAGAGTGTAAGAAAGACACAGACCTGTTGGAACAAGTCCAGAGGAAGCCACCTTGTTTAGAGGGCTGGAGTGCCTCTCCTGTGAAGAGGGGCTGAAAGACATGAGGTTGTTCAGACCATAGAGAAAGCTCTGGGGAGACTTCATTGAGGCCTTCCAATTCCTAAAGAGAGCCTATAGGAAAAAGGAGGAGAGACTCTGGCAGGGAGTGTAGTGAGAGGACAAGGGGTAATAACTTCAAACTGAAAGAGAGTGGGTTTAGATTAAACATAAGGAGGAAATTCTTCACTATGGGAGTGGTGAGGCACTGAACAGGCTGCCCAGAGAAGCTGTGGATGCCCCATCCACAGAGGTGTTCAAGGCCAGTTTGGATGGGGACCTGGGCAGCCTGAGCTGGTGAATAGCAACTCTGCCCATGGTAGGGTTTTGGAACTGAGTGGTCTTTAAGATTCCTTCCAACCCAAATTATTCTGTGGCTCTCTGATTCTAAATACGGTCTGGCTTTTTAAGAAGCCAGATATAAAGAGAATAAATAAAGAGAATTAAGTACCACTGACAAAGAAGTGGTGTGTGTAGCTATCATCTGACATATGGTAAGTTCTTGCTTCTGCAAAATCAGACACTGATAGAAAGAACCTCACAGCACCTCTGTGAAACAGGAGGCTGATCTTGTTTACAGAGAGAAAACAAAGAAGGAAAAGGAGCTTATCAAGGCATTTACTCAAGGAACCTATAGGAAAACAGAGAGACAAATCTAAGCTATGTTTTCTGTCTCTGGCTAATAGCTGCAATTTAGACAGCACCTTCTAACTGCATTTTAAACAACATCATCTTGTTATTCACCCTCACCTCTCCAGTTTATGGAAGTAATGTAGTGTAGGATTAGGAACAAGGCAGCAGGCTCACATCAAACACACAACAAACAGCACCAAAGGCTCCTGTAGACACTTCAAACAGTCCTACATCTTGTAGTCAGAACCAATAGCACTTCATGGGGAGGGTGGTAGTCCCAGCATTCGGGTAGAGTGGTATTGTGACTGCTCCTGCCCACGTGCTGTAGTAGGGAGGGAGCTAATGCCACCTCCAACCCTGCATCCCTCATATGGTCCAGTCCTTACCACAACATTAGCAACAAATCTAATCTCTTCCCGTGTGACTGAGGGTGGCTAATCCCTGTCACCTGTCTCCACAGGCTGATAGTGTCTGGATGGACATCAGGGACGACGATGACCTGCCCACAGCCGAGGAGCTGGAGGACTGGATAGAGGATGTGCTTTCCGGGAAGATAAATACTGAAGATGATGATGATGATGACGACGACGATGATGACGACGACGATGATGATGATGATGACGATGATGATGACGACGATGATGACGACGACGATGATGATGACTAACTGTGACTCTGTACAGTTTGACTTGTGGAGGCTGAGAGGCCTCCCCCTGTGGCAGGTCCCTTCATCAGAAGACCTGTGTTTGAGCGTCAGCAAGCACCGCCTGCTCCTCCTTTCCCCCTTGCCCCGCTCCCCCTGCCCCTGCTGGGACTCCCGGCCTGATTCTCAGAGGTGCTGAGCCACCAGGACTGCTACCTTGGTGGGTGGCACCAGCAGGTGCCCAGCACCGCTGTAAATCATGCCTCCATAGAAAGGACAATAGGAATCTGTAGGGAACCTGCCCCAGTGCCCAGTGCAGGAGGAAAGCACCTGCATGCTCACTGCCAGAAGGACACAGGGAGCCAGTTTGTATTTTCCATGCTCATCAGCCCATCATGTACATCCAAAGACCAAATCTCACTCGAAACAGAGGGAAGGTCACTGTAAAGTTTAGTCCTTTCATTAAACAAAATGCCTTTTGCAGCTACTCTGCCAAGACCACTGGATCCTGAAAGTTCTGCTATTGGAGTATAAAGCTACTTGTTAGCATACTAGGAGCAGCAAAACATTTGAGGGGGGGAAAACAGTTTTAGGAACGCTAGTTAGTGTTCCTAAAATAATTTTAAGTGATTCCATAAAGTGACAGTATATTTGTATCTGACAGAGGATGCAAAAGCCAACACCACAGTCCCTGTTTGACACGCTTTCTTCAAGCAAAAAGTAGAGTAAGTGCAGGTGGTTTTAGATAGGACAGCACAGCTTGCAAGTTCTCAAGCTTGGAAGTTTCTGAATGCTGGAAAGGCTGATGCAGGTCTGAGTCCAGACTCTCAAGGATGAAGATCACTGCACTGAGCCTGACTGTTGGTTCTTAATCTTGGGGAAACACCAGAGCTGACCTCAGGCTAGTTCCAAACATCTGCAGCCAGGTCTGGGCTGAGGTGGTAAAATGTGAGATAGCACACTTCTGCCCATAGAAACCTTCATAGGGGCTCACCCTGAAGCCTTCCTATTCCCCATGACCTTCCAGCTTTAGGTGACTTTTAACCAAAATTCCATGTAGCATCTTTTCCCATGACCAAGGTGTTAGGAGGGAACATATCCATCCAACCATATTAGATGCTGGATTAAGTGAGTTGGGCAATGAGCAATGAAAGCATTCAAGCTGGTCAACTTCTACATATTCAGCTGCAAATTCAATCCCTGCTTTGAGACTTGAATGTCCCATGGTAGCCTGTGAGAAACCTCTTCCACACTGAGGTGGAGCTCATGGCATCAGCTTGCAGCCATGAGGTAAAGGGCCAGTGACTGAGTCCCAGTGAGTGCCGCTCCATCCATGTGCAGGTCACTTCAACAGCATTAGATCTCCCTGCTTTCCCATGCCAGCAGATTTCAATTGTCTTAGCTTCTTAGGTTTGACAATAGTGCAATGAATGGAGAGCTTGGAGATGCTTTATCTTTATAAATACTTTATAAATATGTTTTCCAGTAATTCAGACTTGGTAGCAGAGGTGGGATGTATATGTCCTCTCTTGAAACAGTCAAAAAACATTGTTCTGGTCTTTCTTAAGAAAACTGGCTTATGTCAGAGATAAGTGATGTTAGTGGAAATAATAGTGCAAGGAACAAGAGATTCAGTGCACGCTGTATGAAAATGAATCAGCCTGATGAGAAACAAGGTTTACACACCATATATTTCCTTCATTGGATAAGCTGCAAAGCAAGATTTTATAGATTTCTTTTTCTCCTTTACGTTGGTCAGTCTCTTTGTCTCTCTCTTTCCCTCTATACTTGAGCTGAAATAGAAATTTGAAATTACTAGTATAAATTGGCTAAAGTACTGATCTACTTCTGTGTGTGCCATGTCCCCTCAGTGGGAGGCGCCAGCATGAAAAACACTCAGCTGGATGTCTAATTACCTCTGAGAATGAATGCTGTGCCTACGTGGTAGATGGCTATAGGCCATGCTAGCTTCACACTGAGCATCTGACACTCAACTAGCACTTTTCAGGCACTATCTATTAGCATGATAGGACAGCTACGTCCTCAGGTTGGGTATTATCTGTGTTAGCCCTTTCTTATTTCTTCATGATGTATAAGCACTTTCTGGAAGACTTGAACCAAGTGTGTTTGGGGAGATCATCTGGGTGTTTACACCAGCGTGCACAGCGGTGAACAGCTCAGCCCCAATCCAAAGGATCTGGTGGAGACTTTGGGAAGGTTTGAAATGCAGTGTGCTGTCAGACTGGAGGTCCTCTCTCCAGATCAGAAAGGTGACCAGTGCTATCCCTCTGCTCTGCCCTTTCAGCTATTTCAGCCAGGAGAGAGGGAACAAGCTGAACTCAAAGACTCATTTACGCACATTAGTAAAGAGCAAGAACAAGCTAAACTGGCAGTTTAGTAGTCTCTTAGTCTGTGATTAAGGGACAAACTCTGCTTATGTTGCTCACCTGAGAATAGTACTTGCTTATCTTTACCTTGGAGATATTCCCAGGAGGAAAGCATGCAAGATTTCACTCTGTATAT
The DNA here is from genome assembly GCF_019232065.1 of Centrocercus urophasianus. Classification (NCBI taxonomy): domain Eukaryota; kingdom Metazoa; phylum Chordata; class Aves; order Galliformes; family Phasianidae; genus Centrocercus; species Centrocercus urophasianus. Next base: position 4,819,607 of record NW_024884364.1, read on the forward strand.
TATAACTTCCTTAGCAGCTCTGCAGCCCCAGATCAGTCATTGCTAAGTCCTGCCACTCTCGATAAACGTGAAGAATAAACCAAGACTTGCTCTACTGCCTTTCCCAGCCAGCACTGCCCCTGGACACCCCAACTGCTTGGATACTTTCCTTGTAATACCACTGCTCACAGACATATTTCTAGTATGATACGCCTCTGTCCATATGCTCCAACGGATATAAATCAGGCAGAAGAAATAGACCCTGCAAATAGCATTGCAGATGTGTTCAGGTGCAGAGGTGGTGGTTAACCTTATACAGATACTAGAAAAACCGAGCTCACACTGCAGCCAGTAGGCTGGTGTTGGTGATTTATGGAGAATTCCCCCTGTGTTATGAGAAAAAGGGCTGATCATATGGTTGCCACTCCTCAGTGGGGCCAGCACAGTTCTTGAAGTGGACTGCCCTTCTCTCTTCCCTCAGTCCCACGTTATGGTTTCCTTTAGTTCTCTTTGACCACAAAGGGGATCATTTTGTCTCCAGCTTTTACTTACGAAGCCAGAAGAGGCTAGACTCTTCTTCTGGGATAAACCCATCAAAAATTAACAGGTGTTGCAAAAGTGGAAGGATTGCAGCAACGAAGAACAGCAGGTGGCCAAGGCGCTCTCATTTACCCACAGCACCCAGGTTCACAGGGGCTGAATGAGATACAGCTCCTCGTGAAGGAGCTGAAAGTTTGAATTTGAGTGTCTTCCTTCAGGTAAGATACCTGTGTGTTGTGGGTTACAGCTGGAGAGACAGGGAGAAACTCTGCACAAAACCACTGAAATAGTTTAATTTCCCAGTACACTACTGGTGTGGATCCATACCCATACCTGCATACCTTACTCTTCTCCATCTTATGACAGTTCCATCCAGAGAACTTGGAGGTGCAGTGGGCCACACTCAGTGTTTCTGCAGGTAGGTCTATTGGATGAGGGCAAAACAGAATTCATCATCTTCATGTGTATTAAGACCAATTTAATTGGAATGTGAGATTACCACTTCAGTGAAAATACGTATTAGATCTATCAGAAGCACAGAGGAGGAAGCTCCTGCCATTGCAGCAGGCCTAAGGACATTGCTGGAGAGACTCTGTGAACCAGGACTATGTCTGAACTAATGTCAATTCCTTGGGAAAGTTTCTGAAGGAGAAGACAAGGGTGGCACAGTGAAGTCACAGAGTGCTTCATATTTTCATGGTCAGCAGTTCTGCTGGTGTTTCTGAGAATAAGGGTGGTCTCCCATGCTGGCAAATTGGACACCTAGGCTGTTTCCCATCCTGAAGAGGTAGATATTGGCTGCTTCTCTGTGTCTGTCCACACATCATACATCAGAAATGATTCAGGGATTCATTACCAGGGCCAAACAAAAAACATTGCCTTTTATTCTCAATTAATTAAACAATTAATTAGACAGGAACATATCAATTTCTGGCTGCTGAAGTCTTACAGTCCTGTGAAAATGACTCAGGATTACATCTGGATCTCTCTCTGCCTCAGCAAAACTTCAGGGAAGCCCCTTATAGGGCTAGTCACACACCAGTGCCTGGACTTAGGGACCTGAAGAGGGACAACCAGTGAACAGGCAACAACGAACCAAGAAAGGGCAATTATCCTGGGTTAATCTGGCTGTGCCAGTAGGACTGAGTCCTATCTGAGACCCAAGACTTGTTACGCACTGTGCTGCAGCGTCTCCCGCTTATTCCCCAGTTCCCTCAAGACTGGTACCCCTGACACCCAACCTAGGCCAGCCCAGATCCAGGGGAACAACCCTTACCAGGTCTACAAGGTGCTAAACTGTTAAACTAATGAATAAATAAAAATTATTCTGCTACTCTGCCTGAGCATCAGATGAGTGGCAAAGCTTCAGGCATAAGAAATAAGCCTCAAGCAGAAGAAAAAAGAGTTAAACAAACAGACTTTTGACAGAGTAATTATCCCATACTTTAGCAGCAGTCAGAAAGCCAACCACCCACCTAAGAAGAGCAGCAGCCATCCTGACTGCGCCCTTCATTGGCCGTGGGTGGCAAATGTCTTGAACCATGGCCATGGGCAACCTCCTGCTCTGCTTGGGCTGGGAGGAGAACCTGCCTGCCTGTGCAACAAGAAACATGGGTAAAAATAAAACTATGCATGACCAGTGAGATTGGCCTGGAATGGGATTTAGCTCTAAAATTCAAACCAGTGTGCCAAAGCCCACTCCTGCTAATGACAAAGGAAAAGGAGTTACTGAATGACAGAAGTAACCAAGCGTTTGAAGAACAGTTTAGCCCCTGCAGAATGAAATCACTGAAGGAATTTGCAATGCTTCCCAGTCTAGTTACTGAATTACTAAGCCAGTTTCTCCAACTACTTTCAAAGCAAAATTATAATCAACCGTAGGATCTGGTATTGTAAGTACTCAAGAATGAGCTTTTACAAAATAGAAGCTAAAAGATTTACAGATCTGTTTCACATCTGTGGTGCAGATTGAATCAGCTTCTTCTTGTTCCCTGTTTCAAAGCATGCTCATAGCATCTGACTTGTGCTAAAAGAAGGTCCAAAGAGCTAAAAGTTCTGAGTGTCTCTTAAAGTTCCAGAGAGGCTGAATCAACTGTATTTTATCAAGAACTCCCTTCTCTTCACTTTTATGGAGTTATTATTCATGTAATCTTTTCAAGTATTAAAAAGAAGGACTGCAGAAGTCCAAGTATTTAAAAGCCTGATTTTCACCTCTGGAAAAATCAGGCACAAAATGTTAAAATTCAAAGAGAAGCTTTATGTCTAGAGAAATCTATGGTGTGTGATTTTGAAGCCTTTGTACATTCATATTCCTAAGGATGCTGGAGGGAAAGAACATACCCTGTCTTCTAAGGTCTCTCCCATCAACTTCTCACTGCTTCCTCCTCGTCTTACTGTTTCTCTTGAGGCTTTATTCCTTCTTCTGTACTAGGATACATAGCGTGGTGGCCACACTGAGCTATCCTAAATACTCATACACAAGTTATCTCCTTTCTTTCTCTCCTAAAGCTGCCCACGCAACTTACAGGGACCAATTCTCCCTTCATCTGGGCCTTGGTCCCACCAGCACAAAAACCTCTCTGCTCCTCCCACAGCGGGACCACAGGCTGCAGGAGGCAACACTGCTTCCCTGAGTTATTTGCATCAAGCCAAGTCATGCACAGAAGTGCTCTCCTTCACTCATTTGGCTCTTCATTCTGTGGGGGGAAGGAATATCAGCTCTGGGTTTTGGAGGTGTCTGGCAGTTTTGCAGTGGACTCCAACCTGATCACTGACTCCTGTATAAACGTTGGTGTGAAAAAGAAAGGCTTCTCCAACTGCATTTTGGAAGGGTACAGGGAAACGGAGAGGAGAATGGAAAACAGTTTTATTTCTGTTGGAGGTACTCTCTGGTACAAGCTAGCAGCAGGGCTGTAAAATGTGTAACAGCACTTCAAAACAACCAGGGTAACCTTATTCATAGTGATTTATGCATGTGCAATCACTGCACTAAACCACCCGTACCTCCACCTGGTCCCTGCAGCACGTGGGTTCTCACGTGAAAAGGGGATGGACACCCCTGACCCCATGGATTATTTGTCAGGCCGGAAAGGACTGTAACCTAAGCCCATCACCATCCCAGTCCAACATAAACTCAGGAGCAGTGTTGAAAGACAAATCAAAAGCACCGCTTGGACACCTCCCTCCATGCCTTCCTGTCCCACACACTGTTGCAGCACACACAGACAGAGATCCCCCTCCTCTAGCATCATTGCCCTGCCCAGAGCTCATGGCCTGCCTGGCCTCCCTGGCTTTCCCTGGGAGGCCTCAGCTCAGTCCCTCTCCACACTTTCCCAGGGTTCAGATCTAGGGCAGGAGCAGCAGAGCCAATGCATAGAACCTGTTTTGAGGTTGGAAGCTCTGCTCAACACTGCAGCTAGATGTTTCATCAAGCTGTTTATTTAGCTAATGTTATCACGACTTGAGGCACTGCTAGTGTTGCATGCAAGGCTCTGGAGCAAGCAAAGAGACGAATCCCTTTCTTTAACCCGTGTGTTACACACAGACCACACCTCTGCCCCACTTCTCCCCACTGAATTCTCTGAAGGCAAAGTTCCCTCAGCACACGTAACCATGAGGCCTGGTCCCACCACCTACTACACAGTCAGCAGACCTCCTCATGTCCTAGGCCACACTTCAGGCACCGCCTTGCTCAGTATCAGACACTTTACCTCAGCAGGCATTGCTGTGCTGTCTCGGGGCAGCCAAAGCCTTCAGGGCACTGCAAAAGGAGTTCCACCTTCCTAAACAACTCCAGTACCTCCCTCAGGAGCAAGGTGCTCACCTCATGGGCAGCACACCCAGCTCATCCACACACTGTTCCCAATCACTGCCTCCTTCCCCATCTTGTCAGGACTTTGTGTGGGCAGCACTTGCCCCAGCAGTGCGCCTGGGGCTCCCTCACACCTCAAGGACCCTCGTGACTCCAGTGAAAGATTTGGCCAACCCAGAGAAGCACCCTCAGCTCTAATTTCTGCTGAGCTTCATACCGCAGCCCCTTATGATTCAGATACCTGAGCTCTGGGCGAAAGCCAGGGGAACTGGTCCCTCTGGCAAAGCCTGTTTCTACCTTCAGTTTCCACAACCCATAGCTAGAGAGAGAAAGCACAGAGACCAACAGCACAAGAAGGACATGAAGCTGTTGGAAGGGGTCCAGAAGAAGCCACGAGGATGCTCAGAGGGCTCAAGTACCTCCTCTGTGAGGACAGGCTGGTTCAGCCTAGAGAAAAGAGGAATATTTTAATAAGAGCACATAGCGATGGGTAAAAGGGGAATGGTTTAAAACTAAAAGAGGAGAGATTTTGATGTTAGGAGAAAATCCTTTACTCAGAAGGTGATGAGGCACTGGGAACAGGCTGCCCAGAGAAGGTGCAGACAGCACAGGGCAGGACAGTGTTGCTGGGCCCCACCAGCAGGATGAAGGGACATGGATCAAAAGCAGAAATCAATGGAGAACAGGAGGCAGCACACCCCACCCCACCCTTCCTTCTTCCTTCTGGGCTTTGGTTGTTAGCCCAAACACCTTCCTCTCCCTCCAAGCACAGAATTACTTGTTGGGATGTTTCCCTCCACCAGCGTTTGTATTTTTAGCACTTATCTCAACAATTGCTACACTGTGTTTTTCACCGCTCCACAGCATCCTGTGGATTTTTCCAACAGCTCATAGAGAAGAGCTGCTTTGCATGGTGAAATGTGAGAGCCCATGGGAGGGGCTGTCCTAAAGAGCAAGGTACCAAGGGCCTACAAGACATGGTCTTTCAAAGCTCTCGGCACCATGAGGATGGGAACAGCTGCGCCCAGAGTGATTTCAAGGCAAGAAGCCCTTAAAGCCATTATTAGCAGAGCACACATCCATTGAGCAGGCTCACATCCACTGAAACAAGGAGGCTTTGCCTCAACACTCCCCCTCCCCACCAGATCCTAATAAAGGATTCAGCCACAAATCCTACACTTCATAATATATGAGCAAAGAATAAAGCAGGCAGAAAAACCTGTTCCAGCCCTGGCCCACCCACCACACACCCTCACCAGCTGTATTTGCTCTCCATCCTTGGAGATTTCAGGTGTTCAAAGCAGTCACCTACCAGTCTCACTTCAAGAGTGATAAATGAGTTTGCATTTTACTATGGCAGGGTGGATCAGAAAGGTCTGAAAGAAAGGTGACACAAGGCAGCCTCAAATAGGTTAACCCACATGTTTGCAGGGCCCCTCCCAGCCACAACTTAGGAATGCCTGGAGGCCAGAGCCCCTTTTCTTCTTCTTTTTTTTTTTGTGTGTGTCTGAAAAGGTAAGAGGAAAGAGTGGGACAATCAAATCTGGTTTCAGTTTATTTCCAGAATTTTACTGTACAAAATATGCAAAGTGTAAAACGGTTTTATGTTTCAGTTTAAAAACAACAAAAACCCATCCAGCTATAACTGAAGAGAACCCAGCTTGGAACAGAACGACTTACTAGACGAAACCCACAGTGCATTAATGTCACAGACACCAGGAATTTGCTTATTTAAGTCCATGATTAGAAAAGAACTGAAAGACCATGTACCACTGCAGTTAAAGTCACATGTGCAAAAAGGAGGGAAAAAAAAAAAAAAAAAGAAATGCTGGTTAGTGTCTGTTAATTAGAAAACCTTGGCAAAACCCACCTTACTATACACAGTATGTGTAGAAAAGGAGTATTACACAGTGATCAAAAAGGGTGCAAGAAGAGAGCTGGCTCTCATCCCCTACCCCAAGACACAATAACGCTGAATCAAAGAAACAGGCACAGAAGAGTGTAAGATCCCTTCACAGCTGGGTCTGTGCGGGCAGCAAGCCGCAGCATCCCCGTGTGCAGACAAGAGATGCTCCCAAGCCCTGTCAGCACTGGTGGAAGCTGCCAAGGGAAGTCGCTGTGGGGTAGCAGCGCACACCCACAGCATCATGCACTGCCCACGGGGCTGCACTGCAGCACATGGATCAGCACACGCTGCCTCTTGGAAGGAAACAGACAGGCAGATAAACTGGTGATGGGGGGGGACCCATCTGGAGTAAACTCAATGAGATCCACACCAGCCGTCGGAAACAGCAACTTTTGGTCACCATCTACCTGAGGCAGCAGCCCAAGCACATAAGGATGCATGTTCCTAAAGGAGACTTCAAGGCTCAAAAAAAGCCCTCTCTTTTAGGAGATCACTTAAAAAAAAAAAAAAAACCAAAACAATCTGATCCCAAGAGTGCTTCCTTCTTCACAATTCAAACACTGAACCACCAAGCTTGGCTCAAGGCTTTAGACAAGTACAACGCATACACCTATAAAGAGAGAAGCACATCCACGCACAAGCTGAATGAGAAAACAGACATCTGTACAAACACCTCAAAACACCTCTTGGACGGCAGGGCAGAGCTGAGCAGAGCCTGGGGCCAGACGGCAGCATTCTTTAATAGACTGCAAGATTTTTCATTTACCTTTTTAAAAAAAGAGAAGATTGAAAAGTTTCTGTGAGCAAGATGAAATTGGCCTGAGTAGGTTTCCACATTTTGCATAGTATAGATCTTTCCAGTTTCTTCACTAACGAGCGTTGGAACATGCACATCTCAAGACTTTTACAAGCTACTTCTGCACGGCCAGTTTTAGAAACTGCTTCTCCACAGCTTCTGGCATGCTTGGAAACAGAGGAATCCCTACACTTTGTGTGGAGCATCCCAAAGCAAAAGAGGAAAAGCTCTTTGCGGGTTCCAATTTGTTCAGCTCTCTCCCAGACTTGTGTCCTACCCCAAGCTGTCTCAGGCTCCAAGGCCAGCACCTCACATCCCACCCAGTATTTGTTCCTCCTCAGCAGAAAACTCAATTGAACACAGCTAGTAAGGTGGAGTGACTGGATCTGCTGGCATGAAGACTTCAGAGGTAGCAGAACACCAGAGGAAAAGCTGAAATCTGTCTCCAAGATGCTGCTCCAGAGTGGATATCTCCTGCTGCCTTGAAAGAGCCAAGCACAACCCCAAAGCAGGGTATACTCTGGAGCTGACCTTGCTCTGCCACTCTTCCATGCAGAGTACACCTTCAGCAGATACTCTGCTGCATGCAGGGTGTGTGTTTGCCAAGGTCTACTACCCTGTGCTCTTAGAAGCTGCGAGAAATCCTAACTTTCCACTCTTCGGCCATGAAAGAGTCAGCCTTTGTGAAAACCCACAGTCACTTCCATTTTCCTTGAAGCAGCTGAAAGTCTTTGTTGCATCTGGTTTAGGAAGATCTCAGCATGGTTTTGGATTTAGGCTGTAACAAATATGAGTCTTTAAACTGTCTGAGCAGCATACTTGAGAATCACACATGGAAAAGAGGAGTGGGCCAACACAGCACTCTATTGAATGGTGCAGCATAAGGTCCTCCTCTGAGGGGCATGGGCTCAGCCTTCACTACAAACAGGGTTATCTCAAAAACCACTCATTTCTAAAAATCGCTTCTCAATTAGATAAGAGCATACAAGCTTGGGCGACAGGAGGGAGATTAACACACAAGGAGATGGTGCAGAATAGGAGGCATTTGGAGAGAAGCAGCCTGTGCTTGGCTGGCAAACTGTACAAGCCTTATTTACGCTCAACTCTTGGCAAGCTTTCCAGGAGTAAGGACTGCAGGATTTGGATTCAGAGCTTTGTTCCCTGTGACTCAATTCTTACTCATTAGCTGGCTAGAAACAGAATTAAACAAACCAGTCTGCTCTCACTGCTTAGGATTTTTACAAAGAGCCTGAGTTCTTACAGACTCCACAGATCCATATGTGGATTTCAAAGCACTTTGTGATGCACTGAGTTTAGCCCACAACAGCCCACTGAGGTAGGTATGATCGTGGTCCCTTGATTTTGCATGGGGAGGGGAAACAAGCCCCAAAGAGAGAGCCGGAGAAATAAAAAATCATTAAAAAAAACTGGGAATACCCAGGAGTTCAGATTCCCTTATAGACTGTTCTCAGCTCAGAACAGGTTGCAACTCTGCAGTAAGCAGCCTGTTTGAGAGGTGAAGCTCTCTCCTTCAGATTTTATCAAGCAAAGCATTCACCTCAACACTGGGAAGAGTGCTTAAAGCAGGAGCTGACAGCAGAGAAGGTAGCACAGATTAGGATGCAGATCCAGAGTGAGCATGTCTTGCTTCCATCTGGCTTTCCATGTGCTTAAGGGTTCAATGCAACTAAGGATTAAGACGTGAGCTTCCTGAGCAGACACTGTCAGACAGGCCAATCGTCGGGGAGAGGAAATCCTGGGAAAGGAAGGTTTTATGGAGCAGTGCCCTAACCAAGGTGCTCCCATGTGTAGGGCACACCCAAGCCCCCGGCACAGCAGTTCTCCCTCTGGCTGCACACATCCAAGCTGGTTCAGCCATAAGCAGAAGTGCTTTGTAGTGCCCATGCTACTCCCAGTCTCTCCTGCCCTGACTGGTAATGTACATCACAAAAAACAAATACATACACCTTCAGGAGAGCTACGTGTGAGATACTGTATGCTCCATCACCTTTTTTGTTTGTTTTGTTTTTAAGGAGGGAATAAATCTGTGTTTTTCCAAACTAAAATACTGCAAAGGCCACAGTCAGTAAAAAAATCCCTGTACAGACACAGACTGCAAGAAAGTCTGACCTAGAAAGAAACTCAGGCGTTGAGTTTAGACAAGGAAAACTCCACCTACTTCTCATCCTTGAAGGGGCATAGATAGGCTTGGTCTCATCACGCACGTTTTGTTTCTTCACAACCAATTCTGACACATCACACAGAGACCACAGGATGGAGGTGAGTATTACACATTCAGACGAAAGCTGCCAGCAGTGGGAGGCCACACAGACCATGGGTTATACTTGGCTGGGGGAATCTCCACCTGGGACCCTCCCTCACCAGGGAGCTCAGGTGGCTGGTAGCTCCCTCAAACCCAAGAGGACCAGCTGGTGCTGCCAGACATGTGGCTCCTTCTCAACTACCGCTGCTGGAGCAGGGAAGCAGCCCAGTGGACTGATGATGGAGCCCAAGGAAGGCCTGGGGTAGGCAAAAGAGGCTGTAGGAAGCTATCATGGGCCAGAACAGAAGATAAAGCAGTGAATGGCATTGGGTGTACCTCACTAGCAGGGCCCTTTGCAGTAAGAGATCTCCATGGAAGGCAGGTTGGCTCATGCTAGATACAGATCTTCTCATGGCAAAAGACTGGGCAGGATGAATCCAGCATTTCCACTTGAATCTGTCACCACAGATCAGGGCCTCTAGGAGGGGCCCACCTGAAGACGAGTCACCACCAGGCCCAGAGGTGGCTTTGGAGTCACACAATGCTCATAGCTAGCATCCAGACAGGCTCATCTTACGAAGAAACCTTTCAAATTAAGAGCTAAGCATCTCTCACAAGAGCAAAGAAGCAGCAGGCCATCCTGGCACTGAAAACGGAGAGACCCCCACAGCAGAAAAAGGCCAAAAAAGGTAGGCAGGTTTTCAGCATTCAGACCGTTTGGTATTTCCCAGCTTTGTTGAAGGCGGGGAAGGATGCACTGCAGCATTTCAACATCACGGCAGTTCTTCAAAGCAAGAGGGGGACAGTAGAGCCAGCCCTTTCCTGGCTCCACTCTTCGAGGAGGGAAGCGTTTTTGCTCGTCTGTTTTCCAGACACACTGAACCCCTTGGATAAGGAGGGATACATTCCTGCATGCTTTCTTCTTCCCCTCTGCAGGGCTGCAGACATAGCAGCGTCTGTGATGCATCTGAGAAGGAGCCAGCTACTTACCCACCCTGTGCAAATGTGCAGCCCCCGCAGGTGTGAGAGGAAGAAGGGTAAGGCAGACCCCGAGGGCACTGGGGCTAGAGAAACACGTTTGGAAAGCAGACTGGGGAGCTTTGGAGAGCCTGGCAAAGGAGAGGGACAAACACTGAGACAAAAGAGGCAAAAGTGGCATGCAGAACTGTTTCCACTAACAAGCATTGCTAAAAAGAATTTGGAAGAGCAGCAAGATGGGCTGATCCAGGTTGACACAAGCAACTTCACAGAGACAGAAACAGACTGCAAAACCATCCCACTATGTTCACACAGATCCAGCACTGATAAGAAAACACACAGAGAGTAGGAAAAAAAAAAAATAAACAGATCTTCAGTCTTACTTATTATGTAGCTGACACAAGGAAACCTCTCACACTCTCTCACTTCCACATGAAAAGAAACTATAAGTTCTCTCTGTACAAGCAGACTTCTGTAGTGGAGAGGTGAGCAGCCTGTTTTCAGGAGAAACAGGTAGCAAAAGCACACACACAGAGTGTAAGGCAGCATTCCAACAGAAATACAGACATTGCAACTGTGCAGAGAAAGAGAGCGTGAGATTCACAATATGCCTGGAAAGGGGAAAAAAAAATCTGTTCTGTCTCCAAGGCTGAGCTAACCAAGCCAAGTCACCCTGTCGCCTCTTAAGATATTCCTTTCTAGATAAGATATCCCAGCTCCCTCCACCCCTTTCCAAATAAAGTGCAGATGGTCAAATATTACTGGTCCATCATCTGCCAGTTTCAGTCAGCATTGGGGAAATAAAACCCAAAAGCAGAATAGTGAAAAAAAAAAAAAAAAAGTTCCAAACAACCCATCCTCAAAATCCCTTAGACTGAAGTCTCGGACTGTAAGCGAAGGACAAATTTATGAGATTTAGGGTCTATGAACTCTTCAGAGAGTTTGATGAAGGGAATTTTCTTCACATTAGCAACAAGGCTGAAGTCCAAGCACTTGAGGACAAAAACAATTCCATCTTGCAACCCACTTGTGACTGCTTCCTCGCTAACGAGTGTCCACTGCTTGGAGAACCAGCGATCCCTGTCGTACTGGAGGGTTGGGCCGGGGCTGAGGTAACGCTCCAGGAATGCCTAGTAAGAAAGTGAACACATTAGCACCGGGGAAACAGCAGCCCCATGACTCTGTCTGCTTCCACGCTCTCTTTCTTTCTCTAGATACAGCTCTGTGAGCACTGGCTTGCAATGCAGGAAGTTATTTCAGCTTCTGGGCTTCAGGAGACATCTGTTCCCCTCTCCCTTGCTATCTTAATGGCAGCAGAACCACCCCCTTGCACCTCTGAGGAAGATCCCATGTGGATCCCAGTGAAAGGTCCACCTCTGTTTCTCCACAGCATTTCCACACTCAGCACAGAAAGTCCTGGGTAAATTCCCAAGAGTGAATTATTGCATTTTTGTCCTTGGGTTGTGTTCTCCAGCAAGGTGGTTGTAGGATGCTATTAGGGAGGAAGGAGGACACTGAGGACCACGTGACCCATCTCCCTCATCATTCAGTCCCTCCCTGCATTTGCAGTTCAGCAGTCAGGGTGTGAAGCAACAAAATGACATCTGACCAGGCAGACCATGAGTTACAAATACTGTCAGACAGGGATTTAGGCTATAAATAGCAGCAGTCCAAAATGCAGCAGCGTGGAAGAGATAAAAAGAAGAAAAATGTCATTTGCAAGTTGCTATCTCCATCAGTCAGCCAGCTGGGAAAACTGCCCATGACTCAGGGCCACCACCTTGGACACTTCTTTGATACTGACTCCAGTGCTGAACTGGATATCAGAACAAGCAGCTAATTATCTCATGGGTACTTTCAGCTGAAAAGAAAAAGGTGCTTCAGAGGAAACACCACTTCCTGATGCAATCTACAGAGTGCTGACTGCATTACAGAGAGCAGATATAAAAATCTCCACTCGCTTTCCCCAGCAATTCCTTGCCCTGTGCACGCACACATGCTGTCCCTTTATCCTTCCTAACCTACACTAGGGTTAAAGAGGACGTTACCTTTGGTGTCATGTTATTTGTGATGCAGAAGGACAAGTGTTGCAGGATGCTCTCCATGCTGTGGTACTGCTGCTGGCGGGTGGTACGAAGGTACTTCTGCAGAGCTCTTGCCATGGACGGGAAGATCGCCTGGGCTGCTTCTCGAGAGTCCATCATCTCTCCTGGAGCTTTTTGCTGTTCCTCTGCCTGGAGGCGTTTGATATGAGTGAAGGCCTCCTCTACTGCAACCACAAGCCTTGCAGAAAGAAAACCAGCACAGCAAGAGTCACAACACAAGAGGTAGAATGGGTCTGTAGTTAAGGCAGAGCCTGGGAGTCAGGATTTGCAAGCTCCAGTTCCTATCTCTACCACTGACTCACTGTCTGCCATACAAGTTACATAAAATCCACTCCGCTGACGATCTGTGAGGTAAGACAGCAGCTCTCCTTTTCTTGCCCAAGCCATCCAGAAACTGAAGGTCATAAACCAGGATTAAGGCTTTAAAAGCCTGACTGTCGTACTTGGTTCTGCCAACACAGCATAAACATCAGTTACATGACTTAACAAGACACAGCTGCCCTTGTGTTTTAAGGCATATCTTTGGAACGGCCGTTCCAGCATGCAGTGCAGCAGCTTGATGTCAGGAAGAGGCTGGCTATAAACTAGCATGACCCAGGATGCAGAGTGCTGTAAGACTGTGCTCACCTAGCTGCGGCCTGCTCTGATTAACACCAACTGAGAGCAGACCTTGCATTTCAGGATGACTGCCCTGTAACTCTCCACTGAACAATGATGAGGTCCCCATCTACCCTCCTAACACTGCAGCCAAAGACATCCTCTGCAAAGCATTCCTGTGTTGGCACAGGTGAGCAAACACCGAGAACGCACCATAAAAAGGCAAACATGCCAAATGACACTTGCAAGCCCAGCAGAATTTAACTAGTCAGAGACTGTGCTGCAGTCAATGGGGAAAAAGCAACAGTAATGGAAGAGCCACCCGACAAAATTATTTTGCCTCTCTAGACAGGATGTGTTTCACACTCAAGTCACCAATTACTGTGACCTTTATGCCATTACCCAATGTACAGCAAAGCTAGAAGAAGCTGCCTCAGGACAAGCAGTGGTACAGAACACTGCATTCAGGCTGTATACAAAGAACAGCACAAGAATCCCTGACCCCTGTAAGTTTTGTTTAATTTGTCTGGGGGAACAGTGGAAATCAGTTTTTAATCTCTTTGTGTCCTTTTGTTGCAGCTCTGACCTTCCTTCTTTGTAACATCTGGCATGCTCTTCTAGTGACTGATGGTTTTGCTCTGACTAAGCAGCTGCTCTAACCAGCCTCATCAAGAAAGAGAGACATGCACACATTAGAATGCTATATTGCATAGAAAAGAAAATTTAAGATCCTATTACCCCATGGCTGGAAGAGAGCCTGACCAACTGCAGCTACAGAGCATAGGTCAGACCAAATCAGGCTAGAGGGACACTGTGCCAGCACTTTCCCAATGAAATATAAGCTGCCAAAATAAAACACAATACAAGCCAGCTCCATCCAGTTATGGCACATTCCTTCCAAACACAGGGGTGCCTGTCTGTACGCAGCTCCCCTCAAAACGTTAGGTGTGTTAACTACAAACAGTAATTAGGTTCTCAAGCAAACAAAGGCACAAACTTTCTGGGATCACCTCACCAAAATGTTAACTCCACAGACTAAGTGTGACTACAGAAAACACCTATTTATTTCCAAAATAAAACAGAGGCAGTCCTGGTCATGCCTTTCCCCTCCAATTCATTACTAGGAAAGACAGGCAAACTGCCCCTTTTAGTTGCCTGTAAAAACATATTCTTTCCTCTCCCACAAAGAGGCAATACCAACTGTCCCACCAGCTCTGCCCTTGAATTACTTGAGCCAAGATGACAAGCCTGAGCACAGGGGAAATAATGGGATTTCCTACAGCAAGTAACTATGGATTTGTCAAGCACTGGACTGTTCCCTAATCCGTGACATCACATTAGCTTATCTGGCACAATATACACAAGCTCTGCTTATGTATTTTCTTCAGATAACTCTAGTTTTCAAGCTGTCACTGTCCCTTGTGCATCTGGGTTTCATATGTTCGCGTACCGCGACAGATTTACAGCCACCCCCCAGCCCTTCATCAAAAATCCCTCTTCTCTGAACAGGCTCAGCAAGTCTATCATGACTGAGCCTCTAAAAAGCATCAGCTGAGCCGCACTGGGGATCACCCCTGGGGAAAGGACACCTTTACCTTGCACGACGCTTTTTGACTCGGCGCTCGTGGTCGGCCTCTTCGTAGTAGAGCTCATTGTGGCTAGAGTCCCTGCGCCGGGCTGCGGCTGCGATCATGGCACGGGACTGCCCTGAGGCATTGTTCCCTGGGCCTTCCGCAAGAGGAGACAAGAAGGCGGGCATTACTGTCACAGAAGTGAGCTGGGAAAGAGCAGTACCACAAAGCATCTGCCACAGGTGTGCCACAACTCTGCCCCTACCCCGTCTACACAGCTTCATGAGCTCTGTAGAAACCCCGCTGGACAGCACGTGCTTGGAGAGGAGCTCTCTTCCTAGCTCCAAGGATGACAGTGGAAAAAGAAGTTAGTAGGGATCTCACGCAAAGACAGGTAAGATATGCATGCCAAGGATGCAACTTACCATCCATTATATGTGCTTTCAGTTTGACAGCAAGAACAGCTGCAACGCCCCACATTTCAGCAACAAGACAGTGTGAGAACAGAAGAAACATGGCGTTGGAAAGAGGAGAAAGACAAACACAAGAACATCAAGAGACGTAGAGACGAATGAATGAAAAACAAAGTTCAGGCAGTTACACATGGAAAAGAAAAGCAGGATGCAGAGACAACATAACTACCTTCAGACAAAGTTTTGCAGAAGGGTAGATGCTTTCTGAGCAACAGGTGTGCTACAGGTTAGGCTGGGGTCTGTGCATGCAGCAACTCCAGAGCAGCATCTGCTATCAGAGCTCCTATTGCTCCTATTCCCTGAACAGGTAATCTATGACCTGCTCTTGAACACTCCAGCAAAGGAAAGAGGAGTTTATAAGATCTTAAGTAGTGACCACACAGTGCAGGAACGGCCTAGGAAGCTCCCAGCTCTGGCTGTTAGACAAATATGTGGTAGAAAGGGAGAAAATGTTACTCTCGATAAGTGTACCAACTCTTCTACCCAATAGAGGATAAAGAAGGGAAGCCTAAGACAGTCTCCAAACCACTGAGAGCTGTTTCTCCAACTGCTCTTACCTGGCAGTGACTAAGGCCCATCAATTGCACAGACATGCTTAAATTATTCTGCTTATGCAAAGGCAGCTTTTATTTATTTTTCCTAAAAATCACAAACAACATTTCCAAGACAGAAGCCTGAAGCTCAACAGTAGGAAGACCCATCATTTAAACAGATGGCTCCTAAACTTCAAACTTTGTTTCACAGACTTGAAATGGAGAATACTACTCAAGGGAGACACTGGCTCCCAAATTTGGGTTAGAATTATTACAAGCCTTTTTGACTATGCCTGGTGATGGAAATTCAGGTTTTGAAGGTAAGCCTCCCCACTCTGTATAAGATTACAGCAAGATGTTTTTCCTTCCTGGCTGCTACAACATCAAATACAAAAGCTGCCAACAAATTAAGCTGCTTAATAGCGTTACTGTTTTTTCACACAGAGGGTGTAAAAGGCTGTCAAGACGCCAAGGCGAGCTGCAGCCAGAACTACACTCCTCTTTGTAAAGAGGATGGGAATGATTCTGAAGAATATGCCTCTAAGCCTGAGATTTCCACATCTACAAAGGCAGAAGTGTTTCACAAGGAACAGACCAGGGATCCTGTACTGCCCCAAAATGGAAAGTGCAAGTTTTAAGGCCCTACCAGGCTCATCAGATTGCCGTTAAGAAGGCCTGGCCAGCCATATCTGGAGCTCATTTCTGGTTCCTTATATTTCAACTAGTTTTGGAGTTGCTAACTCACAAAACTTCTAATGCTGTAACTGTACTGACAGTTTTTCCTCCAAGCTTGAGGCACCCCAGTAACTGCTACAGAATCAGGCACCCTGCTATTTCTTAAAGAGATGCTGCACCAGAAGCAAGCTGGTAATGGGAACAGCATATCCTGCAGTATGGTTTGAATGGTGCACAGACACTGGGATCTGGCAGCTCTGAATTTCCAAACAGGGCCTCACTGAGAATGAGCAACTGGAATGCAAGATCTCACTCCTAGAAAAGTGCAGAACAAGTTGTGTTACTTCTCTCTTACTGAATTAATTCTTTCCCGCCTCCAAGCTTCTTCACTCCAGGAAGCAGAGGACACGGAAGAAGCCTACCCCTCTGCCCCCCTCCTGCTCCCTTCCACCTATCCTCTGCCAGAAATGAGAGATCTCACTGTAAAGATCTTAAACCTACAGTTGATTTTATGGACTCTGCAGTGCTGCATCAGGCTTGGGGAAAAACTAAGAAAAAGGCTTTTGAAACTTCTAGAGCTACCAAGAATACAAAAATTAATTAATTAAATAAATAAATAAAGACATCATAGCCTTGTTAAGGCAAAGGAAAAACCCAAGACATGTGGCTGCATTGACTGATGTTCACATTTCAGTGTCTACAGCACACACAAAGCCACCTAGACCAGCTAAGTCCTTTCAGTTCCTTCCTGCTCTCAAAGCCTTTCAATACAAACCTATTTATATGCAGGACTTAGCACATCTTGTCATGGGATTTCAGCAGTGCCTCACTGAAGAAGCTGCCCCATACAACTTCCATCAAAGCTCTTCCATCAGAGAAGTGCACACTTTTATGAAGGCTCAGATGGCTGGGCACAGCCTGCTTATCAAGCCTAGCTTTTACTGACAGAGCTTCAGAGTGCCAAATGATTAAGTCCAGTTTTCACTGCTTTAAGTGCCCTCATGGATCCACTCAGCCATCCTCCCACACATACCCTCAAAGCCCAAGAGCCTGAAACAAGTTTGCAGAACAGTAAGGCTCCATGGGGACAGTTATCTGTCTTGGCATTTTCCCGCAAACTGCTGAGCATCACGATGACTTGGAAGCACAGCCAAGCATAAGACATGTACAGCTCATTTACTGCTAAGGCTGCAAGCCTGATGAACATTTCTTTCCCTGTCAACTGCTGCTTACACAGTTGCTCCTCCCCGCATTGGTATGAACCTCCTCAGCTTTCCTGAAGGCTGCCCACAGCATCTGTGCAGTGAATGACTAGGGAACAGATCTAGGTTAAAAGTTGCATTTATTGTTGCACAACCACGGAGATGACCTAAGGGTGACAAGAAGCAGAGGCTGCCCAAAGCAAGCAGCAGTGCCAAGAAACTCTGTCAAGCCACGTAATCATTAAGCCTGACCCAAAACTTGGCTGTTTTCACCTGGCAAAAACAAAAGCCTTTTTGTGGGCTAAACACATCTGTAAAGTCATCTGGAACCAGCAACCTCAGCACCCTTCGGAAAACTTCCAGCAAGAGACAAGGATTTGGCAAAGCAAAAAGGTGAGAATGCGTGCAAACAAAGCATAAGGCCAACACAGCCCTTCCCTATCCCACCCGTTCTCAGAGACTACATTTCACCTCACCTACCATCAACATTGTAGACTTTCAGGCCAGCCATGTGTTTGGCAGCACGGGATTTGGAGGCTGTTAACAGCGCTGGGTTGTAGACGGGGAAATCTCTGTAGTAATTTTCCAGAACCACCAATGCAGCTCGCTGGATGCTAGAGGAAAAAGAACAGGAGAAGATAAACTTGCAGAATGCAATAAGGTCTTTTATTTCTTTTTAAAATACTCAGGCTCTCCATAGGACCTAAAAACTTGTCTGGGATGCTAGTAATGTCTCTCCATGCCTCAACAGGAGGACGATAGGAAAGCCCTGAGCAAGGGCAGAGTGTCAATGATGTGCCAGGCCACCTGCAGCACAGCAAAATGCAGACAGTGCTCAGCTCCCCGGCATGCCCAGGCCAGGGATCAGTGTGTCCTGCTGGCTTTGTGTGGCCAGCCTGCACAGAGGGACCAGCTCAGTGCAGATGCTTTTCCATTTGAGTCATTTCCAGCCGCACCTTGCAGCTTCTCACATCTCCTCCATCCAAGCTTTGACAAGAGCCCAATCTTACCAGCTTTCGCAGCATGATAAGATCGTTGCCTTAGGAGCACAGCTACCTGAGAATGAATTATCCCAGTAGCGCCTGTTAAATCCCTAGTAAGGGACAGAATCGAGGCAGCATCACACTTCATTTCATTTGGAACCCACAAAAATTAAAAGGGGACTGCCAACATATTTGTTGGCAGTTATTTGTGAAGTTCACACTTACCAACTAAGCCTGTCATAAGGAAAGCAACCAAGTACTCTCACACATGTTACAACATAGAGGGAAAAAAAAAAGAAGAATAGTAATGTGGGAAAACAGACACGAACAAATTAAGACCTACATTCAATTCTCATCACTGCCACTGATTCAACGTGTGCTCCCGGAGGAGCAATTCAATTTTCCCGTGCCTTGTGCTAATATTAACTGCTACATCACACCCCAGTAATTCAACTCTCACACACTACCTCTGTCACTCTCACCATCTCATTGCCCATCTCCCACCCAGCAGCGAATGAAGTAGAGATGCAGTCCATCTACAAGATGCTGGGGAAGACAAACAAATCCAGACTTGCTCAGTGTGTACCTTCCTCCTTTACTGTTATGGTACAGCGTCATCTGTTTTGTTAGCTGTACACTTTTAAGACGATCAGTTGAGGTTTTAAAGCAAATTCCACCTTTAGGACAGATGCATAACACCCCACCACACTAACTACAGTATCCTCTGGGAGCTTTATTCTCCAAATACCAGTTCTAAATATCCTATCAGATACGTTAAAAGCAATTTCATTTAAGCACTCTGTTAACGATATGTAATGAAGGCCACTGTTTAATCAGGGAAATAATATTCCTTTAACACAGACCTGCAGATGGACAGCCCCCACCCACAGCCAGTTTATTTCTGCCTGCCAAACTCCCGATTCCTCCTGTGGATTTATTGCAGCTCCAAAACAAAATTTCACAAAATAAATCATAGCTGCAGCATATATTTTCCCTTCTGCCTGTACTCAAACACAACTGAGTTTTTCCATGTCTGCTTCCCAGGAAGAAAGGTGAAATTTGATGAGCTTTGTTGCAAAATGTAACACTTAGAAACAAGATGATAAAAACAAGAACAGTTACGCCTTGGCAGTGCAGGGCTCCAGTCTCAGACAGCACTGGGCCATCAGTGGCAGCAGTGGAAATGTCTGGGAGGTGCTCCACTGGCCAGCTGGCTCTGCTAGGGCTTGGGAGAGCATGATGCACCTTAACGCACACACACATTTTCCCTGAGCTCCACAGAGGCTGTTATCATGACACCAGTTGTTCCTACCCCTCAGTGACTTACCTACCCCTCTGATTCACTGACACACATGCGCCCACAATCCAAACACGATCAAGCTGTTACATTGCAAAACTCTGCCGTTGCTGCCAAGAATATTAAAGCCCTGTTATTTTCTACTGATGCAGTTTCCTAAATTTCTATTTAGGAAATCTCTGGCTCCCATGCAATTCATCACAGGCCCACCAGGTGAGGGGGCAGCTGGGCTGGGACTCTTCAAACTCTTTTTTAAAGAAAAGAAGAATTAAAGAGAAGGTGATGCAGCTGAGAAAATTAGAAGGGTGACCATAATTAGCCAGGGTGAGGGGAAGGCTGAATCAGAGCCTTCTGGGCAGCGTTGCTTAACCTTTTCAACCACATCAAGGGGAAACCTCACCCTGCTGCAAGTGGGAGCTGCAGAGCAGCAAGCAGCCCTACAAGCGATGTGGCCATCCCTAGCACAGCAGAGGGACCCAGCTCACTTGGGCACCCCAGCAGCCCCCAGAAACAAGCTAAGGAAGCCTTGGGCCTCCTGCAAAATGCAGCTCTTTGGGATTTTCCACAGCATGCCAGACCCTCTGCTGCCACAGCAAACAAGGTGCTTCAGTGGCAGCCTCCTTCCCACCCACCCACCCACCAGTTCCTCCAGGAATGGGAACTGGCAGCTGGCCCACAGCCCACACTTGGATGCCTTTCCCTGCAGAAGTGTCTCAGGAGGAGCTCAGCACCGTATCCACCCAATGCATCCATTCGCTCTGCGCTTCAGCAGATGAAGGCCTCCTGTATGCACAATTTCAAAAGAATGGGGAGAGGTGGGAGGAAAAGGAACAGAAAGTTTCAATACCAGACTGTCCATTTAGGGAAGGCCAAAGCAAGGACCTTCCTTACGTCCTGCAAAGAGCATCTGGCAGCCAAATGTAATTCAGGCATAGCAACAAAATACCAGAGCCCAAAAAAGCAGATCAGGATGTGAAAAGCACTTTCAGGCAACAGAAACCTGCGACACAGAAAGGACCTGTTGCACAGGACCACAGACTTGTAAAGGCAGCATCAATAAAATCCTACTTTCGTTGCTTTGTACTTTGTGCAGTTTGAGGGGGTGTTGAAACAATTTGTTTTTATTATCTTTATTCTTTTCCTCCTGAAGAAGGCCATGTCACAGCACGCTGCCAGCAGGGAAAGCAAACAAGCAGATCCGGCAGCAGTGCTGCGTACCTCAGCAGCATTTGGCAGCAGAGAGAGGCCGAGTCCTTAACAAACAGCAATGAACTAACTTCTGTGGGATCTCCAAGGAAATGGAGGAGGGGACTGTGTGACACAAAAGCACAACAACCACAACAACTGCCAGCTTTTCCCTGTCAAAAGATAAGTCATGAACAACCTGCTTGAGTGCTTGTTGCTACACGGGATTTTGGTATCTGACGTCTCAACACTGTGTCGCTCACTCAGAGGTCGTTTTAGCTTTGTATTTGCCTTCCCTGACATAGCTACACCAACACTGAAACTGCTTTTAGAGGATTTTCAGGCAAGTGAGCCAGTGCTATACTGAGAGCACAAGGAAGCCTGCTCACGTCATCCGAATACCAGCTTAGAACCTGCTGCTTCCTGGAAAAATGGTGCTGAGTCTGCTGTAGTGGTGGGAAGATGGAAGTAAGAAGGGGAGTGGTGAAAAAAGAGATTAAAGTCACACCTCTATGTTCGAAGTTGCCATCAGACACAAAGAGACTGCAGTGGTGTCACTGATGGGGTTTTTAGAAGCTTTGCGCTTTGCTTTCTGAGCTAGGAAGGCAGCCTGCCATGGCTCTGTTACCCACTGAAGGCACAGGGGCTCCTCACAGTGTTGCAGCAGATACAGATCTAAACACACACCTTGAGAGAACTAAGACGTTTGCTACCAGAGCATGAACTTCCTTACCCTGCCACAGAGGCAAAACCCATAGGATCAGAGCTTAGGGTGAGCTAAGCATCCAAAATCCCCAGGGAGAATCAGAGATTGGTGCTGTACTAATTGAGGACTGAGCAAGCCCAGGGTTACTTCACTAAATGGCTCCCAACACAGACTCATCTCTTCCAAACAATGTTTTTTTTAAGTGCTGCAAAACAGACACACAGCATCAAAACAAGCTAAGGACTTGCATGCTAAACACGTGCCACAGTTGGGAAGCTCTGGCACCTCAACGAGAAGCTGAGCAAGAACTGCAGAGAGCAACCCACTATGCATAGCCGGCTTTGCCTTACAGGCTGCCTCCAGCCCACAGCTGCATCAGGTCCATCTACAGCAAGTTGCTGAGGTCTCCTTACTCCCTCTGGGATGAGATGCCAAGCAGAGATGCCAAGACAAGGAACTCCTTCAGCAGCTGCACCAAGCAAGCCAAGCAGAAAAATACCTTTTGATCACCATAGCTACAGTGGCATTTCAGCCTAGTATAGCTGGGAGAACAAGACCGCAGCCCCTAGGAACAGGAAAACCACATTCTCTTGTCAGGCAACCACAACTGAAGTCTCCACTGGGCTCAGGCAGGAGGCAGGCAGGCACAGCTCTCCCTCCCCCAAGGAGCAGGCATCGAGCTACCAGGACACAGTTTGTTTTAGATGTGAGCAAACAGCCAGTTTGTGTAGAGTGCACACAAGCATAAACACAGCACAGAGAGCTTGTCCCACAGCCTTCCACCTGGATGAGAGCAGGACAGCAAGTTGTTGTTTTCTTCGTGGGGCTTTTTGGGGTTGTTTTTTCTTTCCCCTTTTCATCAGCAGCCCAGCCAAACCATCCAGCACAAAGGAAAAAGGAAAGGACCACTGCCAGTCTACTACAAATCCTGCTCTTATGTTGTAACCTTTTTATTCGGAAAAGAAGCTGTGAGCACGGAAATGGGAATTTTTAAAACATAGCCTTTTATAGAAGGGCATGACCAAACTTTTTAGAAAAAGAGTCTGCTCCTTTAAATGATATGACCCAAACAAGCTCCTTATTTAATACCTCCCTTAAGAGCCCTATAAAAGTATTCCCAGGCCAATGCTCAGAAGATGCTGCTACAGAAGTACGGAGTGCTAAGTTTGAGCAAGCAGCTATAAAAACCCAGTAAACCCACAGGCATGCATGCTCCCACTGCAATCTCCTTCTCAGAGGCTTTCTAGCCTGATATTTCAGCACGTTAATTGGTCTTTAGAACATAAGCATTTTTCCCCAGTCACCTTTACTGGCAAATTTCAAAAGGTCCAGTAAGATGGTTTACTGGGAAAAGCAAGACACTGTGCTGGGGTGAGAGCACTAGCACTACACCTCTTCCTTTCCTTGGTAACACAGCAAGCATGTCACAGGACACAGTGACAAGGAAGGCACAGTCACAAGGATACCTGTTAGCCCTGTTTTGACATTCAGTGAACATAAAAGATAAGCTGCAAAAACCTTACATGGGTTTTAGAAACAAAGGAGGGCCTGAAGCAAAAGAGCAGCCTCCAATGGGATGCAGCAAACACTTTTTCCATGAAAAAGGAAAAGGCTGAGGACCTTGATGAGTCCAAAATCGTGCTGGGGTTCACTGCCTGCAATTTCAGGATGCCTGATGGCGTGGGGTCAGCTCAGATAACCAGGAGGTCTGTCCTTCTAGGCCCCTTGCAGAAGAGCAAAGGGCAATCTGTCAGTATGTGGCAAAGGTAAGTTGCAGTGCTTACCTCAGCCCGGCCTTGAGCTTGCGTCAAGAGGGCCTGCAGGGCCACATGTGAAAGGGCACCTTGTGAAGGGCTGAGCTCCTCCCACAGCAGCCAGCTGCCAGGAATGTGGGCTGCAAGGCAAACCACTCTCATCCTCCTTGGTAAGATCTCTCCGAAGGGAGAACGGTGTGCCTGGGGGGCTTCAAGCACTCCCTCAACATGCAAAACCACATGGTATAGCCCACAGACAACAGCAGTGTTCAGGCTGCCCTTTTTAAGACACCAACAGCCTCACGAAATACCTAACAACTCTCAAGCTGGATTCTTCCATCCCCTTTGATCAGATGAAGAGCATTCAGATGGATGAAGGCACTACCTTTGCGTCTCAAACCCAATTCCATGCCCTCAGATGCTAACGGTGGCTGAATTGGATCCTGACAACAGCAGCACAGGGATCACAGCTCCAGCTGAGAATTGGTTTTTCTGAGCATGCTGCCAACACAACAAGCAGCTGGTTTCCATGCCACAGTTTTGCAGAGCGGTGGGATGTCCTCAAGGGAGCTAGTGAGAATACAGACTTGCTTATTTAGGGGAAAAAGAGAAACAGCTACTGGCTGCTCACATCAACGCAAAACCAAAGCTGTGAAGTGAAAGGCTTCCTTTATCTATTGATCAAACTGGAAGGTTGGGAAGGAGGGTAGAGAGAAACGAGTGTGGAGGACAACTTCAGTGAAAAGATGACTAGAGGAAGCTGCTGCTGAGCTGTCCCTGCATAGTAGCACTGATATGGGTTAGGATACCCAATAAACAGAGATACAGAATGGCTACTGGCTTCTCCAGCTGCAGCTCAAGTAGCTCCCCTTGTCCATACCCAATTCTACAAAGGCTGGTGACCAATCTACAGACACTGTTGAAGTTGATCTTAGAGTTTAAACGTAGAGAACACAATCCCAACAGCTCTCCTCTGCCCCATCTCATAACTTCCACCAACTCAAGTCTTTGCACACCTTCGGCACCAGGATAATTAAGAAGACTGAAGAAGTTGAGCTGGACTAAACGACCCATCTACAAACACGAACTACAGAGCCATATAGATAACACAGAGGTATAAATACCAGCTCAGCCATTCAGCTTGCTGTGCAACTAGGTGGGGTTTCCTTGGGAAGGCAAAGGGAGAATCAGATGCTTGACAGGACAATTTCTTGCAGCAGCATCAGTTTAAGCAACAATATGAAACTATGATCAAGCATTTCATAGAATCATTAAGGTTGGAAAAGACCCCCTCAGATCATCTAGCCTAACCATCCATCCATCCCTACCCTGCCCACCAAGCCACATCCCTCAATGCCACATCTACATGTTTCTTGAACACCTCCAGGGACGGTGACTGCACCACCTCCCTGGGCAGCAGTGCCAGTGCCTCACCGCTCTGAGAAGACATTTTTCCTAATATCCAACCTGAACCTCCCCTGGCACAATTTAAGGTGTCTCTCATCCTAATACTTATTCAACAGAAGGGTGAAATGTGTTATTTGATATTCATAAGTAATCTAGCACAGAACTGCCAGTACCAAACTCTGTTTGCATGAGCTTCTCCACTGTGCTCTTACCTCAGAAACTGTAAGCAAGAGTTTATAAACAAAAAAATCCACCATATGCAGAACTCCCCTGAATTCTTAAACCTTCATTTCATTCAAATATAATTTTAGCACAAAACATAACTACGGTTTCAAAAAAAGAAAAGTAATTATCTCCTCTTTCCTCTTCACACCCATCAGGCTGTATTAGGTAACAGCATCAGCTGTTGAGTTCACAGTTCATCTTTGAAAAACATAGATAACGTGTTTGAGGGAAGCTTGACGTCTTTTAAAAGCGTGTACACACCTGAAGTTGCTCTTAGGACTGTAGGAGTTTAGAATAAGGCACAGGGGGATGTGGTCCTGGTCCCTAGCTGTTTGTGCATTTTAAAAGATCAGCTGAAGTGAAGCATCACCTTCTGAATAGATAAGCTGGGAATAATACCAAGAACTCCCTCTGCCTCAACACTGGAATAGTCACTACATGCAGACACAGAGTGCCCACTCCTAGAGCACCCAGAAACCTTGCAGCAACCGCACAAAGCGTCCTAGATTACTGCTTCCAGTCCCTGGTACCGATGTATCTGCAGCAGTGATGTGTCTCCTCTTGCCATACGCATATATGCTAGAGCCTGAGCCTCTAAAAAGATAATTAAGAATGCAGGAACCTTCACGTACAGCAAGAAGTTTGTAAGAGACACATTTTCAGTAGATAACTTAAAACTTGACCATATGACATGAAAGGCCAGAGCTTACAGACATCTTGCATACACTATACAGGAACTCTTCAAGTTACATTAATAGTTACAAAGCACTTTTTTTTTTCCTTTCTTTCTTTTTAATGAAAGCTAAGAAATGCAATTTAAATTCCAAGGAAAGAACAGAAAGAAAGCATTCAAAGGTTCTTTGGCAGCAAAACTAGCATAGCACTGGGACTTTAAGGTTAGATGGAGAGGCCTGCCCGGACACCAGCAAAGCCCTACACATAAAGGAGCGCCTGATCCAACCCACAGCTGTGCCCAAGCAAAGCTTCTCATTTTAAAGCCAGCAGCACCGAGAGATTCTGCAAATGCTGCTGAGGCTGTGGGAACATGATCTGCGCTTTCAGGCTGAGCATCTCCAACCCAGCCCCAAAAAGGATGCACATTACCCTTCACTAACCTTTGACTTTTAGGGAACACAAACCAGCCAGCAGCCTTCACGTTGCAGTGAAGCTCCTTCCTTACATGACAGGAGCCTGTCTGCCAGAATGGCTCTCCCAAAAGCTTCAGCCAAAGACTCAACTTGATCTAAATGGTGCAATAAAATTTAAGCGTAGAGATACACTTAAATGGCTGACTGCTGGGAGGGGAATGAAGTTATAAGTGAAAATATTGCCCTCAGATTTGTGGCCAAAAAAATCTTCAGTTACCACCCAACTCCTTATTAACTCTTCCCTATTCCTTCAGGGTAGGTAGTTTCCAGTTTTCTTAAACATTATTTGGTTTCTGCTGTATGAGAACTGTAAATTCTTAATTTCTTACACTTGAAACTCAATGATGCCTCCTCCTTTCCCCCTAAGGACATACTCCTTTGCAGAATACTTGTATTTCACCATTCACCACAAAAACTGGCTGTTAAAGATTGTGGGGGAGGATTCTTATTTTTTTCTTCAGCATTTGAAGATAAAAGCATCTTCATGGCCACAAAATTTGTTCAGCAGCTTAGAGAGACCATCTGTCTCTGTGGGTGGTACACACCGGCGACTTGGAGGGCAGAGACAGCAGGGGGAAAGAAATTACATGGCAAATGCCTTAAGTACAGGGCAGACCGGAGAGCCTGCTGTTGTACTGCTGGATGCTGGTTGTTTAGAAAGACAAACCAACAACAACAACAAAAAGTCCCCACAGATGAAACCAGTGGCATTTCCTCCTCACCACCCCTTTCAGAAAGGACAAACCCAGCAACTCCCCATTACCAGCAACTCATACTGTACTACTGTACTGGCTGTACTGGCCAGGGGAATTAATAATTGACTGCAGGCTCTCTGCTTACAAGTATGCTCGTAAACTTTTTAAAGTATTAACTATTCAAAAAATGTGAGAGCACTCCAGGGTGTAGCAATCACCCCAGAGCTACCAGCCACTGCTGCTTGGTGCATTCACAGGAACAGAACACAATCCTTACATAGGCTGTAGTTCACCATGCCCAACTCCAAACTCCTCTTGGAGAAAGATGCAGCACAGCTTGTGTGCACGGGTAGTGTAAATGCAGATTGGTTTGTCTTGAAAAGCACAGCCCAGGAGTTTGTGAGGGTTCGTGTTTATGTTGTTATTTTATTGGCACACCTGGGGCTTGTGAAATACAACTCTGTATTACTGCAGCACCTCACATAAGGCTCCCCACACGCACAGTGGAGGGATGCACAGAAAAGCAAGCAAGGCAGCCAAGATCAAACAAGAAGAGAAGGACAGGCAAGATGACTGTGGGCCCTTCAGTCTCTTGAGCTGTCATCTTTATCAACGTTAAGAACAGCTCTATGTGTAAAGCTATATATAAAGCCTTCTGAAAAGTGTACACAGAGACAAGAGGCTAGGAAAGCATGCTCCTTTCAAGAAAAACAGAGCCCTATCAGACTTCACCACATCAGAAGTTCCCAGATGAGCAGTGCACACAGTCAGAGATACTGACTGTCTATTCCAGATTTCCAACCCCATATCTAATGAGAAGCATCTGGCACTATTGGAGCCTGCTGTTCACTACTGTCACAAATAAACATCCTTTTAATGAGGTGTTACTTTGACCCAAGTAAGAAGTCCTCGCCGATCTCTGGCAACACACCCCACACACCATCAGACAGACCCTCATAAAACAAAGGCACCACTGCTATAACTCATCCCCAGCATCAAAGCAAGCTTCCATCTGCTCTGCAGGGAACAGCAGGCAGTATTGCAGAGACTGAGGGAAAATTTGCTTCTGCAGTTCCACCAGCACCCTCACAGTAACAGCAAACAGGCAACTCGCTCTTGGTGGCACCATTCTTCCTGAAGGCAAGTTCCTCAAGCCCAGGAATGGAAGCCTAGAGATTCAGCCCAGCTTTGGAGAAAAAAGGCTGGGCTAAAACCCATAAAAATGTGGTTGTAAACACCCAGTTATGTGAAATGCTGCTAGGGACACTGGCTTGGAGGTCATGTCTGACACCTCTCTTTGTCAGCGCTAAAGAAGCCGCTCTGAAGCATAGTTAGGTTTCTTCAGTAACTTCACACTTGAGGATGCAATTAACACCCATTTAGCGAGAACTTCTTGGGAGGAGAGAGTACTTAAGGCTGGTGCTCATCTGGCTGGGTGAAAGGGGAGGAGAGAGACACTCAAACAACTGCTCATCAGGGTGCTTTGCGTGGAATTCAGGACTGAGAAAATGTACTGCGAAAGGAGGCTGATTTCACACTAGCTAGAGAGCGTGGATGTCCAATCCTTTGGTTTGCCTGGGCCATATTGAGTGAAGAGGAACCGTCTTGAGTTACATCTATGAAGGCAGGACAGAAAGTAATGCCTTGTAATTATTTCCACGGAAACTACAACCGATAAAAGAACACAATAACGCAATTTAATAGAGCAAGTTCTCAGCCTCAAAATACTATTTTTCAACACAGTCACAATCATTAGCAACGCATTTTCACCAGCAATGAACAAGAGTCTGCAGCCACATTCATAACAATCTGCACAGTGGAGGTGCCCCGATACTGACACCTACCACTCACCACCACTGCACTCACATCCACTGCTTGGTCTCCATAAATGTTCAGCAAGCATCACTGAATGTCACTAGGGGCCATTTTTCCCCATGGAGGAACTCAATGACACCCCTTTGCTTCATATGCACTCCCATGTCAGATGCCATTCTGACAGACTGTCCCTCTGCTGCCATCTGTCACACAGCAACAACATGCAAGGGAATACTGGTGGGAACCTCTACTGCCATACCACCAACATCCACCTCTGATGTTGTGGGTCAACATAACAACGTATCAGGCATTTTTTTCAGAGCCCCTCTCATTTAATATATAATTAATGTATATAAGTAACAATTTAAATAACTTTTGTTAATGCTTTTTTAAAAATTAAAACACGCGCAAAAGAGCAACAAAAACGTGGGATATTTGACCCTGTTTCTATGAAACTAACACATCAGTCTGCTTCAATGCACCAGTGTTTGGTTGGTGCGGAGGGGCCAGGCTGAGCAGCTTGGCAGGAAGAACTGCTGCCATGATGGTGCAGGGAAGGGATGCGCTGCACTATGATCTGGGCCAAGGCTGCATATGGCCCACAGACTGCAGGTTGGACATGCCTGGGCTAGAGGCTCTGGTGACAGAACTGTTTTGCAAAGTAGCTCATTTGTGTAACACGCTGCTGCAGGGAGCTCCTGTAATCAAGGCAGTGGCACAGTTAATCAGATGTTTTGTTACAGAACAAGATACAAATTCACCTCAATCTCTCATCATAGTGTTTATCACTATGGATAACGGCAAGGGTTGAAAGAGAAACGAGGGCCAGTTAGAGTAATTCCTCCAGTCCCTGGGAAGGCAGGTCCAGCAAACCATGGGCACGGTGGAAGGAAGGAGTGTGTAAGCCCAGACAGTGTCCAGCTAGTTTTATCACAGCAGACACGGCACTGCTTTGCAGTCATACTTTTGACCACCCAGCTGGAAACAGAAATAACCTGCAAGTCCATGGGATCAATCACAATCAGAATGATCAATTTAATGAGATGCACATTAGGAAGCCTCTTCACCAGAATGCAACAGGGTTTTAGCAGCTTTTGCCTCAGGCAGGATGCCATCCAGCCTCCTAAGCTCATGGTTATAAATTGATACATTTATCCATGCCGAAAAAAACAGAAACAAAAGATGTAATGGAAACTTTCCTTCCTTCTAGAAGGTAAAGAGATTTAGGACAGTACAACCGCAAGAGAAGCATTGATACAACTCCAGGAAAGTGCTCTCTATACAGCTGAAATGCTGACCAGGTTTTACTAATGAGAAGAATTTCACCCTTGATAAGGGGGACAACACCTAGCTGCTGCAAAATAAGACGTGCAAAAGTGAATTGCTGCATGAAGAAGCTTCTTCCCAGACCTTAATCCCCTATATACTACCTTACTAGGGAAAACTGCCCTGGTAGCACAAAGGGATGCACACACAGATCTGTTAGATCTGTAAATACTGAGCCTAGAAATCACTTTTGTAATCAGTAGGTTCAACAGATACAAGAATGCCAACCTTAGATCAAAAGAAGCATCAGTTTCCACCACACAATTCTCTTTTCAGCTTTGTTTTGTACTGAACATAAGGGTTCAAGCACCACCTATGGAACAGCTGCTCCTCTCCCTCAGTTCAGCCAAGAGACAGACTCCCTTCCAAAAAACACTTATGCATCTATTTTGTTTTGTGAGCCTGTACAAGCCACAAGATTTCTCAATAAGATACGGTTAAATCCTGCAGGGAAGGTGCAGGCTCTTCAGAGACATACACCTGTTTCAAGGAAGCATCTGCTCTCTTCTTGTATTTTCAAACCACAACTCAGCAAATAGTCATCCAAATACAGATGATAAACACAAGGACGAACAACACTCTAGCAGACATTTTCTACTACTTCTCAGTACTAAGCTTCTTTTGATTATATGGAAGGAACATCAGCCAGCTCATACCAGCCTGCAAAAGCTGTGTCCTGACTCAAGCTGTATGGAAGGCTCATAACCAACCTCCCTTCTTGTCAGTTCAGAACAAACTATCATGGCCATGCTCTTCATATTAATACTGCAGGGAGCAGAAAAACCCACTCACAGATATTTCTAACCTCAGAAAACAAAAACTACAACAGAGCCACATTCTGTCTATGTGTAGGATCAATAATTACCATGCATGTTCGAAGTAATTCACTTTCCTGAGTTGTCTAGACCAGCAAAGCTCTAGGGTGGGGAAAGACTATTTACTGGAGAGAAAAGGACTGCATCCAGCACTTGAACGTGAAGAGGAGGGTTTTCTCCAGGAACACCCTATCTACATTATTTTTGAGCCATCCAGAAGGAACTGAATTATGGATGACAGATGTCATCCACGTCCCAATAACAGCAAAGCAATCAGCCTTTCAACAGGAAAGTTATCTACTGTTACTCTTCCCTACCTTTGTTTCTCTTGTTCTTGCTTCCAAAATTCTCACCAGCATCCCCACCCCATCTCTCCTTCATTTTCCAAGGCTTTACTTTCCCATATCTGCTCTCTCTGCTCACCTCTTTGTCCATCCATACCCCCATAAAGCACTTCCCTCACATGGCAACCCCTCCTACTAGGAGCAGCAGAGCAGTCAGTAAGTCAAGACTTGGCACGCAGTTCACAGGGACTCCAATTTAATTTTTACCTCCCCTCACCAAACCCTGAGTCACTGCCAAAGGGAATGCTCATTTTGGCAGCTAAAGTCTCCCAAAAGAAAAGCTGTAGCCAAAGAGCTGGAGGTGGGACCAAGCCAGTCTATTAATAGGTTAATTACAATATGAGTTTGGGGAACTACTCCCAAATATGCTTACCCTCCTGGACCCAGGGCCCTCAGGGGTGGAATGGAACATCAAACTCAGCATATTCAACTTCTTAACTGCAGTTGGAGCCAAGGAGGGTGGAAAATTCAGTCCATACTCTACCTAGCAAAAACCATAGTTTTACAAAAGACCAGCTAAGCTGATGTTTTCTTCCTTTCTCTCCCAGACAGTTTCTTCACATTTAGCGGCTCTCTGACACAGAGAAGAGGCAGAATTTGAAAGCCTGCACCTTTGACTGAAAAGGCACCAACAGTTTTTGCCAGGGAAACAATTCAGGACTGGTCAACCATGCAAAACTGCACAAGATGTCCCAAGAGTCTTCTCAGTACCAGCCTCTGGAGCCCGTTGGACTGCTGAGGATGGAAAACTCCATGGACCAAGACTCTGAGATGCTTGGGTGCACAAAGAGGACTAAAGAACAGACCAAGGCAACATTTTGATTTCAGAAGGCAATCAGATTACTACGCCTGCTGAAGCATGCTTGCTCCTTGCAGGCAGCAGGCCACAACCTATGTATGACCCCTTTAAAAGGGTTGGGATGAGGCAAGCATACACAAGAGTAAACAGAAGGAGCCCACTGGCAGCAACAAGCAGCATACACACACTCCATCATAGCCACGACTATCTCTCAAGTACACCCACAAGGCTGCTTCTTCAGTCCTCCTAAACATACTGCCTTGGTGCATCTCAACCATCAGACCTTGCATTGCAGTAGAGTAAACCAGCCAGATGTAGAAGGCAGCCGTCTATGACATTTCATGGACAAGCACGTAAGAGACTTCACGGACACTTCACAAGATTATGCTACAAGGGTGTTTCAGTTGCCAAATTTCTCTTGTTCTGCACGAACACCTTGCTATCCTAAGCTGTTAGAAGATGGAAACAGGAATTTCAATCATTTCTTACAGTGCTTATCATACTGGGGTCATGCTCCATATAAAGTCCAGCTGCTTGTGCCATCTGCACACAAATAACTCTCCTCTCTTGCATTCTGCAAAAGAGAGAGATGAACGGAGAATGTGTTCTTCCTTGTCTGTGAGACACTTGGCTTCTAATCAGATCTTCCCTCTTTCCCAAAGTCTTACCTCTACATTAGCAAGGATGTTAAAAACAACAGGCTCAAAAACATGTTACACAGCTGCCAGAAACTCAGGAAAAAGCAGCACTAGCTTCCCATTCTTAAACATGCTTGGCAAGACTCTCTAACACAAGATGCTGCTGAAGCATCTACGTTTTGCATAGTTTGGATTCAGTGTGCCAAACAAAACTGCAAGCAGCTTGCCAAAAAATGAGAAATTATTAATTTTTTCATACATCACAGATTTTACTAGTCCTTGCTGCCCTCGCATCACCTAAGGGATTCCAAAACCTTTCTGTAAAGAGAAAACTGCTGCAAAGAGAACGCTGTTTCTAATGCTAGTGCTATTAAGGTCTGGATTCTCAAGCAAATT
Organism: Centrocercus urophasianus; assembly: GCF_019232065.1. Lineage (NCBI taxonomy): Eukaryota > Metazoa > Chordata > Aves > Galliformes > Phasianidae > Centrocercus > Centrocercus urophasianus. The sequence goes on from NW_024884364.1 coordinate 4,852,569, forward strand.
CTTTGTCTACAAAGTCACAGTTACCCGTATGGGGTGATGTGATACAAAGCAGAGGTCTTAAGCTACAGCAAGTGAGGATCTGCTTAGATGTGATAGCAGCAGGCACGGAAATATGAAATTGCTTACCTTCGGACGGTCTGTAAGGTCCTCAGATAAGCAGGGATCTCCAGATGAGATCCCTCACCTCCACTGCCAACTGTTAGCTGAGGTCTGGGAAAGGGTGGATACTGGCTCCATCCCTTCTGGTCACTCAGGTGCACCGCATGCGCCTGAGTTCCTTGAGTTGGCCCTGCCTGCCTACCAGGTACTCAATTGCTGGTTCATACCATGACATAGCATTTCCACTACACATGGTTAAAGACAGACAGGTAGACTTTGGCAGAAAGAGAATCTTAATTCCTCTGAACACAAATCAACAGTCAACTACCGTGCAAACCCTCAAGCCAAACCTGCATATACATAGGCATACACACGCAAATACTGAAGGCTCTGTGCACAGTTCACTTCTGAGAATTGTCAGAATTGTTATGGCATTCTCAAGGCACAAAGCCACAGCACAAGGGAGCTCTTTGATAGCTCCCTCCATTTCCCTCCACTTTTAGATTAAGAAGATGCCCTGGATCTGCCACCTACCACAGAGGAATTTGCAAGTTTTAAAACAAATAAATAAATGAAAAAATAAAATCCGCAGAGATTGCTCTGTTTTTTAAACTCCAAAGCTGACCTTTGGGTAAAGCAACTGGAGTGCTTCTATTACAAAAAAGGGACTCTGCCTCACATTTTACGAAGGAGAACTAGTAGTGTCCAGACCTGGTTCACATAGGAAACCACAGGCCTTTCTGTTAAGCCAGGATCAGCATCCAGGAGTCAACTCCCAGACTTGAGCTTCAACCACTAAATCTGCTTCAAAGCAATTCCATTGCTAAGCTAATAACTGGAGACTGTTCCTACATCCACTTAAACCAGCAGACACTAATCTCTCCATCTGCAATAAATATGCATGCCATAGGGGTCTGGACAAGATAAGTGGAGCAGATATTTAAGCACTCATACGGTCTGGGGAATCAGCTTCAGAGCTGATAGGGCACAGGAATGAAGAAATTTCTAGACATCTTCACATGACACAGGAACTAAGGAGACAGATACTCATTCTTTCTTGTATCTCTGTGGAGAGAAGCATTAACCCCAGGAGAAAGGCTGAAGCAAGCATGCGTAATACCTGCACACTGCCCTCAAACACTCCTAGATGCATCTGACCCATCAAACTGGTCAACAACAACGACAAAAAGAGCAGGTAGCATCATGAATCAGGACCAAACCAGGTGCAGTACCACAAGAAAAAAAAAAAAAAAAAAGCACAAACAAACAAACAGCCTGTATCTACTTGTGTCCCAGTACTCATTAAAAATTTTGTTCTTCAGTGTTCAAGCTGCTGGAAAGTTGTGGCTGCACTAAGGCTGCTTCAGAAGAAGTCTCCCTGCAAGCCAGTGCAAAAACAAAGTCAGCTGACTTTTCTGAGCTGCTGACCTCAGAAAAGAAGGGGAGTTGCAGGCCACTGAAAGCATCCCATAGTGTAGCTTCATGCCTCACCCTTCAAGGGAGCCCCTACTTGTCACAAAAGCAGGTGCCAGAGCTCCAACACCTGAAAGAAAACATTTCAACCAGTCACCAACACCTCACTCAGGATCTGAATGGCAGTGCTAAGTCTAACGCAAGGAATGTTTATTCAGGTTTCTTCCCCAAGTCCTGGCTGCACAGGGGAGGACAGACAAGATGTGTTCTGCATTTTAGCACATTAAGTTGCTGAACCTTTTCTTACTTATTTCCTTCAGCCCCTGCCATGTGAATGCAAGGAACCTGCTGGCCAGTCAGGAGGCTCTGAAGAGTGATGTTCTGATGCGTTGTCAGAGGGCATCCGGTCCATGCAACCACAAAGCACAAACAACCCTCAGCTACATGAGGAAGCCTCTCCTCTCTACTCCAGCAAGGCGGCCGAGAAGGCCTTTAAATAAGCACCTCACTGGGCTTAGCCCAGTGACCAGCTTAATGTTGAGCTATCAGCTCTTTTCATTCTCTGACTCAAGGGATGTTTATTCAGGTTTCTGAAGCAAGGACAGCCCAATCCAATTTGGTAGCATCTAAGGGACTAGGATTCCTCTGGGGGAAAATTCAGAAACAAATGACACCATATAAACAAGTGCAGTTGGTGCTTCCTGCTGTGGCACAGCCACGTTTATCTACACCACTGGACTCCAGTGGCTTGTACCTACCTCAAGTGCCCCAAGCTGTAGTATCGTGATTCTCCATCTGTTGAACGAACAACCTTGACAGTAAACATGGGCTGCAGCTGCCGTAGCTCTAGCAGGACAATGGCCAGGTAGTGAATGAAGAGCAGTGCATCCACCAGAGACACTGCATACTGCACTATTCCTTGGTAGTTGGTGTCCTTTGAGTCCAAGATGCGAACGCCATAAAAAAGCCAGTAGGAAAACACAAACAGGAAGATGAGGACCAGCAAGAGGGCCCGGAACACAAACACCCTTGGTATGTCTGCCTTGGGCTGGCGGAAAAACAGAGCCCAGGTCCCAATCAGAAGAATGAGGAGTTTAAATGCCACAGAGATGAACAGTCCCTCACAGACAGTACCACACGGCTCCAGATCATCCCGCCACAAGATCTGGGGCAACAGAATGAAGGCAATGGGGGTAAGGAAGACGAGGAGTCCGAGAACAGCTGCCACTGTTAAACCAAGGTAACGTTTGCAGTCCAACTCAACGCTGTCCTCCAGATCCTTACTGATCCTGGCTATGTCCTCCTGGGAAATGCTGTGCTCAGAGGTACCTGTGATTGCTGTTGTGGTCTCACCCCAGTTGTCATCCTATGAGAGGAAGAGAGAAACAACAACAACAGTGAAACAATCGGGTTATTTCTTCCAGGTCTTCTATTTTTCTTGCCTGGAAAAAGCTTATAATGTGAGACTTAAATCTTCTACGTAAAAGAAACACCTTCAAAATATTGAAGGATCAACCCTGAAAATTAATAAGATTCAGCCCAAATCAGTGTCTATAAATGCTGAGTGGTAAAAACATGTAACTGTAGAGCAGGTAGCTCAACTTTCTTTGCCACTCAATATATCTCAGAAATTCTTTTTCCAGTACACCTAAGTGTGTAATCACACACAATTAGTACTTAAGTGTTAATAATACAGCATAACTCTTGGAAACTGTAGTAATCATCAGGTCCTACACAGAAAACAAGGACTAGCACTCTGCAGGCCCATGTAGTGGGCTGTAGTGCAAGTGCATCACAGAATCACCTGGAAGGGAAAAGTCCATTTCAGCGTTTCAAGCCAACCACAGTCATTACACAATCATAAACAAGTTCACACATTGTTTTTCCATCTGTAAGAGAAGCAATTACACTCCTAGCAAGTTATTCTACCTTTTCTTTTATTCTCCTCTACAGTAGCATTGTCCTCAGTGGCTAATATATTTGAATAAAAGTTAAATTTGAAAAAAATCACACGTAGCCATTGAAAATATTTTCTGGTATGATGCTTTAAACTTACTATACTGTAAATATAATCAAGCTTCAGATTGCAAAAGGCATTCAGAAAGCCTAATTTCTTTCCCTGCTAATTTCAAAGGACTTCTGCAGGCTAATACTTCCACCCCATGATGCCTTCAATTGCTACTTCTTGGTACTGGCACAGCCAAAGAGCTGTACTGACAGACGTGGGTTTGGGATTTGACTCACAGTTGCTGTTGAAGTGACTCATACCTGAGAAGACTCCTGGTACTTCTCACAAATAGGTACCAAACAACGTCAATGCACATGTTTTGCTGCTTGGCACCCAACACCTTTGTAGCTCAAGGCTCATTCAGAAGTGCATATTTTGCTTTTGCTCTCACCCTCCCAAATCTTTCTTTCTGCAGCTTCGGTCATATATAGGATTTACACCTTCTCCCAGACTTTGGCAATTACATATGCTGAGCTAAGCACTTTGTTTTAAAGAAACAGACATCATTTTATACACAAGACACAATACTTATAGACATGAGTGCTGCAGGAATGTAAGACTAGGGGTTTCCTACTTACCACTTGAATATAAAGCATTATTCACCTCTATAAAAGCTACAGGAAAGAGTCCTCAAGAACCTTTGGGGGAGCAGCAGACAGAAGCAGCAAGACTGCTGTGAACAACTTTGGTATTTTAACTTCCAATGCACTTCAACACCTCCCTGCCTACAGGAGTAGGGTTTTGAGATAGACCAATCACAAACAGACAGTAACTCAAAGTAATCTAAGGGTTTTTTGAGTCACTCCTCATCAAAGCAGAGAAGAGATACCTGTACCGTAAGATTTCCTGAAAGGAGTATAATCATGTCTCATTTTCCTTTTTGCCCATGTCTCCAGTAAAACAATCTAAGCATTTCAAGTATTTTATGCTTATATACAAAATAGCTCTGCATGATTTCATCCTTTTGATTGACTGAGAAGCTGTGCAGAACAGAGAAGGGACAGAAACACCACAGTGGCTTAAGGCTACAGCTCAGAAGAAAACAGGCAATTCTAGTCCCAGTTTACAACTTCAAACAGTTCCTCCCGTTCTAAATGGCACAAATATAAAAATCATGCAGTTACATGGAAATATAAGTCTAAATCTCAAATGGTACAAGGTTGCTGAATCCAATCTAGGGCACTCTGCTTCCCAGGAGAAAAGTCTTGCTTATGTATCTATTCAATTTCCTTTGACTTTAAAACGCATTGAGGAGGTCTGCATGAAAACAAAGGCCTAAAAATTTTCCAGAATGTTTACATGTACTTAAAGTAATAGCTGGGACTCTTGAAAAAACATATTTGATTACAAATATTAAATGGAAGTACATGTAAGGGCTACCATATGCAACCTGAATAGAAAATTGGCAATTTTGTTTTGAAAGAATGAAGTTAGAGCCCCATAGCTAAAAACAAACACACCAAAAATGCAACCCAGGAAGTATGGAAACATCCTGAATTCTTTGTTTTGCAGAATCAGACATTCTTTGCCAATGAATATGCACCTTCACATTAATTGCTAGCGCAGAGAGTGTTGGATCCATCCTAGATACAGCCTAAAATAAGCACTCTTCTTATTTATTAATAATGATATATTAGTTTCAGTGAGTTTGGAGGGTTTTTCCCCTAAATTCCTAGCTATTTTGCACTACCTTTATACTTCTTGCCTCCTTTTCTTATTAGGGGATACTGGCCCTAACATTTGACACTACGATCCCGTGCAAATCCTGTTTAAAGACAAAAGTGTACACACAGGTGAAAGGCTTGACCTGAATATTGCACAGTGAGATGATGGAAACACATGTTTCTATAGAGCTTGGCAGATAACACTCTGGAAACAGAAGCAAATCAGTGCCCCAGGGGTAAGTCATGTCAGCGCTGGTGCTGTCAAAAGCAATGCTCTCAGGAAAGACAAAACTGATGAGACCTTAGTGTAATGCATGAATAAACAGTAGCCATAGGTCATGGTAGTGTACTGACAGCATGTAAGCAACATGCCTCTTCCTATTCACATGAGACAAAGTCATAGGCTCTGTTCCAAAAATCAAACTCCACATTTGACTTCTCTGCCTCCTTACCTGGCCCTCCTCTGTTCGAGAGGCGTCATTCCCGAGCAGCGGTTCTGCAGGAGGTGTCTGGATAGTGACGGACTTCTCTGACCGACTGCCATCTTTGCTTCGTGGTGATTTGTGCCTGTCCCGACTCCTTTTCCAAATAGAGCAAGAGAAGAAGAAAGTTACCAAAGAGTTTCTGGAGCACAGCTTCGAACCTTTAACTTACTTGCAGCAGGTGCCCTAAGAATTTGGTTTTAGTCATGCTTGCTCACCTCTTGATCAACACGGATGTAATTTGCAATAGAACAAGCTTCAGGAGAGGAAGAAAGTGACCTCGTCCAAAGCAGCACACCGCCCTGTGGCTGGGGCAGTTTAACTTGTCAGTTACTGAAGAGGGTCACCACAGGGACAAAGGCACATCCCTACTATCTCAACTCTTCTTAAAATGGCAGTGCTGGGCTTAAAAGGGAAGCTTGCATTCCCTCAACAGCTAAGAACGCCATTTGGGACTAATTGATCTACACAGCTATCCACCTCTGATAGGGTGTCCCACAGGGACACGCAAAGGTAACACAAGGAAACCTCAGTTCCTACAGGTTGTAATCTTGTCAGCTGGGACCTCAACACTGTAGGACAATTGGTGATGTTTATTTGCATTCCCAGCTAACTTCTCACAAAGAGAGCAAAAACATCAATGGCAGCAGAGCAGTACTCACTGTCAGAGTACCTTTGTAGACCTCATGGCTTCCAATATGAGAATGCCCCAAAATGAATTAAGCCTGATCAACCTGCTTGACAGTACTTCCCTCCCATTTCATACCTGGACAGGGCGGTGACCTTTGCACCATAGACCCTCATGTACTCAGACACTGGTTAAAGCCCAGGAGTGAGCAGGGTCCCAGCACTGGATTGTGGTAATCCCCAAAAAAGGTTTCATAGGATGAAACTTCCTTCTGTTTGCAATAGGAGGCTTTAGAATTTGGTATGCTGTTTTGAAAACCTGTAAGACATCTTTCCACACTGCATTCTGAACTTCAGAGAGCAATCCACACTGGGGCATGGATTGGTGATGTTAAAGGAAAAGGTATTGGACAAAGGGAAGAAAGACAAACGAGATGTTTTACTCAAGAACTGGACTGCCAGCAAAGAAGGTATTTCATGGAAGAATTCTTTTTCCAACCATGAGGGATAACTGCTTATGAAATGCAAAGTTATTTTGGACCAACTCAGTTCTAAGTTACAAAGACCATAAATGGAACCAGTTTTGCTTGTAAAACTAATGATGAAGATTAAAAAAAAAAACAAATGAAGAAAAAAGGAAAACAAAAAAAGGAAACGAAAAAAGAACAAGCATACTTTCCAAGTAATTAGATGTCTTAGAGTAAGAGGTTTTTTGATGGCACTGAACTACCAAAACAGAAAGAGGACTTGCTATTCAAGTTCACAAAAGCCTGCCTTCAAATCCAATCAACGCTGATAAAGGACTTGTTGTGGACTCAAGCACCACTTAAGTTCTATTAGAAAAAAACACCACCAACAAAGAGAAGTCAGGAGGATGGGGAGGGGGAGAAAGGAAGCCTTATTGTTACACAATAAAGAAATGGTATCAGAATAGAAACAAGTGGCAAGTATCAGCTTAGGAAGTCTGACACATCTCCCCAGAGACTCTATTCACCCCTCAACACGTTAAAGCAAAGTCAAGTGATTTTTTTCCTTCGGATGGCGCTTCTCCAATTTTTCCAGCCACATGCAACCCCAGCATACCAGCAACAGTTTGAATGTCATTAAAATAATGGCATAATTGCTTCCTATCTTGTCTCTGGGTTCCTCTGGAGAACTCTCGGCATGCATCGCCTCTAGAGCTGTAGCCCCGTTGATTACATCCTGGCTTACGTTTTGTTTTTTTTTTCTTCTTTTTCCACAGGACACATCCTTGCTTAAAGCAGCAAGTAATCAAAAATAAATATTTTCTTACCCTTGTCTGTGGGCTTTTTTGGAGTGACCTGAGTAGTGGGAGTATCCCGAATACGTCGATTCTGTATCCATTGCAGCAGACATGGGGTCCACAAGGATTTTGTTTAGAAGACGAGTTCTCGGTGCTCCTGAGGTGGAGTCCGTGATAAAAGTGCTTTCCTGAGTACTCTTTGCTTCCCAGTCATTAGTGAGGCCTGGTCCTTCGGGAGCAAGTGCTCTTCACTTGCAAGGAGTCCTTCCAGAGGCAGGATGGGGGAAGCTCTGCTCCTCACGATCGGCCTAGGAAAAACAAATAGGCACGCTAAGCAAAGCAAAACAGCATTCACGCTGTGTTAATTCCCTCACCCCCATCCACTCGGCCACATGTCATTAGCTCATCACACTGTGCCCAATTTACAACCTCACCCCATCTCTGTTTCTGAACTGCACTGGAGACACACAGCCATTTGCAGAGCTTTAAATAAGCTGGTAGAAATCTAGTCCATTTATCCAAAAATCTGAAACAGCTTCAGTCACTTGCAGAAGACCTTTGAGCCTTGGTGAAGACTGGGCATCCTGGACACAGACACTCACCCCTAGAAAAGATACTGGGCTTGACTTCCACATCCCCATAACACACATCCCGAATACCAGCATGTTCAGAATGGCAGCAGTATAGTCTGCTGCTCCTGAGGGAAGGGACGGGGGTGTGTGTGACTATCCCAGCAGAAATGCTGCTAACGATCAGACCACCGTGTCTGAACCTGCTTTGTTTTCATAGCCGCAAGGTGTGCCCATTTTACAAGCATTTGCTACTACACAATCGATGGCACGGGGAGTGCCTCCATTCCTTCGCCACCTTTGCCTCCAAAGCTAATTTGGGCCTTGAAGAACTAAATTTTACTAAAAGTTATAGCTATATATACACACACTAATCGCACCAGGGAGAGTTGATTAGAGATCGTAACTGGCTTATATGGGCCAACATTTCTTGTGGCACATCTCCACTTGGAACAGAAGCTTAAATCCTATCTGCAAAGGGCAGAAGAAAGCTGTCTGTTTTGGGATGGGAACACAGTAATAACAGAACAGCCTCTAATAGTTACACGCCAAGAACTTTGAACCCTGTGGGGGGGAAAGAAAAAAAAAAAAAGGCAGACATCCAGTTACTTCCCAACTCTGTATTCTGCATTTGCCAAGAAGGAACACAGAAGAATTAGGGAAGAATTAATTCCCCCCAGCCAGGGGGAATTAAGCACAGTGGCACAGTGCAGGGTTTGACATGGAGCAGCACTCTCCCATGCTTCCTGCCAGACCACTGCCCTGAGCCAACACCGGCAGGACAGAGGGCTATGGGCATGTGGAAGTCTGAGCAGGCAAAAGAGTGCTTTAAATAAAATTAAATCCCTCCATTTCTCTCTGCTCGCAACGCTTTTTAAAGCTGTTAGCAATAGAAGAGTCAACAACTGCTTTCCATCTTCTACCTTCCCAGAGAAGAAGAGCAACAGAAACCAAGCCTAATACTAGGCCGGCTCCCCTTTCCAGCCACAGAATTCCTGCACCAACACCTCCAGAAAAGCTCATGAGCAAGCAGAGAGCCCTCTGCAATGCACAAACCCTGCTTAAGAACCAAGTCCAGGCTCCACAGGCTTCCTTGGCCCACAGCATTATGTGGAGCTGCAGGCATTTACCCGAAGCTTGAGCTCACCAGGGCTCCCAGGAAGGAAGTGTTGGAGAACCTCAGCACACATGAATTCCTAGGCTGTAAGGGAACATCGTGCCTCAAAAAGCTCCTCAAAGGAAGCACAGAATTTATGAAGGACGAACAAGAATGGAAACATAACGCCTGGTTTTGGAAGGGAAGAATGATGAATTTAGACTGCACAGGCACAACAAAAAACAAAGCCAAGGCACGGCACAGTTTGAAATACAGCATCATGACTGTAACAGGAACTAAAATCCCCCAGCCAGGGAGACATGATGCACACAGCCTGGAACTTATGGCTCCAGCAACAGGACAGGACTCAGAAAAGCTGTTTTTTAGCTCTATCCAGCTAAGCCACCTCAGAAAAAATCCCTTCTTCCACGCTCCAAAAAGCAGTGTTATAGCAACAGAGATGAGCACTAAAGGACCTTGTGAGCACCAATACCCTCACAAGCACAAGAGGTGTTAACAAGTATTATGGGATTAACCCACTCACTGTGGCATTACTAGAGGAAGAGAGAGCGACCATGTTCACAAACATAGCAAAGCCTTAGAGGAACCTGTGAAGGAGGTTTCAACACACATGATTGCTTTTCTCCCTCCAAATCCCAGGCAGAAGACTCAGAGCTAGAGATGTCAGAGAATACTTCAGCAGATAGAAACTGCTGTGAAAAAATGCCCAGGCTTCCTAGACAGGAACCACAAGCATGCAGTTCCAGTTTGGCAGTGGGGGAAGCAAGGCAGCACTGGGCATGGGAAGCAGCCTCACAGTAAGACTAACATGGGAGCACTGAGGCAGGCTGGATCATGCCAACTTTCATTTTCTCTGTAAACAAGACCAACGGTTTTGACATAGCTCTGTGAAAAGTCAACAACCAGGCCACCAAAAAACGTTAAGCCTCCTGGACTGCAGTCAAAAGCAATGTGATGAACTCAGGAACTCGGCACCACCTCCTGCTCCAGCTGCAGGATGTACTGGGGGCTGAACAGCTCTTCCCACCACGGCAAGTGGGAATAAAACAAACCTGCCCAACCTCAGCTGGAAAAAGCAGAAGATGCCTGGCTTCGTCTGGTGCCCAATTGAGGCTGACCTTCGGAAGGCTTCCTAGATTTGTCCATCAGAAGATAGCTTAGATTGCAAGCCCAGTCCAGCTAGAATGAAGCAAAGAATCTAAGGTGGGTGCACAGTCTGCAGCGAAAATCAATCCAGGTACTCTTTTTGCAGTCAAACAAGCAGGGCACCTACTTCCTGGACTACGTCGTGGCAGGAATGGGGCTAGCCTTATCCCAAGAAAGCTTCTGGGATTGCTGGGAAGGAGGTGGGAGGCCCCCATCAGTTGGGGCCTCATCCCTCCAGAAACAAGTGCGAATGAGAAGCACAATCCAGTTAATTCAAACAGTTTCACAAGAGATCACTACACCTCCTGCAGAAGGCATGGTCTGTTTGCAGAGCACCTGGCCCTGTGTGAAACAAAGCTCCTTTGGCTTCAGGGTACAGCTGCACTATACTTGGGCTTTGACAGGAAAGACGGTGTAAGTAGCTCCCACCTCCACACCACAGTTCACCACTCTCAGTTGTGTCAACACAATTCTCAGAGAGCAAACAACACCACTGTAAGGAAGGAAAAAAAAAAAATAGTAGTAATCTCCCCTCCCTACTTTGCCACACTTTTGTCTTGGGTCCTTTCTGTGACCCAGTTCATAGTACAGCACCAAAGAGCAAAACCAACCCCGCGATGGAAAGTGGCAGAGGCAAACACCTAGAGGGTGGATAGGATCTCTCCTGTGTGCAAACAAGCGTGTTGTGCAAGCGCACACTTTGCTGCCAGTAGTAGGGCTGAGACTCTCACTTTGCCTTTCCCTCACTCACAGATGAAAGAAGGAAGCTGCTGATTTCATCTTACTGTGAACTCCTTGATGGAACCAATGCTAAGGAGGCCTCAGAGGAGATTTGGGGACCCCAGTCAGTCTGGCAAGAAGCATGGCCGAATCCTGCCCTACAGGGGAGAAATGTAGTTACCCCAAGTATTGAAGAGATCACTATAATTATAGTTCCTACACAGCTATGCAACTCACTGTAACTCCCTCTTTTCATTTGCACATAAATCTACCAAAAAAAGTTCTTTTGAATTGCTATTTTCCATGCTGGGAGCCCAATTCCATTTCCAGTGAAGTTTGCTTTGTGATCGTCTTCAAGGCAGCACAATTTGGCTCCCGGCCCGAGGGAAATTTAAAGGAGCAAGTTACATCTTTAAATCAAAGAGGGAAAACGCAAACAAGAGCTTTTTTCTTTTTTTTTTTTTTTTTTTGCATCCCATGCTTTCCCAATGGATTTCCCCCTGTGGAGCTGAGGCAAACGATTCTATCCCAGCCTAGCTTTGAAACTTTTGCCTGTGCAATTTCATTCTTTCATTTATTCAGTTTAGATCTTGCAACCTATTGGAGTCAACTTACCCATTTGTGCATGGAGTTTCAAATATCCAGAAGTGTCATATAGAATTTACATATATCCAGAAGCAGCCACCAGTGCCCACAAGTACGTGTGCACGTTTGGTTCAGCGCACTGCAGGCCTCACTCCTACAGTAGCCTACAGAGCAAAGGATGCCTGCTAACGATTGAGACGAGCTTTACAGATTTAAACACGCAGAACCCCAAGAGCCATGCTAAGGGACAGCATCAGGCTTCAGGAGCAGAAATAATTAAAAGACTGCTGGACAGTCAGGAAACATTCCAGAGGCAGCATTGACTCGGCAGTTACAACACATTCCTGTTATTCACCTCAAAAAAACGACGTAATTCACTGCATTCAACTGCACACATAGAAAGATCTATGAGCAATGCCACAGGAACCTCTTGCTTTTGAATTTCCTGAGCGGGCCCCAGTCCAGCAGTGTGACCTGTAAGCACAAGAGTTCACCCACACTGATCCACTTGCAGAGCCAAGGCTCTCCATTAGGTTTAACTGCCAACAAGCTCTTGGAAGTTATTGTTTTGGAAAAAGTTTTTCCAAAAGCTTATATACTTCTGCATGTCATTAAATACGTTTCAATCTAGCCTTGAAGTAGGTAAACCAGAGCCTTTGCTCAATGGTGGTGGCTCCTGATTTGCAAGCCCCTCATCCTAAAAATAAATGTTTAGCAGTCAGCAAATCTAAGCCCTCTAGCGATGTGTTCTCTTTTCTTCACTGCTCACATGCTCCTTAGAAACAGTTCACAGACCCCCGGGAATTCCCAGCCCCTGGGCTGAAAGCCATTAGTCCATGACATGGATATTTCAAAAAGAAAAGAAAAGCCACTTAATTTATTGGAGTGATCCACCTGCATGTTTAATCATAATGCAGACTCGAAAATTTAGTGGGGCTATCTCAATCGAGAACAAAAATGCCTGAACAAAACCAGCACTATGAGAGCAGTGTTTCCAAGCACACCACCTCAACATACAGCTGATCCACAACTTGGGAAGCTCCATGCGGGACCCATCAGTCAAGCCCTTCCCAGGAGGATGCCCTATGCCCACTGTAAGAACCACATCTGTGCTGCCCAAGTTTGTGAAGCACACAAGCAGCATCCAAGTCATCAATCATGCAAATTATACCTTAGTTGCTAATTTGTCAGAGTAGTACAAGGAGTGCAAGCTTTCCCATCTCCCACGTTAATGGACCTTCAAAAGCACTTCTCAATCCCAGGACCGTGTTTTCTTGTTATTCCAGAGCATCTGAGATTGCACGTATGCAGGAACTCAATTTTCAACACTGGTATCTATAACCCCATAGCCTTGCTGAAACAAACAGGGCAAATCTGCCTTGAAGCTTGTGCTTCATACTGCCTACCAGAACAGATGGTACCCACATCTCATTTAGAAAGTTTACTTGTATCCACAGCAGTTAGATACCAGGATAAAATTAAAGGCTATAAATTATAAAGGTTTCTCTACCAAAAGCATACCCTCTCCTTTAGGATATCCACATCTTCCTGAATTGTCTATTTGGATTTTAAAGAATAAGTCTAAAGACCCTAAACAAACCCTCAGGACAGAGGCTCCCTCTGATGCTCTCCTTCTGCTCAATCCATAACAGATACCACGTAGACTAGGCAAGAACAAAGCGCACTGGCCCCTGAGAAAACAACCAGTTTTTCAACCTCAATCAGGTAGCTGATGATGAATTAAAACTCCTGAGGTAGTTCTGAAAATGGTTTACTCACTCTTTCTGCCAAACCTTCACAATGACTGCTTCCAGCAGTGTCACGGTTCTCTGCTCAAGACCGTCTCTCGAGCTCCGACACAGCACAAGGGGCCACATGATCCCTAAGAGCAGGGTGACATTTTTGATACCATTCTCAGCTCTGGTTGTCAGAGGGGTGGATGGAAGGAAGGCCACCAAAGTAGCAAGACGCTCAGTTCTGCAGGATTACCACAGTCACAGAGGCTGTGTTTCATTTGTGTGGTTCTGTGGCAGCAAGCCCTGCCAGGTACACGTATCCATAATACAAGAACACTGCCGCTACTAACTAAAACCAAAAGGACAGTAGCAACCACAAGGAGTTCTGTGTTTGGGTGAGCGCCAGCAGGCACAGTTCAAGCGCCTGAGCCCGTTCCAAAGCCAACGACTGCAGGGCAGCTAGCTGGGTGCCCGGGAGGCTGGCACAAGGCTGGAAGCCCTTCCAACACCGCGTGTGGCTCATGCAGAGCATTCTGTGGGGAGGCTTTCTGCAAGGCTCCATTCACCATTTATTTTTCGAAATTAGCAACGAGTTGACCACTAAACTAACGCTGGTCTCAGAGCTGCGGCCAAACTCCCGCGGGGAAGAATAGCCCAGCACGCTGAAGGCCAAACTCTGCAAACATCACATCGTTTGGGAATGCTCCGCAACTCTTCCGAAAGCCGGGACAGCCCAGCGACCTCACAGCACGCACTCCGCAGCGCACGGACTTCAAGGAATGAACGCAGTGTCGGTGTCACTTCACGCATTCACTTTTTATGGCTGGAAAAATCCGCGGCCAAGGCGTTACGGACAAACGCGGAGCCAAAGCGACTCGCTCGTAACCCCGCAGATCCTCCGCACAAGGCACGGGGTTGTTTTCCACGGCGGCCACCCGACGCAGCGAATAGCTTTGCCCTCTGTTGGGCGCGCTCAGCTCCGCACCGCGAATCGGCAGCGCCGGGGCGCTGGGAAGAATCTCCGCTCAGCTCCCAAGCAGCAGATCCCCAGCCGCGAATCCGCCGACCAGACATCACCGCTCCGTTGCTCGCCACGAGCGCAGGCACCCAGCCGGCCGCTCGCCGGGCAGCGCGGCCGTGCCGCTCCCGTACCCCGCCAGCGGCTCTCCCAGCGGGCAGCTCCGGCGAGAAGCGCGGCGAACGGGGCCGCCCAGCCGAGCCCGTGGCTCTCACCCCCCGGGCCTCCCCGTCGGGCTCGCGGCCGCCCGCCCCACCGCCCAGCCCCGGAGACGCAGACGGCCGCCGGGATCCTCTCCCGCCCGGCGGCGGAGTCGCGGCGGCAGGAGGGCGCGGACCCCACGCGGGCACGCAAACACGCGGAGCGACCGACCTGCCTGCCGCCGCCCCATGCCGCTCAGCCGGCACCGACCCGCCGCCGTGCCCCGCCGCCTTCCCCCGGCGGCGGCCGCAGTCGCCGCCGCTTTCCGCTTCCTGTGCCCGGCACCGCCCCGTCCCTCCCCCGGCTCCAGCCGCGCGGCCCGGCCCTGCCGGCGGGGTGCGCCCGGTCCCGGCTGTACCGCGCTGGGAGCGGCCGCCCCGCCGCGAGCCTCCCCCTCCGGGGCCCGGCCTCGCCCCTCACCTGTCGTCGGCGCGGCACGGAGAGCCGTCCCTCCTCTCGCCCTCCAAACCTGCGGCCCCGTGTTTCTCTCCCTCCCTGGCGAGAGGCTGCTGTCTGCGCTCCTCGCTCGGAGAGATCTGCGGTGAGGGAAGGCACCCCAGCACTGAAGGCCTAACCCACCGTGCCTCCCACCCTCACCTTTTCTGTGCCTGCATGGTGCTCCTTTCTCTAGGACAGCCCGTTTGAAAAAAGGTCTGGGGCCATACAATGAACTCACAGGTGAGAATCATAGAACGGCCTGTGTTAAAAAGGACCACAATGCTCATCTAGTTTCAATCCCCCTGCTGTGTGCAGGGTCACCAACCAGCAGACCAGGCTGCCCAGAGCCACATCCAGCCTGGCCTTGAATGCCTCCAGGGATGGGGCATCCACAGCCTCCTTGGGCAACCTGTTCCAGTGTGTCACCACCCTCTGGGAGAAAAACTTCCTCCTAATGTCTAACCTAATCCTCCTCTGTGAGAATGCACAGAAGAAAGCCAGACCTCCTAGATTCCAGTCCTGCAACTTGAATTACTCAAGAGCAATGCAGCCAGTGAAAGGAATGAATGCAGATAGCACTGGAGTTACTGCTGTCAGATAGTTTCCGCAGCACATTACTGTGTGTTCCAGCACATGACAGGGCTGGAAGAGACTGCTATCAAGCGATGGTGTCCATCTTATGTTCTGTATCAACTCGTGCCCAAACCTGCCTGAGGCACCAGTGCCCTGCTGCATTCCTCCCAACTGCCCAGTGCTATGTCTGGTGACATGCTGACAGTTGGCCTGAATCTTGAAAGTCTTTTCCAACCTTAACGATTCTGATTCTGTGACATCACACTGGGCCCAGCACTGATCCCTTTGCTCCACAACTGCACCAAGGCAAAGAAGGGATGTGCTGATGGGCTCAGAGGCAGATAGTGAGGTGCTGCTACATGCTTATCTTTCATCATGCTTAGACCACTGAGACATGAGGAAGCATTTGGCAAGAGTCAACCTACTTGCATGGTGGGATCATAGTTTAGGAATTTGTAAAGTGCTATGCTCATGGACATTATGTTTTTCAGGATATCTTGATCTAGCTGTGGGTGTCTGGGTTCAGTATCGGGGAGTTCAACTTGATGACCTTTAAAGGTCCTTCTGATTCTATGGCTGGTACTGCTTTGTGGCATGCATTTGGAACAGATGAAGTGTCAAGACCCAGACAGGACACAAGGCCTGTTTCATGATGCCGCACACAGAAAAGGGATATCAGATTCTAAATCCTTTTCTGCAGCTGACTTGCCTATGTTCACCAAAACCTCTTAATTTCCTCAAAATTTGTCTCCTTACCCCTATATAAATATATGCACACGCATCATAGAATCACCAAGGTTGGAAAAAGACCCCTCAGGTCATCTAGCCCAACCACCAACCCACCCACCATGCCCACTAACTGTGGCTCTCAGTGTCTCATCTACACGGTTCCTGAACACCTCCAAGGTGACTGCACCACCTCCCTGGGCAGCTCCCTCTGCCTCACCACAGCTTCTGACAAGACATTTTTCCCAATATCCAACCTGAACCTCCCCTGACATGAGTGAATGCACGTGCTACAACTTCAAGTTCACTGAAGTAGGCAAGGAAAGCTTTGCACTTACTTCAATAAATAAATTAATAAAAGAAGCAGTCAGGAAAAAAACAAACTTTCTCAGGTCTTACAAACAGCAGCTTCTGACTTCCCTGAACACTCATTTGATTGTTTTATTTATTTTCCCTTAGAAGCATGACTAATATTCTTATTTTTAGAGGAAAAAATATTTGTAATTCTACTAATCTTGTTACTGCATTCTGGTTTTTGCTCTGAAAAACTTACGTTGAACAGCAGACCACGGAGAAGTGCATTTTTGGTCACATGTGTAGAACACAAGTGATCTTGGATCTGCTTGAATAGTCACTTTCTGTAACACAGACATTATCCCTTCTTATAACAAACCCCTTTGTGTTTTGAGTCATTCTGTCTTAAATTTTAGTTTTCTGATCATAGTTCATGGCCAGCCAGCTATCCTGTCAAATTACCTAAATAAACCTCCACGTACTCTTCTAAAATCATCTATTCTAAAGTAGCGGGAGCTTTCACATAACTTTGTTAGGTTACACTTTTAGATCATGTTAAATATGCTAAAATGTTTGCTTCTTTTTTCTCCCTCCATTGATCATTAGATTCACTTGGTTTTAAGTACACCGGATATTTATTATTACATTTTTCTACTGATCATTTTTGTGAGCTGGATTCTGCCTTGTTTGGAGACACATAGAATATTTTTGTTAAGATACTGAGGCTGAAACTGATGTAGATTTTCCTGTCACCTTGGAAACTAGTCTTTGTTTTCTCCAAATCCAAACTCCACCTTCCCCAGCACACAGTGAGGTATTCAGTAACAAAAAAAAAAAATCACAGATCTGCATGCATCTGTAAAACTTGACCTGTTTCTGCAGTTTCTTATTGCTTACTGTGTAGGATGAAAAGACCATTCTCAAGTTGGAGGCCACAGAGCTTCCTCACCTAAACTAGAATTTGTGTGCACAATGCTCTGAGAGAATAAGAGGCAGGGACTCGTCTCAAGTAAGAAACATAAGCACAAGCTGAGCTAGTTTGAGTTACTGCTCACTCTTACTTGGCATCAGCTTGACTCTCCAGCATGGGATGAAGAGAGCTGGATGCCCCTTCACAGGTCCTCAGGGATGATACTGCTTGTGTAGCCCATTCAAACAGTGACCTCACTCCATGCCAGTGACCTCCATCTACCAGCATACATCTGAAGCCTGAGTAAATGTGCAACAACAGATATGCACGTGAAGCCATAGTTCAGCTTTTATGCTGCAGAAAATCTTGTTTAGAGGAAGAGGAAGGCCAGGGGGACACAAGTACAAAGAAACACCTTCCTTCCTTTTTGGGGTGGTTGCTATTTAGAAAGGGAAAATGCGTAGCACTGCACAGCTGAAGAAACAGCATGACATTTATTTTGCATAGCAACTAACAAAAAAGCTACAGAGCCCTTCATGGAATTCATCATCCAAAATACACAATTTCTGCCCAAATAAAAAGAAATGGTGGTGGGTAGCAAACTAGGAAAGCTTCATTTGGCAGAAATCCTACAAAACACAGTTCAGGATTCAGCTGAAATCTTATTTCAGATTCGAGGCAGTTGGAGGTAGGACCTTCCTTTGGCTTCTGTAAACTTTAATGTTCAAAAAAGAAAAAAACAATCCCCTCCAGAAGCATATCCTGGGTAAATTCAAAAGGAAAAAAAAAAAAAAAAAAAAAGGGTAAATTACAGGCCAAGAAGAATAGAAGGGGAAAAGAGGATGTCTGTTGACTGACTTGTCTTTAAGTTAGAGGGCTAGAATCTGCTCTGCTCCATCCCCTGCATGTGACACGATCCTTTCAGCCCCCTGTGGGCATCAACTTAGAGGGTAAGGGATATTAATAAGCAAGAAATCGTGCCCTCCTCTCCTTAATATCTGTCAGATGTGCTAAAGGGGTGGGGATACAGGACAGGAGCAGAGTCCCAACTTCTATGAGAAGGAAGCCATGAGGTCTCAACTAGGAATACCTGGCTGTAGTTGCAGTATAGGTTATGCTCAGTGCTTACAAACTTCGGTCACGTGTAACTGCATGGCGGCCAGAGAACCTGTAGCTGGGCTAAGATTGGGTCACAATTGTGCATGCAGCTGCAGAACAAATCTACACACGCTGGAACACTTGGGAATTAAACCTTTTTAAGGGCAATAAATATAAAGGAAATCAAGAGGTAGAGGTACAGAGCTCGAGTCTTCAGACCGAAATTACGCATTAAGCGTTCATTGAAGCTGACCAAGGGAAAAGCGTAACTGACACATTCATTCTGGCAAGGAGTTCATATTTTTCCAGGCAGGAGATCGTGGCCCTGCTCTCTGAAAAGAGGCCCGAGAGCAACGTGTGCTGCTGTAGCTGATTAACAGTGCCACCAGCCGGCCAGCTGGAAGAGTGCCAGCTCATGTAAGGAGTGAAACATCATGTACATCTATTCACCACCACCTTTCACCCCAGGAACGCTGTACAGTCAGACCCTGCTCCCACAAGCCCTTTGCCAAATACAACAAGCATTATTCCTCTGAGAAGCCAAAGAAAAGGTCTTACACCCACAGCGAGGCTTTGCAGCAGTAGTTTCAGCGGGGTCAAAGAAGATAATGAATCACTTCAGCTTTCCTGGTACAACTAACAGCACGCAACAGAAAGTCCAGTTTGGGAAGGCTCCTTCTAGCATGGAGAACATCAGTCAGTGAGACGAACCCTGCTAAGTGTCAGGCTTGATATTAAGTAAACAGATATTGCTACAGAGACAGTGTAGATTCAACAAGTGAAGAGCGTGTTGGCAATTAGACATTTAAAGACATACTTTCCATTGCTTGTGGGGTGACTTCCTTTTGGAAGCTGAGCTTACCAATGAATTAAATTTTGGCAATTCACTGTATTTCTTTATGGACAAAACACCTGCTATCAGAGCTACTGTTGTTGGGTCGTACCCTACACACTAAAGCCAACAGTGCCAACAGCACAAAAAAAAAAAAACCCAAACAACTCAGAAAAGATCTTTGCAATAAAGGTAACATCAAAAAACCTGCACTAAGATTTTCTTTAGTTGGATCAAAGGGTGATGGTACCTTTCACACAGCATTCTGGCCAACAAATAAAAAAAATACAACAGCTGCAGCAGTCAAAGAACTGTGTAATGCAAAAGCAGTTGTGGGAAGGCTGTCATTTATAAAACCAGTCTCAAATTTCAGCAGCCTTGCAAGCCTTTGCCAAGAATTCTGGTCAGGATTCTGCTAGGTCGTAAGTGCATCATTATGTGGTTAAATTTTATATTTGAACAAATGCAAGTCAATTGGGCTTCTGGGGAACTGGAACAATATGTAACAGTTTACACTGTGCAGGTGTCATATGGTGTCATTAATTTCCTTTCATTAATTCCTTTTGAAAGAAATTTAACTTTCCACTGAGAGGCTTGTGTGCATTTAGACAGTACCAGGAAACCATTAAAAGCTGGTGAAGAAAAATATAGTGTGATGTATATAGGGATGAAATATATGAAATCCCTATGAAATATAGGGATGAAATCTGAAAGAGGTGAAAAAAGTCAAATGATACTGCATTCCAAGCCCCAGAAAGAAAATAATGTAAGAGATAACTAGTGACCATAGATGAAAGCATAGATGAAAGTTTAATTTTCCATCTTCAAAACAGATTTAGGATTGTGCCAGCATCCTTGTCCCAAGTCTCTTTGAACTCTGAAGCAGTGTAATTCCATTTTAGAGCCATTGACAATACATAAATGTTATGACCAATAAAAGCAGAGAGGTACAGAGATAAGAAAAGGCTGTGTAAGATATGTTTCTGAAGTGGATGCATACTGAAGACTGTCTACATGGTGTATAAAACGATCCTTGGGTTTTGTGCATGTTTCTCAGTAAAATTTTGTGTCTTCATGGCTTTGAGGCTGTTACTGATGAAGACGGTTGTGAAGCAGAGCCTCTATTTCTAGGGAAGTAGTATCTAATAAAAGAAGTGTCAAGGAAATGCTTTGGAATGCTAGATCTTCCACCCAGAGATTTACAAAGCAAGGAGGCAGAATGCACCTAGAAGGCAGTATAATTTTATCTCTCTTTCAGATTTTCAGTTTCACAGCATTGCTGACAGTGGCACTGTAGAAAAGCATGTTTTCGCAGAGAATTGACAAAAAAGATAAATGTTTCCTTACCTGTAAGGCAAAAGGAGTGAGCTGTTTGGTTATGAGAGTCTGTCCCAAGACACACCAACTCCACCAAGTTCAGCCAAAGAATCAAGATGTAGCTTGCTTGGAACACTGTAATGTATTTTTCTCCAACCTCCTCAGTTTTGCTACTTTCGGAGTCACTTCCATTATTCTGAAATTTCAGTTATCTCCATCACAGACGTGATGTAGGCAGCTCAAGCTGATGGCTGCCAATAAAAAAATTAGCTTCTAGTTCCAAAAAAAATTCTGAGAGACATACTGAATCACTTTAATCTATCTTTAGTGCCTAAAGCAGTACGTCCTTACCATGTAACGAGTACCTGGATGATAGTGAAGTCAGATAAATCGAGTTTTCAGCTGGATCGTGGCATCTGTTTCTTGCCTCATTTCCTTGCTTTTTACCCACCAGGATATTTAGGGGATCACTCCAGAATCAGATTATGAACCAAACAAAACTTATTATGAAAGGATACACGAGTGTGGGGATACCCCGTGCTGCCAAGTGCTTGTGGATGAGCCGTTCAGTACCATACCAGTTGAAATCTTTTGTTGCATACCCAATACGTGGAAAGTGCACTGTTGCTGAGAAGTGAAGAAAGACACTCTTTAGGACAAGATACTCTTAGAGAAAGCAGTCTAGATAAGGAGTTCAAGCTACCCAACAAGACCAGAAGGAATAATTTGAAACGCATCATATCCATGGAAATCTCAATCTTACTTCACTTCAGAAAAAAAAATAAAGGTGGAAATTGACCATCACACATGTTTTTATGGAGTCACTGTTCTGCCACACAACCACTTACCATTCCTTTTCTTAGCTGCTGAATAAATCTTCTTCAGGCCCTTTTCCAAAGCAGACAGCTTAATGCCAGACAAGTTGTTGGACCGATCCCGGTGCTGAGCTACAATCAAGGCCAACTAAGGAGAAAACACACAAAAAAATGAAATGCAATCTAAATACAGCGCTAAGAGACACAGCAATAGTTGCTGGAAAACTGCATTATTAACGATTAGCTTTAATAAACTCTAAATAAAACTCTCATTTTTTCCTCTAATGGCAATTCAGCCTTCTTCAGTATTCAGGGCCATTATTCTTGGGAAAAAGACATTAAGTTCGCTGAACACAGTTTCAAAATCATGTAAAGAGAGCAACTCAAAATGGATCTTCTCATTCTCACCAAGTCTTGTCCTTTTCTCCTGGATTTTTTATCATCAATGGGAAATAACAGGGTCCCTCCTAACTGCAGGTCTGCCCAGAAAATAAGAACAGAAGAAAAACAAAGAAATAAGTAAATCAGTCCTGAAGAGTCAGTAGTGAGTGAACACAGCAGATTTCACTGTCATATCTGTGTTATTCTTCTTGTCTGTCTCTTCATAATGGATTCAACAGTCAGAGCGCAAGGAAACAAGACAGACATAAACCCACCCCAACACACAGAGACACACCACCCAGTTAAAAACCACAGACAGAAAGAAAGACACTGAAACAAGAATAAACCAGAAGGTTAAAAAAAAAACAAACAACCAACAGGTCCTTCTACAGCAAGATGGGCATTCTTATCAGCTGCAGGTAGCTCAGAACTGCTAACACTTATTCAGGAGATTAATGTTTGGAGAGAATAAAAATTACAACTGGACACTGACTCAGATGTCTTTCATCCTTCTTAAAAGCACTCTGACAAAGATGATGGGCTCTACCTTCTATGAGGAAAAATAACATGTGAATGGTGATTTTTTTTTCTATTTTTTGACAACTTGCAGAATTGATCAGATCAACCAACTCCTATGCAGAGTTCCCAGACTCCCAGCAAGTCAAGTCAAACTGCTTGAAGAGCTAAGGATACAAATATCTAGAGAAAGAGCTAAAAACCACAACTACCAGGGTATTCAGATTCCTCACTCCTGCAACATCATAGGGATTGAAACTCTTAAGCACCTTCACCTAGGGTCATGTTTTAATCTCTTACCTACCTTTCATCTTCCCTGCCATCTCATATATTCTTCTTGGCTGATCAGAACGACTCACCAGAGCTGTAAACAAACCACCCCTTCCCCAGCGACCAGAGTCATCTAGAATGCAATGACAGATCAGTTTTTTAGAAATTGAAATTGAAGACCATCCCAGAAAGAAAAGGGGCCTACTCTGGCCAAATGCAATGAATCACCATCAAAAACAGATGTGAGAACCACAGGTGAATTGAAGTGAACCAGCTTGCAAGGGACTATCCTAAAGGATCAACCTCAGCCACTGAGGAAAAACAAACTTGTCACAATTCCCTGAAAAGACTGCAATAAGAATTCCTTCCGCCTGCCCACTGTGGATATTCAACCAAGTATTTATCATAGTAATGAGCACATAAAAATGTCAGTGCTCTCATACCCAGGGAGAACACGCACATATTATGTCCTCAGATTGGTGTTTTGGGCTTCCCACAACTAGATGTTTGTTATTTGTGGGCTTTTCTTGTCACTTGGCATTTCCACTTTAACCACGAGTTTTTATGCTGAGTTTAACATAAGCCAAAGCAGCTTATAAGATTCTGCTAGGGCCTTGGTAAGAGCTTCAACACTGATTCTGAAAGAACTCTGCAACCTGAATTTCTCTCCCTCACCTTCAATGTCTTGACAGAGGTCCTAAAACTAGCAACAAGCTAAGAGTGCAGTTCTGACCTCAGCCTCTGAAATAGTCCATCTCTCTCTGCTGACTGCATAAGGGAGGTGATCTTCAATATCTCAGTTCAGTCCTTACAGCTTACATGGGATGAATATAAGGCCTTCACCTCCAGAGGCACTGTCCCTACTTGCTCACAGAAATACAGATTCTAGACATATCTTTCAAGAGGCTTACCCAGAAACACAGACCCATATATCTCTTCCTAACACTTGTGTGGGTTATACATTGTGAAGTAGAGTCTGTACTGCCCCTACATCACTCAAGATCAAGTCAGACTCAAGATGATTTCAGTGTGGTATGGAGTTAAAAAGTACCAAGCTAGGATGTACAACTCAGCCCTTTACCCACCCCACTTTGCAATAGTTCTGTTGTCATAAGTCCTACCTAAGCAGTGGACAATAATGGCATCCTCCTCTTCTGCTTTGGGGTGGGTGACATCTCCCATGACGTACTTGATACAGTTTAGGTCCACATCTCTGTAATCCAAATCTACATTCAGCTCAGCCTCCCCCTCCTCAAACTCTTCCTCAGACCCACTTTCCTCTGAAGGGAGACATGTAGATGTGTAATGATTTGACTCCCACCAAGCCATCCTGAAACAAGAGAAGAAATTCAATGAAAATAAGCAAAGACGGGGGGGAGGGGTTCTACAACTTTTTTAAATGACTACAGCAAAACACTGGAGATCCTGATCTGCATTCCCTCTGCTGCCCTCCTCTATTTTAGATAAGAACCAAGATTACCCCAGCTGGTATCTGTGATTTTAAGTGCCGTGTGCTGGTATGATAGGCATAGAAAAAGTAAGCATACGACAAAGTGGAAGGAGTTATTCACAGTGGTGAAAAGGAAAAATAGAACAAGAAGTTAATATGCATGCCAAAGAGTTACTGATAGTAGAATGAGACACAGGAATCAAGTCTGACACTTCAGATGTAGGTAGGTTGCCCCAAAAGCTCACTATACACTCAGATATGAGTTTCTCATTCAGGCCAGTCTTGATGAGTTAAATTAGATGTAAAGTATTCAGAAATATGCTGATGAATATGAAGCTAACTCTCTCAAGAGATTGATCTGCAGCCATTTTGTCAACTTCTCCTCCCCTCACTCTCAGCCCTACCTTCCAGAGTGGATACAGAACGCATTTCTAGAGCACCCTGTAACAGACACCAATTTAAAAAGTAGTTGATGCACTATGAGCCATACTTTTTCATGTGCTCTGCCTCTGCTTTTGCCTTTCTCCTTTCCTCCATAAGCTTTGCTCTCTTTGCAGCTGCTTCTTGGCGCTTCTTCCTCCTAGTCTCCAGCTCCTCTGTGCTCAACAAGTGTTTCCTCCTTGTTGACTGGTCCCGAAGGCCTGTAAGAAGAGTCTAGAGAAAGAAAGCTGCAATTCAGAAACAAAATGCTCATCTCAAGCACACGTCTGGTGCCCACTTTATGCTGCACAGAATGGCCCGGGTTGGAAGGGACCTCAAGGATTGTGAATCTCCAATTGCCCTGCCACAGGCAGGGCCACCAACCTCCCCATTTAATACTAGACCAGGCTGCCCAGGGCCCCATCCAACCTGGCCTTGAACACCTCCAGGGACGGGGCATCCACAACCTCTCTGGGCAGCCTGTTCCAGCACCTCACCACTCTCTCTGTAAAGAGCTTCCTCCTGCATTCCTTTCCCATTTGTCTACTTGCCCACAGGTCTTAACCATCAGATCCTAGATGTCAAACAAATGGGTGGTTTTGTGATCTAAGTTTATATTAGTGCCCAGCATTCCATCTATGATCTGTTGCCAGAATCGCTGAATTGTCCAACCCTCAGATTCAAGAGCCAACCTTACTACAATGGCATCTGAATCTTTGAACTTTTTTTTTTTTTTTTTTGTGAGCTGCAAGTAAAGAGAGGAAACTGTCAGCTTCATTTTCTACAAGCAGTTAAGAGCATCATATGCTTTGTCATGTCTTTTGCCTTACATTTGCTTTGTTTCGGAGAGCTCTCCCTTCTTTACTGGTCTCTTCGGTCAAGGCTTTCTGAAGATCCAAAAGCTGATCAAATGCTTTTTTATCTTCTCTGCTGGGTTCTTTTGAATAATCTTTGCCTTCATACACATACATGTGATCTTCAAAAAAATAATTTGCAAGTATAAAAAGGAATTGAAAGCCACTAACACTTGAAATATACAGCAAGACCAAAAACAATTAGGCTTCTCTGTTACACTGTTCTACCCTCAGCAGAAAAAGATATTTACTGTCTTATATATGACCGGAGTCAACATAATGTTAAAAGAACAGAATCAAGATTTGCTTCCTCAGACAAAAGCTTCAGTCACAGATCTGTATTTAAGTGCGATAGTGTACTCAAAGCAGAAAGTCAGTCTGTCTCATGGTACTACAAGAAAGTATCCTTAAAATTTATTCTCATATAATAGAGAATTAATCACAATTAAGGTACATTTTTAAGGGAAAGTAGAATAATAAAGACAAAATATGTTTGTTCTAGCTGTTCAGATTCAATGGCTCTGCTTTTCTAGTCTCATATTTTGAGTTTTAAGGTCATTTTAACTTGTGTTTTTCATGGCCAATAATCTTTTGTATGGAGACAGATACAAAAGAGTTATTATACACTTTTTCCTTAAGTTATTGTTATCTCTGTATGTCCATAATTCTATCTTAATGATTCTCCATGAGAATAATAGCAGCTGCCATTTGAGTATTTCTTCTTTTGTGAGGTCTCAAAATATGTGAAACACATTAAGGAATTCAGACCTGCTGGCCAACAAGCCGGGCACATGTTGTTATCAACATTTCAGGCAAACAAGGTTGCAAAAAGAAGAAAAAGACCAATTTAAGCTCAGAAATCGAGATCATGGGCAGCCCAATTTTCTTGTTACCTAAAAAATACCACCCTTCCCTAGGAAGCCTCCTCTACTATTTCCCAAGTGTCATGCACTCCATAGGTATTTCAATTTGTAACTTACTTTCTGTGTCATCCTCCTTCTTCTCTTCTTCACATGGCAGGACAACATCCATTACCCACTTCCCTCCTTTTGTCTCTCCAAGGATGTTTTCCAGCTCCACATCCTGGACAGTACTTCCCTCAGAGGACAGCAATTTATCTAAGCCAAATTTCAGGATTTCACTCAGCTTTATCAACGAGAAAAGGAAGTTCAGTATGAGTATCTTCTATTTCCACATGCATCCCTATGACTCAAGCTTCTCAGACATAAATGGGAAGGTTGTAAAAGTGAAGAAATCTAATCCTTTGTACTATCTGTCAAAATACTTGCACTTTAACACGCTCATTTGTCTCAACACCTATTGAGACAGGTCCCTGTAATGTATCTCCCCCAAACATACTCACTCAGACTGGTAGGGTCATTTTTCTCTACAGGCCAAATAACAAAAATGGCATAATTCTGACTGCACTCAAGAAGCTTTATTATAGCCAAAAAATCTGGGATTTTTGCCCCACCTCTTAATAAAATAAAATAAAATCTTATATCCCACAAAAATTTGCAGGGAGCATAATGTCAGCAAGGAATTTCCTTTGGGCTCAGTTCCACTTCACCCTATAACTACTGAGGTACATGCTGATGAAGGAGCAGGGGGTGCGAAAAGATGCATTAATTCCAAGCCTCTCCCAGGTTTACCTCTGTAGAGGAGTGTATGGGAGCTGCTGAGTCACGGCCTGAACCTCTGATTGATCACCTGAGGCGAGCAGTGAGGCAGCCAGAGGAGCACAGGTGAAGGCAATTCTCCTGTGCTGCCAGAAGGGATGGAGCCTGGCTTCACCCCTCCTAGACCTATTTAAGAGCTGGCTACCAGTGGGGAAGGATCTCTTCCGGAGATCGCCTCTTCTGGTGTTTCGTAGGTGAGCCCATCATAAGGGTAAGCTTTCCATTTATACTCTTTTGTTATCATTGTCCACTTTGCCTAACTCTCTTGATTATATTGTGATTGTAACATCTTGATATCTATTGATTATACAAGGAGATACATCCCTCCAAATTTCACTTTGCTTGATGTTTTCAACCAAAGCTCTTAGCCCAAAACTCAGCTTTTGGGTCAGAATCATAAATCACACCCTGACTCCTGAGACACTGTATCTGCCAAGAGGTTAACTTTTGGAACTAGCAGACTAGTAATCAAAAGTTGTTCAAGTAATTATCATTAGCTCTGTTTGAGAGAGAAGGGCAGGAGAGACAGATAAGCTCCTAGAAACAGTCAGCCTCCAATTTAGACCTGTTATATAATTAAAAAATATACAAGTAAAACATGGGGCATTCTTGCCTTCTCCTCTTCTCCAAGAAAACACATTTTTTACACAAGAGATGCATCTCTAAACTCTAAAAACTGTCTTCAAATTTCAAATCTTGACTGGACCTGGAATGCAATGTTGATTCCTAGGACGCATGCAAAAGCTGTCACGTCAATGCATATCCTCCCCAACTGAAGTGTCTTGACAGGTTCACATCAGACAGATGTGAAAAACAGAGAAACACTCTAGCACTTGTAAGAATGTTACTGAAGTCAACTCAAGGGTTTAGCTCTATTTTACCTGTAAATCTGATGCTTCCTGAGGTTTGCGTACGCCAAAGGCGAACTGACCTCCCTCTACAATGGCATTTGTCAGTCGAAGCTTGGAAGCAGCTCTTCGGTAGATTATTTCTTCAACTGTGTCTCGTCCAATCAAGCGAATAATTTTTACAGGCCTTCAAAAAGCCAAAAAAATTCTTATTATTTTCTTCATTTGAGGTGCACTGAAGTGGTTTTCCGGCACACCACACGATCCCCTTACCCAATCTTTTGGTAGGGATAAAAAGGAAAGAGCAAAATCAACAGACAGCAGTGAGTGGTGACACATTGAACAAGTTACCCAAGGAGGCTGTGGATGCCCCATCCCTGGAGGCATTCAAGGCCAGGCTGGATGTGGCTCTGGGCAGCCTGGTCTGGTGGTTGGCAACCCTACACACAGTAGGAGGGTTGAAACTAGATGATCATTGTGGTCCTTTTCAACCTAGGCCATTCTATGATTCTGTGATAAGTATAATGCTGAAGCAATTGCTTCTTGACACAGGACAAATGCCTGCTGCAAGAGTGCAGGCAATCCTCCAGATTCCATCTCCTCCTCCTCCAAATTTACAAAGCCCCCATCCTAAACACATGACAAGGGTAGGACTGCATAAGGCTGCAGAAGAAAAGCAGAGACAAAATTATCTCTGCTCTCTTTCTTTGACCTTCAATCTAATTCCTATAGGGAAAGAGACACAGAGGGATCATAAATTAAGCAACATTTCTCACTTGTGCTGCCCAATCCGGTGAGCTCTTGCTATTGCTTGCAAGTCGTTCTGTGGGTTAAAATCACTGTCAGTAAAAATAACTGTATCTGCTGCCGTCAGGTTCATGCCAACTCCTCCTATGAACAGAGAAGAAGATCACAGAGTACGTCAGCAGCAGAAAAGAAAGGCACAGCTGGAGAATTTATGCTATGCAAAGTTCTGTCAGATCTGATCAACTATATTCAATTTATCTCCCAGCCCCAAGTCTGAGTCTCACAAAGATCCAAACAGATGGATAAGCCTGGTATTTCTGTATTTCTCTGTGCTTTCTGCAACAGCTCAAAACAGAGCTGCACTGTGCATTGTAGGGGAACAAAAAAAAAAAAAAAAAAGATGCAAGCAAATTAATAAAAAGGCAATAGGTTGTCAAGACTGATAACATAGACATATTCTTCAGCTGTCAGAAAGACTAATGCAGCAAGAACTGGCTTTATTGAGGGTACAAAGGTCTTCCCAAGCTATGACTTGGCTGAAGCCCAGTAACAACAGGCAAATACACTGCTGAAAGAGTGGGAAACACCACATCCAATCATACAACAGCCAGAGCATAGGTACATATGTGACTTCAAAAGGTTTTGAAGTTAGAGTTCACTGTCATGGAATGAAAAGAAAAAAAAAAAAACAGTTTTTTTTTTTATAGTATCTACTATAGTGACAACATACTACAGCTAAAGAGGGTGGAACCTGTTCAAGTACATTCTTTCCTGCTTGTGCTGAGTACTTCACAATAATCAGAATAATCTTGCAAGTAGAGACAGTCATGCACTTGAAAAATCTCTGCCCATAACACAAGGATGGAAATACGGCTCACGCCGCTGTTCCCAGGTGGATAGAATATGACAGACGTAGCACTGAGCACTAAAAAGCAATTTGATTCTGGTGGACGTGGGCAGGAAGAGTTCAGGCACAGTGTTACGAGAAGCTTTTATTTCTTACACTAAGCATTAGGTGCTTCTCTGCAGTCTCAATATACTCCTCTCCACGCCCTGCAATATTATCAAAGACAGTTTCATTCAGGAAGGTCTGACCAGAAGCCCAAAGGAAGAAGACATAAGAAGAGCCTGATGCTTGAGATCAAGCAGTACTGATCCTCTCTCTGAAGGTAAGCAGAAGCCTGCCCTTGTGCTGGTCTGAATAAAGAGACAGGAAGAACTGAAACCATTCAAGAGACACAGATATGCCTGGGGAGCTAAGAGGAGGCAAAGTACAGGTGGTACTCCTGTGGTGTTTTTTGCAGCCTCTGGTAAGTAAAAAGCTCTCAGCTGAGTCTGTCTGCCAGCCAGAGTGTACATCCATGTTCAGGAAGCAATTCTACCAGCTTACTTAGAGGAAGTCTATTTCTGCCTAAAGTCTGAAACTTTAGAAATAAAGTGCTTGCAGAAATAAAATGCTAGTGAGATTCCTTCAGTTTAACCTGGCACAGGGAAAGGCATTGCAGAGCTCAGAATAAAAAAGTTACTCAAACAGCTGCGACCTGAAAAGCATCTTGGCATCAGCTGCTGAAAGGAAAGCACAGGAATTGAGTCTCCTAGCTAAGAAGCCCAAATTCAGGATGTGCCTTGTTTCTCTCAAAAATCCTCCGTATTAGCAGAATATGGAGGATTCAGAACACCCTGAAATTTTGCAAGACAGCAAAAGAGTGCAGAAGCAAGACATGTGTTGTCTCTCTCTTCCTTACTTACCTGCTCTGGTGCTCAGCAGGAAGACAAAGATGGGCTGTTGACCAAAGTTCTTAATGGCAAGGTGTCTCTCTTCACCTCTTACAGAACCGTCCAGCCGCTCGTAGCTATAGCCTTTCCAAACAACAAAGTGTACGTTTCTGATTTGCATTTTATCACCTTCAACTCCTCTTTTTCTTTCCAGTGACCCTGACTCTCAGACTGTCAACAAAGGTTAATTTAGCTAGATCTGAAGCAGAAACTCTTAGCATTTAATTCACTGCATGGAAACAAGATGGGGAAATACAAAGCCAAAGCATAAGAACATTAACCCAGAGTCCCATTTCAGACTATACTGTGCTGGCTCCACACTACAAGCCAATAACCACCATATCTTTCTTATACAAGCTTCTACTGCTTTCAATGTGTGCTTCCCTGTGAGCAAGCAGTATGGGAAATGGCCTTACATTTGGCTTTTTAGTGCAACATTAGTTGTCCAAATCCATAAACACCAAAGAAAAGCCTCTTTCATGGGAAGTCCTAAGTACACATGGAGCTATGTGGGTTGAAACAGAAGAAAATGTCTCAAGATCCCTTTGGCAGCCTTGCCAAAACAATCACATTGAGGCCTCACTGCCAACAACTATTTTAATCAAAAACTAATTTCCTGGCATAAATGTTGCACAATTTGTGTTCTGCACTGGACAAACTGAACTGAATGCTAATGGCTTTACTACAGCTACTTTGGGACTCAGGTACATAACTGACCATGGATATGTAATGAAACTTTGCTACCCTGCCATCTGTTAGCTCGATTTTATCAAGGAACCAAAGCTCAAGCTACTTTGAAGAACTACGCTAAAGTGCAAGTTCCTTGTAGGCAGCTAGCACAAAGATTAATTCAAATCCCAAGTCACAGTCAACTGTAAGAGTATGGTTTCTGTCTACTAAGAAGAAACAAATGCCCATCGCATTCTCCATCCCAGACATATCAGCCAAAACCAGACTAACACTATATGGCATAGATCAGTAAGATCCTTTGCTGCCAAACCATGCAGACCATACCTCTATAGTCCATGTAGTCTTGCAGAATGTCAAGCAGTTTAGTCATCTGAGAAAAGAGCAAGACACGATGGCCACTGGAAGAAGAATATGAGATGTCAGCAGCAACATTATACTGTGACAGCATTTCACAAAGCAGTAGAGGGGTTACAGTAGCTCAACCAGCCACTGTTACTTAGCAAGAGCTCACCACAACAATGCACTAAACCTCACAGAGTGATTGCCAACTCCCTCACATTTTCAGCCCCACATCCAAATGTAGCCAGACAGCCCCACCTGATAGCATCAGCTGCCACGTGTAGAGTGTGGACTCACAGGTAACAAGGCTCTGGCACAACCCTGCTGCTGGCTAAATGCACCTTGGCAAGGACCCAGAGAATCCTGGCTAAAAGAATGCTCAGTTTGAATGTAGTGCCATGAGGGTGTTCACCACGTGACTTGCCACACTAGATTGCACTCTAACAATATAACATAAAACATCTTATATATAGGGAAAAATGTAGTATCAGCATCTCTGTGACAGAATATAACTTCCCATCCAGCAAATGATCCTCAGTGCCCATATATAATTGCAAACAGCATTTAAGTGAGAAATCAACTCTCCTTGCTCTGGGCCTCGGGCAGTGTGAGAGTGCTTTGTGTGAGAGTGCTTTGTTTAAATCAACAACATTTGCAAGTTCAGGAGTCGCACAGGGCTATCCTTGTGGCAAAGACATCAAAGGGGGAGAGGCATCCACTCACAATACGTTGTACAGAAGGAAGACAGAGCCCTCCACTACTGCATCAGAACTTCCCTTCTAAAGCTCTGTACTTTGAAAGTACTCAGAGGGAAACTGCAGCCCAATTAAGAAAGCAGATAGAATTTATGAACTGTGCAGGAGGTATCAAACAAGAACATGTATGAGAACACAAACTGTGATTTGATTGGTCCACCTGAGGTCTGTAGGGAGATATTTAAGGTTGTTTTGTGTTACAGGTTCTGAAGTCACCAGAGGTCAAGATCAGGAGTTTTGAATATTGGTTCCAAACCTAAAATTTCAGCTTATTCTGGGGCTTTGGTCCTGTCAAATTTCTTTTTCAGGCTGACTGTGCATTCTGCCTCCTGGGCTAATAGAAGCACTGCAGTGCAAAATACCCAAACTGATGCACTGGAAGCTACTCTCATGAAATTCAATAAAAACATATATGCTGAAAGCCCTGTCAGATATATATTCTCCCAGGTCCCCAGCATAACTTTAGCAATATATGAGAGCAGGTGAGAATTAGTGAAGTGTTTTGAGAAATGTTTAAAGGGAAGCTACAATTTTTTTTTTTGAGAGTCCTCTATAGCCTGTAATGCAGTTGTTTGTACCGAGATGATCTCCTTGTGGTAGCTAGTAGCATCCTTTAAATAGGGCAGTGCTTGTGTTGTGGTATCTGCACAATCTATGGATAAATAAGGCAACTTTCCTTCTTAGTTTATCTTTTCTCCCTATGTTAACTCCATCTTATCTTCCTCATCCTAACACAACATACCCATCATACAAGAATGAAAGGAGTTTATCCAACAAACACAGTTTGCCGCTGGCTTCAACAATGTGATCTCCAATCTCAAAGGGCTCTGGCTCAACACCTGGAAAAGAAATGGGTTTCAGAACTTAATTATACAGATAGCAACTCAGTGATCAACCTTTAAATGACTACGTTGCCAAATACTGCCAAGCAGACTCCCAGGATGCTTGCTTGTTTGAAAAATGATCATCTTTGTCTAAAAAACAAAACCACCCTCAGTACTCCAGGAAGTACCTCACAAAATGAAATGTTATTTCACTGTTTAGGGGAGAGAAGATGAACTTACGACAAATCAAGTGGTGAGCTGAAGTGGAAAATTTAAACTTCACAAGCCTCTATTTTCATCATCACTGATGAATTGTTCTGTGTTGGAACTGGTCAAATCCACAGCTGGTGCAATACTGTTTATTACTTGCCCCTTCTAAGCAAATATTTAAATTAAAAAAAAAAAAAAAACATACAGAAAACAGAAAAAAAAATTCTATTTCAAAAGAGAGAAGAATGTTTTCTTACCATTGAAAAGGTACGGGTGGGCAACACACTTCCGAAGCTGTATTAAGACATTCTGAAGTGTAACCTTCCTTCCTGTTTCACCTTCAAATGCATCTGGAACAAAGTGCACAGAAAAAAGAACTGAGCAGGGAAGCCCATGCTTCACCAATGGTGTGACTGAGAACACCTAAGCACTGCTTTGCACTGCTGCAGCATTGAAGTAACTCTTTGCACATCATTTTTGTATTTGACTTTCCATCCCAAGACTGATACACCTGTTCTCATGAGTGAAATAAAAATTCCCTCACTTTTTCTTTTTTTGAGAGAGAGAGAGAGAGAGAGAGAGAGACAGAGACAGAGACAGCGCCTTTACTACTTTGCCTTGTCAAAACCTCCAGAATTTTCTCAACTCCTTGGAAAGAGCCAATGACATTTTCTTAAGAGTGCATTACAGATCTAGAAATTGTCAAAACTGATTTGTTACAGATCATTTGAACTTTCCAAGAACAAAACCAAAAAAGTAATACAACACAGTAAAGATCTCCCTGAGTAACCAGGAAGTTAAGAAGAGATGCATATTTCTGGGGGGAAAACATAGAGACGTGGACATTGCTAACTCTAGAAGATTCAGCTTTGATGGTGATGATGCAAAGCATGGTGGCTCCTCAATGCAGCAGGCATTAGCTCTGGAACAGAGTCACTGTCCCCCCAGTTACAGTTTCCCTACAACAAAAAAAACACTGACAAACCACATCTGGTATATAGAAATGAAAAAGGAGGATTTCAGAGAACAAAATATGTTCTCTTTCATCTCTCTGGATGCTCTGTTACAGTTAATTCATACATGAAGTTCCAAGGAGTGAGCTGTTAGGACAAGGATCTGTGGCTGCATTGTCCGTATGGTCCTGTGGTTTGCTAAGGCACTCCAATCTACATCCAGCAGGTTTCAATTTGCTATGTGAGATTTCTACTACTGCTGGAAAATTTGTAGAGACATAGAATTTCCTGTATAACCTTTTTTGTTTGAACGCAAAAAGAAAGGACAGGAGCAGGCTTACTTGTTCATGAGATTTTTAATTACTAGCTGATCCAAAGCAGATTCTTGAAGCTGTCCCTCCTCAGCTCTGAGAGAGACCAGCTCTAGATTCATACATCTCTTCCTCTATCACAGGGTAAAATTATAAATCAAGCAGCCCAAAAAAAAAAAATCAACCAATAGAATTTAAATGCCTCAGTTACCTAGATCTTTTGTCAAAATAGCTTTGTAGTACTTCCTCTGCAGAGCTGACATTCCATGGTACAAAACCACTTCCACCTTCTTCGGAAGGTCTGCAGTCACCTCGGACTTGACTCTTCGAAGCAAAAATGGTTGCAGAAGATTGTGCAATTCTTTGGCTATTCAGAAGCAAGTTATAACAAATTACCAATGAAGCATAAGGGATTTATACAGTATCTTCACAACTATACTTTCAAAAATAAACGTATAAAGGAATCTTAATGAAATTATCCTAGCCCAGTTTTACAGAGAAAGCAGAAGAGTTGCACACCTAAAGTACTTAGCAGCCACACTAAGATCAGTAACTGTTACTTTTACAATGTGCCTGCCACCCAGTCAAGATAACAGCTGGTCATGATTCAAGTATAGCATCAGTTGTTACTTACCTGGCTCACTCTCCTTTTCAACTGCTTGGTAATACTCAACAAACTCTTTCACTTGTCTTCTAGGAAAAATATCAGGTTCAATAAAGCTGAGTAAGGAGTACAGTTCTTGGAGGCTGTTCTGGATTGGAGTGCCTGTGAGTAGCAGGCTGAAACCTACTGGGAGCTGAAAGAATCAACATCAAAACAAAACGACAAGGAGAGAGCATTTGGAATGAAAAGTTAATGTACAGCTCCACCCATTTCCCTCTTATGCTTAGGTAAAGGCAGGTGGCATAGAAATGCCTGCAGAATACTGCAAATGCCAGCCAAAACCATATTAAATATGGTATAGTGTGATTGTCAAACAGCCCTATCAAACTTAGGCTGGCACCAGTGCAAAGAAGACAGCATAAGCAAATTAAGAACAAAATGCAAAAAACAAAATTAGAATTCCTAGATCCAATACTGCATACTCACTGTTATGACAGACAACTAGAAAATGCTGCTGAAATAAGACAGCAAAATGAAATTACTAACGAGCACACTCCATTTCTACTTTCTGATCTACTCTGACAATCAGCGACATTATCTGCTCCATGCTGCATACAGCAATCTCTGGAAAGGGAGTTGGGAATACTGTTGAAAAAAACAAAAAAAAAACCAAAAAAAAAAAAAAAAAAACAACCAAGTCTCTTCTCAAGAAAATACATCAGGAGAGCTAAGGTGAATCACTGCTATTTCTTTTCAACTTCAACTGAATCTTCTAAATGATTCAGGAGCTGAGCTTTTCAGGATTTTTTTTTTTTTTTTAAATGTACATTTAGAGGCATTGCAGCTCATCATTGCTGATGCCAGTCCTGATGTAATGTCCCTGTTTTACTGCCGTGACAAGAAGTGCTTTCATTTCATTCACAAGAAAGTAAGGGCACTTTCTTATCCAGGACAGCCCAAGGGAAGCTGGAGCAATTCTAATAATTTCAATAAACAAGCATGGCTCTATTAAGTGAGACAATGGAAATCAACAGTTCATGACCCAGGGTGCCATAAATGAGGCAAGGGTTCCTTCACCCTCCCAAATCTGGAGATACCCTCTTTGTCACTTTATGCAGTCTTACACTGGTCAGATTCCTAACACTTCAGTAGTACAGCTGTGCTTCAGTGCTATGTTCAGTTTCTTTACATTTTTCAGTCTCTCGAATTGCTCCAGTGACTCAAGTACAAACAAGAGCCAAAATGAGAGACAAGCTCCAAATACTGCCCAGCTCCAAGGCCAGAACCATAGGCCCTTCTCACTCTGCCACTATGTGGATCTGTTCAACAATTCTGATGGAAATGATGGACCTGGTTGTGGCTCAGGGTTAATTAGAATACAATACAGAGAAATAAACAGAACATCTGTCTCCTATAGTGAAAAGTCCTCATACAGAGAAAGATAGCTAGTATATTTTACCTCAGTAAGCGTTTCGTACAGCAGAGAGTTCTGATTTTTCAGTCTGTGAGCTTCATCTACAACCAAGGCAGCCCAGTCAAAACTGTGAACAAACAACACAGCATCTCCAATTACTTGCAGAGAAATCACTACTGCCAATGCAAAAAGACTGAAATAAGTGATGGATTTGTTTGGCTGAACTCAAGAGGCTCCCACTCCGTGAACCACAGGCAAGCATCACAAATGTGGTGGAACAGTGGGAGGAATTCACAAGTACAGGTTTTCAAGAGCCAATACAGCTTCTTAGGTACAGCCTGAAATCAAAACTAAGTAAGTTCATTCGAATTTGCTGTCTCTCTCTCCACCTCCACTTCTGTGGGAAAAATTGTGCAAGTAAAAAGTTAGTCAAACATTCAAGGAGATCTATTACGTGGAAAAAAAACATGAAATTAGGCCCTTACACCCAAGTAAAAACCCAGCAACGATGACGAGCTAGTGATTACACAGGTGACCTTTTGCAAATCATCCAAGAGTGGAATTTCAGCTCAGTCCACGCACCATCACATTGTATAGGCTGCAGAATCACTTGCTCCCTACTAGATCCACCAGATTTAATACAAACTCTTTTCAGCACTCAATACTCATTTCTGCTAACTGTGAGGATTTCAACTCCCACGTTACAGAGTGACTTCCACACAGTTCTGGCTGATGGATAGGCAGGGAGGAGAGAGCATGACCCTCCAGCTTTTCTTACCCACACACCTTTCTTCTCAGTAGAATACAAGGGCTGGAATCACATGTATCTATGTTTTCCCCACTGCTCTGTTCACATATATCTTAAGTGACATTAAGGACTCTACACTGCAAGTTGGTAAAGGAGTCTGATCATAATCAAAAAATGCCTTTGGCTCTTGTAAAAAGTGGAGGATCTTGCACACAGATAAACATACATTTCAGAAATTTCTGACAGACTTGCAGAATTAAATTAATAATAGTAATAACAACCTGTACTCACAATTTGAGAAATGCTGCATCTTTCAGACAAATCTGCAATGAAAGAAAATAAAATTGTTACTTACAACTTAACACATAGTTCAAAAGAGAGCATCTTTCCGTTTAATTGCGAACTGTGGTGAAATAGTGCAGGACTGGAGTGAAGTCAGTTACCAAGGAAAGTAACATAACAGATAACGTAACCACAAGCTTTAGCAACTTTTCATTTTAATGCTCCTCTGGCAAAGCATTAGTAATAAAACCTCAGAGAATTTGTGGAAATTTTCAGACAAGCCTGTAACATTTGTTCATACCATTCACACTCTCTAAGAAACACCATGCACCTTCAGCACTACAGTCTTTCTGACTCTAAGCAAACACACACTTCAGTGGATTCATCTGACCTGCTAATATCCTAAAGTGCTCACATTACTTGTCCAACTTCAGATTTGAGGAGGAAGAGAAACTGGATCAATTGATAAGCCTTAAGAAGCACAGAATTTTATCATCTGAACAACAGAGATGGAAAAAATACTAGCTAAGTCAGTATCTCCACGTGCCTCATTGTTTTGTCAGCATTGCTTTAGCATGAGCGCCTCCACTTATCACATTCAGGACAAGGCTTATCACTGCACTCCTGCTTGTGCACTGTGAACCTGCATATTTTTCTACAGTGATCAGCACAGGTCATGGCTCCTAGAGGAAGGAAATGGTAAAATACTTGAGAGGGAAAGCAAAGGGGCAAAAGGAAGAGGAGATCAAGCAGGGGAAACAAAAGAAGCTGCAAGAAGCTTTCTCATTTAATTTCAAATCGGTTTGTTTGTTAAGAGGTTGTTAAAATAAAAATCAAAGCACTGATACAAAGTAACACCTAAGTGGAAATAAATCATAAGAGAAGGATGAAAGCTTTTTCCCACTGGACATAACTAAGCACCTGGCTGTTCAGAACCCAAAGCAGTGATCAAGGAAGCAATCCTACTGGTTCTCTGTAAAGCACTGATTGGATTCAGCCCCCAATTCCATCAGTTTTAATATAAACCTTTTACAGTCCATTTTTGGTTGAGAAGGGCATGCAAAAGAGGTAGAGACATAAACAAGCTCTTTCAAAGTGTTCCTGCA
The DNA here is from genome assembly GCF_019232065.1 of Centrocercus urophasianus. NCBI lineage: Eukaryota > Metazoa > Chordata > Aves > Galliformes > Phasianidae > Centrocercus > Centrocercus urophasianus. Next base: position 4,891,398 of record NW_024884364.1, read on the forward strand.
GTGACCAATTAATAGAATCTTAATAAACATCACACATGTACGTTTTCCATTAAATACAGAAGATTTGTAAGGCAACATAGAAGGGCAAATGAAAATGCCATGTAGCATCAGTTAAAGATGTTTCTGATTTTGATTTGTTTATTCAAGGTGTGATACAGCCATGTGGTAAAGCTAGGGTTATATCAGATTATCTTCAGAGCACAAAAACTGCAGCAACTTAGATGAGCAGGTGATGTGGGCTGCAAAGTAGGAAATCACTGAGGAAGATCAGAGTACAGCAGGCAAAAGCTGAAGTGTACAAAGGTATGGAAAAGGCAAGGAAAAAACCTGAGACTTCTTTTCAAGTGACAAAGACAACATGTACCTCATATGTTGTTAAGAGCACGTGGAAGTGAGATTGCTCTTTCAGGTTGTGCTGCAGTTCGGATCGCTCCTCCTTGTTGCCAATGTACGTCACAAAGGAGAGACCTGGGGCAAACCTGTCGTCAAGAGAAAGACAGCAAGAAAAAGATAGCACCTTGTTCTCCTGGGAGCTGGATCTCAGCTCTTGAATCTATCTCCTTCCTGGTTAACTTGCATCCCAGCCTGGCACCTGAGCTGCTGGTTCTGGTTTGGACAAATGCACATAAATTGGTTTCTCCTAGATTTCCAAGTTTGACACAGATGATGGAAAACCAATCAAACAGTCCATCTGCTATTCAAAACTGAAAAAGCTCATGAAAAGCAAGCGATTCTCTGGCTGGGAGCACAAAATTGGTCCAGAGGTAGCTAAAGTATAGATGAACAATGTCTGCAGCAAGTAGTTCCAAGACAGGGCTCCAAAAATCTAGCTCTCATAGCGAAAGCAGATAAAAATCAGTTCCATGGAAGAGTTGGAACCATAAAGTTCTTCCTTACTTAATCCCACTACCAATGCCTACCTATTGTTCCAACATAGCTGTTCACTACTGAAGTTTACCATATTAAGTCATACAAAGATGCACTTTTTCCCAGCTATTCCAGCTGCTTGTTTATCCAAATCAGGCCAAATCATTTCAAAATCTAACCTCAATAATTTTTGTTTCTGACACAGCACTGCTTAACAACCACACAGAAATACAGTGTGTTTATATATAATACAGCTATATGAAATACAGCTGTTCTAATCTAAGACTTTCAGGCACTCCTCTTAAAAACAATGTTCGGGCTCAAGCCTAAAAACATACAGATTCTGGGCATAGCAAACTGGCCCAGATGCTGTACCCCAGTGAATATGGGTTGCATGCATGGATATAAGGTATTTTAGATGCGTGTGTAAGCATGCCAAGAAACTCACTATTCAGCTTGGATCTTACCTTTCATCATACAGAATCCTGGCTGTCTTCAGCAGAATTTGCCTAACAAAGGCTGAGCATGGGGGTTAGAAAAAAAACAAGCACAAAGCTAGTGCAGGTATATCTACTGACAGTCATCCAACGCTGTAAGTTGGATGAACACGTGGATATGACAGCACTGCACAGGCTATGCATTAACTGCAAGCAGCACATACATCAATTTGTTGTTTAGTACCATATAATCAATGGATATTAAGATGCTATAATTGCAAAAAGAACAAGAGAGTTAGGCAAAGTAGACTAAGATAACAGGAGAGAATAAATGGAAGGCTTACCCTTACGCTAGGCTCAACTACAAAAAAAAAAACCACCAGAACAGAGGATCTCCAGATGAGATCCTTCCCCACTGGTAGCCAGCTCTTAAATAGGTCTAGGAGGACCTAGCCTGGCTCCACCCCTTCCAGCAGCACAGGTGAATTGCCTTCACCTGTGCTCCTGTGGCTGCCTCATGGCTCGCCTCAGGTGATCAATCAGAGCTTCAGGCCATGACTCAGCAGCTCCCATACAGGTAGCTTCCCTCATTTGTTTTCTTCCTTTTGAAAGGAAGAAAATTGCTAGACTGAGCATATTTGAAGAGGGTCTTTGTAACTCATCATTCAAGACTATAATGAGTCGGACTGTTGTTTAAACTTACCTCTCCAGTTCCTCCTTCCAGTTAGTCAGAACAGACAGAGGACAAAGTATCAGGAATCTCTCTTTGTTTGTTAATTTTTTTGTCAAGTAAAGAAGAAGAGAAATAGTCTAGAAGGCAAAAAAAAAAAGTATTTTTTTTTAATAACAAGGAAATTCCTGAACTTGCATAAACTGAGCATGGGGGAGGTCCCCTTGAGGTTTGTAGCCGATTTCCCACAAGTTCTCCAACACAAATCAGAGCTAAGAGAATACCAAAGGAGATCCATCATCAATGAAATAAAAGCTTACATCCTAAAACATTACCTCACCATCTATAGCCATTTTCCAAAGACGTTTTCCCAACAGTCACAAAGATCTACTATACATCACTTTCTAAAGGTGCCAGTTTGTTATTTAAGACTCGTCTGAAGCCAAACCACAATCATCATTCACTCCAACAAAACTGAATCCCATTTAAAAAATAAAATTAAAAAAAAACCCTGGAAAATATCTATGTGTACTCAACTTTAATCCACGTGTTGACAGACTCAAAAATCATCCTACTGTAGGTGCATCGAAATGATATCACTGGCTCCATACTCACTGTGTTAACTAGTTAACATTACTTGTAAACTACTATGAATTATGCATTCATACGTCTGTGTAAAATGGGTTTTACAACCCTCCTCAAACTTTTTTGGAGCATTGCTCAGGACCTAGCAGGAGTATTACATGATTAAGGAACAAAAAAAAGAGCTCTCTCTTATGAGTAAGGACTTCAGCATGTGGCTGCTTATATGCTTAGGGTGCTTTTTTCATTTTGCGGGAAGCCTGAGCTAAAAAAGTTAGGCAAAAGTCATTTTTCAGAAGATGACACACCTGACAAGTCTTCCCAAGACCCATCTCGTCACCCAGGATACAGCCATGCTGGACTTGGTAGCATTGCACCAGCCAGTTTACACCATCTAATTGATATGGACGAAGCTTAATGCCTGTGAATAAAAGCAATCTGTTAATGTCACATAGCCATCCAATACACTGTATGCACAGCTGGAAGTCACCAGAAGCAGGTCTTGCACAGGTCTGACCTTCCAACCAGCTGCATTACAGCAAAAGCAGCCAGGCTTTGAGCAGGAGCTGCATTACCCTGCTAGAGAGCAGAAGCACTGCTGTTACAGCAAACAGATTACATCAAACCATATTCAGGAACTTGGATGCACAAAAATGTCCCCAAGTCATTACAAAGGCCTGTATATGGAATCCAGTGCAATAATCAGCCTGCCATGTTCCTGACAGACAGCTTGAATTCAGAGGAGATTCAGGTTAGACATTAGGAGGAAGTTTTTCACACAGAGGGTGGTCACACACTGAACAGGTTGTCCAAGGAGGCTGTGGATGCCCCATCCCTGGAGGCATTCAAGGCCAGGCTGGATGTGGCTCTGGGCAGCCTGGTCTGGTGGTTGGTGACCCTGCACACAGAAGGGGGGTTGAAACTACATGAGCATTGTGGTCCTTTTCAACGCATTCTATGATTCTATGATTCCAGCTTCAGACACATTTTAAACACATAAGCATGACTTCCAGGGACACTCTTTAGGCTATTATTTTAGAAATCTTCTTCTATAGCAGTCCACAGGAACATAATGACCACTTTCTAATAAGATGCTTTCCAGCTTAAGCTAGAACAGATCTCAATTGCAGATCCCTGTCACCAAGACAGAGCAACCCTTATTAATGGATATGATGTACCAAAGCAAACACAAGTCAAAGTTTTCAAGATCTTTTCTTGCATCTGAACTTAAGTAGTGGAAGAGACCTTTAAAAGTCGTTTAGTCCACCAGGCTGCACAGAAACATTTTAGCTTTAACAGAATCATAGCATTATAGAATGGCCTGGCTTTAAAAGGTCCACAAAGATCATCTAGTTTTAACCCCCTGCTGTGTGCAGGGTTACCAACCACCAGACCAGGCTGCCCAGAGCCACATCCAGCCTGGCCTTGAATGCCTCCAAGGATGGGGCATCCACAACAGCTCAGTAAACCAAGATACTGCTCTGAAGATCGAACGGAAAAGGTAAAGTGACTGAAAGAGGTAGGAAGGATTGTAAGAAGCAACGAGCCTAGGACATAACATTCGGTGTGGCAGCGATAGCCGTGGTTGAACAGGCCCAGGGCCACTCGTCGTACCGGCTGCAGGGTAGCACACGGGATCGGTGCGTATCCCCAGCGCCGGGCGCACTGACCTGTCAGCCCCCAGCGGGACACGTCCTCCTCCTGCACGCCCAGCCCTCCCGCCCGAGCCCTGCCGGCGCGGCGCAGCGCCTGCAAGAAGCGGGACATGGCGGGCAGCGCTCGCCGCGCGGGAAACCCTCCGATCCCGCCCCGCGGGGGGCCGGCAGCGGGCGGGCAGAAGCCGAGCACCGCCCCGCCGCCATAGCGGATTGCCGGCTCCGGCTTCGGCTGGAAGCGACGCGATGGAGCTGGCGTTGCTGTTGCTGCTCGGCGCGCTGCTGCCCGCCTCCGCCCTGTACCTGTGCTGCGTGCAGCGGCACACGGGCAGCGCGGCCGCAACGCTGCACCGTCGGGAGCCGGGCCGAGCCGCAGCCTCTCGCCCGCTGCGGGACGCCGTGAGCGCGGGGTGGGGTGGACGGGGCGGTGGGCTGCGGGGAGCGGGCCCGGCGCTCACCTCTCGCCTCCTCTCCGCAGTGGGCCCCGAGGCTGTGCGGCTTCTGGCTGCGGCTCTTCGTACACACGGCGAACACGGTGAGCGGGCGCGGCGGGCACAAGATGTCCGCCGCGGGGACGGGACGGGTGCGGAACCCCGCGGGCACGGGGGAATTTGGATCGCTCAGCCCCTCTGATTGGGGATCTCACAGAGAGGCTGCGGACAGCTGTCCTCAGCGGGGCTCGGACTGCGCTGGGGTTTGTCTGTGCTCGGAGGGCTGCTGGCGAGGAGGGCTGTGGAGCAGGTGCAGCTGCAGGCGCGCGTGTGGGAGTGTCTCCTTCCCTTTGTGGGGGCTGCTGGTGTCGGTCTCTGTAGTGGTTGGCTTTGGGTCTGCTCTGCTCTGCCTCTCGTTTCGGGGTTGTACACGCTCCTATCTTATTGTGCAACCTGCCCTGGATCTGGGAGCCATGCGAGCTTACCTCGTAAGGGGTTTTGTGCCTGGGTGTAATGACCGGAACGGCTTTTAGTTTTTTGCTTTGGATGTGTCTGGTGTGCGTGACCCTGGGCTTATTTCCTTTCCTGTCATTCCCCCTGCATGGAGACATAACTAAATGATCTTTAAGGTCCCCTCCAACCTATGCCATTCTGTGGTGGCCTGGGCTCCTGCGCTTCACAACCCCAAGGCTTGGGAGAGAGTGGCTGGAAAGCTACTTAGAGGTAAAGGACCTGGGGGTGTTGGTCGATGCTTGGCAGAATGTGAGCCAGCAGTATGCCTAGGTGGTCAAGAAGGCCAATGGCATCCTGGCTGGTATCAGAAACAGTGCATCCAGCAGGAGCAGAGAGGTGATTGTCCCCCCCAGGTTCAACCCTGGTGAGGCAGCATTTCAAGTACTGTGATCAGTTTTGGGCCCCTTGCTACAAGAAAGACATCAGGGCCTCAGAGTGTGTTTGGAGAAAGGCAACAGAGCTGGTGAAGGATCTGGAGTGCAAATCTTTTGGAGAGTGGTTGAAGGAGATGGGATTGTTCAGACGGGAGAAGAGGATGCTCAGGGGAGACCTTATCGCTCACTACAACTACCTGAAGGGAGATTGCAGTGAAGGGACTCTTCTCCCAGGTAACAGCAATAGGACGAGAGAGAGTGGCCTCAGGTTCCACTAGGGAAGGTTCAGGTTGGATATTAGGAAATGTCTTATCAGCAAGAGTGGTGAGGCGTTGGCACAGGCTGCCCAGGGAGGTGGTCTCACTGTCCCTGGAGATAAGGGTAGATGTGACACTGAGGAACATATTCTAGAGCAGTCACAGGCATGAACTGATGATTGTACTCGATAATCTAATTGGTCTTTCCAGCTTTATGATTCTGTGATTCTCGATCTCACTCTGGATTTTATTGTTGCACTGTACATAGGTTAGGAGCAATGCCTTTTCAAATAGAAACCAATTCTTACACAATGTGTGAAGCAACATATCACTTCATGTATGTAGGAGTGGGAGCCTTGCTTCAGAGTTGTGCTGGGAGCTGGGGCTGCACTCCTTTCACGTGTTTTGAAAACTGATTCTTGGGCTATTATAGCAAGCTAGAACAAGGCTAATCTCCCTGAGACTGCTGATATTGCTACACTGGGAACCGTGGTGTACAGAGACTGCTTTCAGCTGCCTGCTACCTACATTTCTCATGCTTTTCCAAGTTGACTCAGTTTACTTTAGGAAAGATGTTAACAGAGAGATAAATGAAATTATAATAAGCTTCTGCCTTATCCAATGTTTGCATGATGCTCTGAGCACCAGTAGGAGCTATGTAGATGCCTCTTAACAGTGCTGCAGCCTGCAAGTGCAGGCTTTCTGGAGCTGTCAGGGAAGAAAAAATGAATGTTCCTGTCGGATAGCCAGGAGAATACAGTCTTTATGATTCTATAAATGTGCATGAGGTGGGAAAAGCATTTCAGATCAATTTTGTGGCCTGAAATACAAGTGCATGCTCCGCAGGGTGCTTGGAGACTGCAGCAATTGTGAATGTATTTAGCATTCCTTGTCTCATGAGAAAGATGCCCTGGTCAAAGCTATTGCAAATCAATGTTTCTGCTTGCCTTCTTCTAGGCTTTTGGACAGATCTTGTTACTGCCGCTTTTACTAAGGTAAGAGGGGAGTGTTATCTCCTCCAAGGTTGTTCCCTATTAAAAGTTACCTGAAATGACCTTTTTAAAGAGGGAAGTCTCATAATGAGTGAAGAGTAAGATTAATTCACAGTTTGCTTACTAGATTTTTTAACTGCTCTTGTTTTCTCGACCCTTTACCAGAGGAAATTAAGCATTTTCCACACTCAAGCAGGCTCATAGAAGCTAAATTCACCAGGTTGTCTCTTTGCTCTTCGATGCTTTTGCTAAAGAGCAGTCTTTCAAAGCTTGTGGATGTGAAAATTTGCAGTGTTCACCACCAGCAGTGGTGAAATTGTAGTATTGGGAAAATGAGACCAGGCACGAAGCTCAGAGGTTTTAATGTGCTCTTTTAAAAGAGATTCATCATTATCATTATGAATAGCCTTCTGTCACACTTGTGTTTTTCTTTAGAAACTGAACTTTCAAGTGTGTATTGTGCTACAAGCTGCTGAGGTGCCAGGAACTTCAGGGTCACTCTTGACATGCATACATTGCCTGCAGTTGGGTGATCACCTGTGCAGATTCCAGGATAGTAAACGTGCTTGGTTCCCCAGAGTTTTTGCTTTGGGTATGGGCTTTTTAAGTAAAGGAAACCCAGACAGTTGTCACAGCTGTTATGCAGAAGATCATTTCTTAACATCATGATAGGAGCTGGATTTCCTTACTTCATTGTGTTACTCCAAGCCCTGAACCTGTGCTGATCCAGTTCCCATTACATTTGGTTGCAAATAAGCTGTGTTGAGGCAGGTCATGGATTAAGTCTGAAGAGTTGCCTGCTTTAGCAGGCTTAGTGCTTGAATGTATGGCTCATGCTTCTTTCTTCTCTTCTCCTCTCCTTTCCTGTCTTTTTTGGTCTGTGGGTGATATATCTGATTAGAGTGAATGGGAAAACTTTCAGCAGTTCTTTCCCAGCTTGGATTTATGGAGGCTGGCTGGCTTTATGTCGAAAGGTGGGAGGCTCTGTTAAGCAAGCAGGATAGATTTGGTGCTGCCTTCGGCAAGGCTTTAGAAAGGTGTGAAAGATTATTTTGTAACTGTTGCAACTCCCTGCTGTGGGAGCAGACTGCTGCAACAAAATGTTCTTGGGTAAAATTCATTTGGAACAGTATGGAAAAATTAGTCATGGAGGAGCTTGGATCTTCCAGCATTCTCTCTCTCTCTCTTGCAGGCTGAACAACTTCACCCTCATGCGTTCTCTTGACATTCATGAAGATCCCACGTTTATCCCAGAGGTCGCTGCAGAGGTTGCAGAAGACAAGTCTGAGACTAAAAGCACTTTGGATATCATCAAGCAGCTGATAGATACAAGGTAAGTGTGGGTTGGTTAAGAGTGGAGTGAAAGAACACACACACACGCGCTCCGTGGTATTAGGAGGAAACAGTCATTCTGAGTCATCTGGATTAAAATCTCTTTCCATGACCACAGAATTTGACAAAACAAGTAGTGCTGTCAGATCTCTCCTTTCGTAATTTATAAATTACGAGTAGTTAACATGCACTGTGAATTAGCTAGCTAGCTTCAGGCAGACTGCTTTGCTCTGGTTGCACTATTGGAGTAGATACACTTAGTGGCTGGCTACTAGATGCATACATCCCTTAAGTGAATTTACAGGTGTGCTGTTTCTTACCTGCAACGTATTTCAAAGAGAAAACAGATTGCTGAGAGGAGAGAAGAAGCTAAGGTGCAAAGCAAACAGTTCACAAGAAATCAGGTTTTGTTACTTAGGTTGCTTGGAGAATGGATTGTTTAGCTTCTTAATTGCAGCCTGTGCTTGATTAAACCCCATCACATTAGGGGTGAAATGTTACCAGGACATCCCATTTCTATCCAGAACCTGATGCTGAGTTGAAGGCAGCTGGACTGCTATGAATACTTTCCCCATCTGGTTTTGTTGTTAGCTGTGTGTCTGTCTAACAGTTACTGAAGATTTCTGTGTGCTTTACCAGTGTCTCAGGGAGTAGGTTCTTTGCATATGTCTGAGTTTTTAGCAAGACAAAGTCTGCTTCCCGCTTGAGTTCTTAAGTTAGGGCAAGGGAAATCATTCAGTCCCTTCACACTGTAGGTGGAAGGATATGGTTCCTGCAGGCAGTGGTCAAAGTGAGTGCAGCCTTCTGGTTCTTATGTCCTCAGCTCTAACAATGAGTACTACAGGGCAGGATACTTGAATCTAACCTCTTCCCTGCGTAGCGCATGGTGAGAGCCATGCACTGTCCTGCTCCAGGACGTGGCCTCTGAGTTGGGTGATGATATGGGGACATGACAGGAATAGTGATTGTAGCCAGTTGTTTTAATCATTCTGTGTTTGTCCGACTGTGATGAGGAATGGATCTATTTATCAAAAGTCAGAGCTACTGACTTCTTTGTTTTTAAGCAGTTTGATGTGAATTGCCATGTGTGCTGCATAGCACCTCTTCTCCATCCCACACCAGACACTGGACATGCTGCTGGCTATGTTGCTAATGAACAGAGTCAGCACCAAAGTCAGAGATATCAACTTAAAGAAGCGTGTTTATCTTTACTTATGTTAAAGGTGAAATGATACAAGAATAAAACAGAACGTGGTAATGCACCTAACCATTACTACAGAAGATTGACTACAGTGATGAAGAACTGTAGTGATTAAGAAAGATACGTCATCAATTGCCTTAATACTTCACTGTCATCCAGATCCACAGTTGCTGGGGAGCCCTATTTGTGGCAAGGATTTGGGGAGCCTTTCCCAGCAACTGTCCACTTGATGAGGACTCCAACCTCGCTGCAAAAGGGTCCAGCTTTGATATTGTTGAATAAAGACATTTACATGACAGTTAGGAGGAAACGTCTGGTTTCATTCTCCCTTTTTGGATTCCACCTCAAGGCTGGCCAGGACTTAAAGAGAAACCAAGGAAGTTTGTGTACTAGAAGGCATTGACACTATGCTTCTAAACAAGGAAAGGTTAATACATTCTCATAATGCTTTATCTAAGCTACATCTCTTGCTAATGAGACATTTTGTTCAAGATGCATGTTTTGCAATTGGTTGAATACTAATGATAATCTTACAACTCTGGGTTGTAAGATTCATCTAGAGGTCAACTTTGGTTGAAGGCCTACTGCTCAGGCCTTAGTACTTCACTGTCCCTGAATCAAACCTGGGATAGATCTCTTGGAAGCAGGCTTATGGGTATATTCTAGCTATTCTGTAATGCTCCGGAGGTGAATAGCAAATATAAACCTGGAATAAATTTTGAAGAATCTAAGGACTGCTTTATTGCAGTGGAAAAGTGAAACAACTGAAACGTATCAAGTCTGACTGCTTATTGCTGTGGTACCCTTAATGTACCTTGTGTCTTGAATGTGTGCGAGAAGCGTGAGCTAAAATGCTCAGGCTTGCAGTCCCAACAATGGCCTGGGAGTGAGCAATTCCTAGCCTGCATTGAACAAAAGGTCTGAACAGAGGTGACCTTGACATTTCGAAGTTGCCCTTTCAATCCTTTCTCCGCAGGCCTGATTCTGCCAGCCATGGGTTTAGCTTCAAAGGGATCAAGGACTACCTGGACTGCTACCGGTGAGTGAAATTATAGCCTGGGACCAACTTATTTTTCTTGTTCCCCAGCTGTTGGCTGCTATTATTCCACAAGCTCAGGCATTTCCTTGTTAGGATTATCCATGAGGTACCACTAGTTAGTTTCATCCTTTGCAGTCCTTTCCTTCAGATAGAATAACAAAGGAAAGCCAACATAACTGCCTGCATAACTCTTAAAAAGCCTGCAAGGTTATTTAAATACTGTTTGTCTTGGCTGTCTATATTTGGGAGAGATTTCTACATACCTTGATTGCCCAAATGAGTGAGGAGGTGAGAAGGGTTCATATGGATGAAGCAAGTGGCACATACTGTAGACCTCTGAAGAGCCCCTTAAATCCCCAGCTGCTTGTGTTCTTGAGAACAGAGTGCCTGCTTTTACTCAGTCAACGTGCCCAGCTCAGAAGGAGCTGGAAGCACATCACTGACTCCAAGGTTCTGTAACCTGTTGGCTGCTGGTTGGCTGCCTTTGGAATGTGTGCCATATCTGGAGCAAACAAATAAATCCTGCCGTGTTCCTGACGTGTTCCGCAGGGGTCACCCCTTTCAGTGAGCTGTGACCTTGGAGCAAATGGGTGGCACTGCAGTGTGGTGTTATAGATCCATTCTAATTAGGTGTTTGTGTCAGCCAGAGGCAGATCTGGCCTCTTCTCTTAGCTCACGGTACTGGCAGTTTCATAGCCTTGGGTTTTCTAAAGCTTGAGGGCAATCTGTAAAGGCTGTCAGCTTTCCTGCCCTGTTTTTCCTAGTGTTTCAGGAATATCTGAGTAAGTCTCCTATCTCTTGTCCCTATTCTGAGGGTTGGGAGAGTGCTGTGTAGGCAAGTACTCCTTTACAGAAGGATGTCTCCTGTCCTGATGCAATCATATGGAAATCATCACCACACACATATTGCCATATATTTAGTGATTACAACTGTGACAACTGCCTTCTTGCTACATGATAGACAAACCCTTTGCATGGATACGGTGTGTGGGGGGGTCTTATAATGAGGTCCCAACTTTTGTCCTGTAGGAGTGGGAAGCTGACGCCATCTCAAGTAGCAAAGAACATCATTGCAGTGCTGGAGGACTGCGACAAATCCACGCCCCCACTAAGAGCAATAGTGCAATGGAACCAGGAGCAAATAATGCTGGTAATGTCTGTTAGGAAAGGAGCCTCTGCCACCACAAGAGCAGCAGGAAGGGCGGAGGTTCTTCTGATCTATTACACAGAAAAATATGTACATTTTTGCTTCTTTCTTGTGTAAAGGACTACAGAAAGATTTGCTTCCTTTCCTGCAAAAAGAGGCTGCATTAAGGCAATTTGTTTCCTACTGGACAACTATTTTTCTATTTTTAAACCAGAATTTTTGTGCTTATGTGGCATCTGTCAGCATGGATTCTCCTAAGCAATATTTTCCCACCAGCATACAGTGGAAGAAGAAAACTTACGTAGTTTGGCTTGTCAGCAACCTGGCAAAGCTATTTGTGGTATCTGTTGTTAAACTTGTAATGACTTGCAGTTCAACTCTGTCATATACATTTTCTTCCTCTGTGTAGATGGCTGAGGCCTCCACTGCTCGTTACAGGAATAAATGTCCCCTATCTTACCTGGATGGCATCCCAGTGTGCCTGAAAGAGGAGTTCAAAGTGGTGAGTTTCCTTGTCTAGCTGTCAGCTCATGCTGTGAGAGATCAAGCAGGAGAGCTTATTGCAACAAGTTTTTAAAGCCATCTCCTCAGCAGAAACCTGTATTTGAAATATAAGAGGTAGATGAGCGTAGTGAACAGGATTAACGAGTTTTACCAAGTGAAGACAGGTCTTGAGTATGACAGATGTTTTCCTTATCTTGTACGAATCTCTGTATTCCGTGCAGAGTGGAGGGTGGTGGTGGGAAGCAGTCCCTCTTCTGATGAAATGAGTGTGTATGAAAGCATCTGTAGCAGTGGGTGTAACTGCCTGGGCTTCTCTGGCACTGATTCTAGCATAGCCTCCATCTCTCGTTGCCATGAAGGACATACTTACAGCAGAAATATGAAAGTTACGCCAAAAGTCTCCACCCACGGTGGGCTATGAGCTGGCAACCATTAAATATTCCTGGCAGTGCCATTAAACTGTTGTGGACTCTGGAGAGATCTGTCGCTTAATTGTCAGGGAGAGTACTTAGCAAACCCTGAAGTTGAGTCCATCTGGTATTTTGGCATCCATCTAATCTCAGTGCCTTGCTTCAAAGCGCTGCAGTTTTGAAACGCCGCAGCTCCTTCCACAAAAAGTGGAAAATAGAGCTCCTGTATGCTGTGGGGCCAGGGTTGACTGTTTTGTGTCCTGTGAGCATAGCAATTACATTGCTGTAGAGAGATGGGTTTTTCTGTCCGTCTGTTTGTCTCTACTCCTCCATATTGTAGTATTAAAGGTACTCCTTTGCACATGAGAATGACCCAACAGTGAAGAGTTAAGGATCTCTTATAACAGGAAACAACGCAGGACAAGATGAAGAGCAAGGCTTCCTGGTCCTGAATTAACTCAGTGGGTCCTGATGTCTGGAATTGACTGTGGAGCTGAAATGTGCATGTGAAGTACACATGAGTGTCTGCCCACCTTTCTGGGGTTTTATAATGAATAATGAGGTGTTTTCTTGTTAAGGTACCCTACTATCACCGAGTAGGAACAGTGTACCTTGGGACAGAGCCTGAAACAGAAGATGCCACTGTGGCCAAGAAGCTGCGAGAGGCTGGAGCTGTGATTATTGGGGTCTCAAACATGCATGAATTAGGGACTGGAACAACTGGATGCAACCCTAATAGGTAAAAATCCCCTCCTTCTCTCTCTGCCCTAGGCTCTAGAAAGACCTACGAGTCTGTCCAGAGCTGATACGGAAGGGTACAAAAATAGGGCAAGCATGTAAGAGTAAAACTGACTGAAACATCTCATGCATGGAGAACCATGTGGATCTGAAAACCTAGCACTGAAGATTTGAGGCTCAGAATAGCAGTGGAAGCCTGAAGACTCCTGAAACCAAAGGCAGGAGAGGAGCCAAGTTGTTCTGGGTAAAGAGTTGGCTTTGCAAGGCCTTACATGACTTGAAGGTATGAATCATAGATATTTACAGGATGAACCATAGACAGAAACAATGACAGAAAACAATAGAGACCTCATGCACAGTCACAAAAATGGCTAATGGCCAAGAACTATGAGAAAAGGTACAATCAGCTTAGGAGAAACTTAGTGTTTTAATGTCCTAACTAAAACAAGCTCACTGTAATTTGCTTTACCTCTGTAAATTTTCCAGCTATAGCAGGCTGAGAACTGCTCTGTCAGAGCAGTGGTTCTCACAGCCTTCGTAAGCTGTCTGCAGATCCACACTTTATCAGTGTGCAGCTGGATGCAAGTGGGGCTCTCCCACAGCTACAACAAAATGCATGAGCATTTTCTCCCTGTGTGTGGTCTGCTGCCCCAGCTGGATACCCGGCCACTGGGCAGGTCTCTTTGGTGCCTCGGGTCTGTGGTCAGACTGAAGAGTTTGGAATAAAGGGCAGAGCTGGGAACACCAACTTGCTTGTGGTTTTGTAAGAACTGGTGGTCAGTGACTGCTCCATCTTTTGGCACTGCATGATGCACTGTGGTATGGAGTAATGGAACAGCGTAGTCACAACCAGAAGAGGTGGAACAGCATCTTTTCTGTTGCTTTGAATCTCTTCCTTTTGGATAGGCTGCTAATGATATTGTGTGCACTCTGAGCCAGAATTATTTTTGTCTCATTTTCTAGGGGCATACCATTACCTGGGTTTCTTTACTGGTGTTTCTCTGCTAAGAGATCTGAATCCCTGAGCTATGTTTCTGGATCTTTTTCTGTCCCGTAGTACACTCAGTGCTTCCTAGGAAAACTTTCACCACTGTTTGTCTGCCCCAGGTACCACAAGATCCCTAGGAATCCCTACAAGCCCAACCATTTCACAGGTGGGAGCTCCAGTGGGTCGGCAGCAGCTGTAGCAGCAGGTAGGTGTTTCTAAACTGAGCCAGAGGGGTGGTGGGAGGCAAGTCTTGAGCATCAGGTGTTTAGATTTCATGAAGGTATTAGAAGCTAGAGGAAAGTTCTAGATAAACAGAGAGCTCTATCTGCTATCATGGCTACAGGTGGTGGTAGAATGAAAGGGGCATAACATTTGTCTCTGATCATAGGCCAATGCTTGTTTTGTTTTTGTAGGTCTCTGCCCAGTGGCCATTGGCACAGATGGAGGCGGCTCTGTGAGGATTCCTGCCTCGTTCTGTGGTGTGGTGGGGCTGAAAGGTAGTGCCCTTTAATCTTGGTGGGTGTGTATGTCTTTGTACTGTATCAGGGTGCCACAAACAAGACAGGCCCAATCCATTAATTCTTGCTATTTAGAATTCAACAAGAGAAACTCTGGAGCAGAGCATTCTGAGAGTCACGTGGGTTAGACTGGCAAAGTGACAGTAGGCTCAGTACTGACCATGGAACAGACACTGAGAAAAACTAACTTCTGTTAGTTTATTCTGTACGTTTATCAAATGCTAAGCAAAACTTGCACGCTGCTTTTCTTTCTATCCTCTCATCCTTCTTCTGTCTTCCTCTCCTGAAGATGTTCACAATGTAGTTGGGTGTCTGTAGTGAACTAGTGCAAAGCAGCTCCATCTATGATGGATTCCCATTATCCCAATTATATGGGGAGGTTGCTGCTCAGATTTGTGCCTGGTAAATTAGACGTGGTAACAGGCTTGTATCAAACCAGCATGTAGCCATTCCCCCTTATCTCAGAGGTACAAGAAGCAGCAATGCAGTTTTTACAGTGAGAATTAATGTCGTTAAGGGGAATGGATCAAGGACATAAGAAATGCACAGGACATTGTCTACAGTGTGGTAGGTGGCAAAGCAGGTGAAGTCACCATCACTCAGAAGAGAAGTTGGTTTTTTGGAATGCTTTAGCATTCTGAAAGATCTCATTTGCTCTGTGGGACCAGATACTCAACCATTACCCTGTTTTACTATCTTTCACACATGGCCAGCTCCATTATAATTCATCTGAGGAAGGTAACAATGATGACTAAAGTGTGACTGGTCAGAAAATTGATAAGAACATTTGCAGAATACAGTTGGTGCTAGGCATGAAGTCTCACTGGTGAAGAGGTTGAGATCTTGCAGTTGCAGAGCATGGTATTTCTTCCTGTTGATAATTCTGCCTCTGCAAAAGAGGGCATTGAAAGGTTGGAGCTCTGAACCAGCGGGCCTAAAAGTGGCTGGATTGGGTGCATTACTTGCTGTCTCATCTGGGTGGACCAGGGTCCTACCAGTGAGTGCTCGTGTGCAACTAACTGCCCATTTCTTTTTCTCGAGGTACATTTGGGCGGATCAGCAGTCATGGCAGCCTCCCGCTCTCTTATTCCACAGTCAGTGTAGGTAAGAGAACTTGTGCTCCTTTTCAGGGACCTCCCTATGTGTTGCCACCGGGGAGGCAATCTGGGCCTACAAAAGAAGGATGCTATTTACTCCTTGCCATGTTTTCATAACCACTGTCTCTTTTACAGGTCCTATCTGTACCTCAGTGGCAGATGCAGCCATTGTTTACAGTATTCTTGCTGAGCCAGATCCACTCTATCCATATGGTAGGTGAGCCCACTCCCTCCCAGAAGCCAAGTGCTCTGCCTTCCTATAGGCATCTTAGATCAACAGAGGAACTCTTGCTTGTTCCCTGCAGGACTAAAGCAACCCAAAGCAACCCTATCAGATATGTGTGCTCCTGACCTGAAAGGCTTAAAACTGGGAGTGGATTGGACATTTTTTAAGGTGACTATTCTATCTCTTTCTTCCTGCTTTGCAGAATGAAGTTTTGTAGGAATTCAGTGCATTCAGTGTTCTCTTGCCTTTCATCATCCTTATATTTAGTCCTATAACTGGAGGGAAATACAGGGTGAAAGCACCCACTGGGATGACATTTTTCTAAGGCAACCTTTTGAGTAGAAGCCTGTTGTAGGTAGGAGGAAAGGTAACGACTACATTTCATGGCAGTATGCTTTCTCATAGCACTGTTTTTATTGTAAGTGATGCTTCTGAATTGATTCCAAAAGGGAATTAGTTTAAAAACAAGTGAGGAAAATTACCATATCTATTTGGTGACAGTGGGGTAGATACTGAATAGTATTTTATCATCCCCATGTAGAAACTGGTCACACAAGCTAATACTGCTTGGCAGTTGTAATACAGCTCCACAAACATGCCCAGGATTTCTTCTCTTTGAGAAAATAAGTTTGTTTTTGGCTTTGCCCCAGCGCAGAGAAGTGTCCTCTCCTCTGGAAGAGGAGACTGTTCCTTTTCCATAGGGGGATGCCCTGCAAGTTGTTTTCTTGGAACAGATGGCCTAAGGCAGTTCAGGGGGGTTGTTTCCCTGCTATTTGAGACAGGAGTAAGGAAGACCCGAGGACTGAAGTTCTGTGAGCATGCTCACCAAGAAGAGGAGAGTTGTTACCCAAATCTGCTCAGTTCTTTCCTCTTGTTCTCTAGGCATGTGATGCAGAAATCCTGTCCGTCTGTGAGAAAGGTAAAGAGCAAAAGTTTCCACCTCTCTTAATTTGCCTAAAGTCATAGTGTCACTTGGTGTTTCCTCTCGCGGATGCATTAATGAGATCTGGCCTGCTGTCCTTAAAGGCAGATGCTTAAAGAAGTCTGACTGGACAGACAGCAGTAGCTTTGTACTAGGGAAGCCCTCCTGACTGCTGAGGGTTAAAAAGCTCAGCAGTTGCAGGCTTGTCAGGTTACAATGGAAGAATACAGTTCAGTGTGCTAAGCCTCTGTCTGTATAAAGACAGATCTGTGCACTGTGATAGTTACTCTGCAAGCTTTAAGAGTAAAGACTTCTAAGGGAGGGAGTTGTTTCACAAGGTTACATTCAGTGGGGAAGACAGCTAGGATATTTTGATGTATTTAGTCCTCTGATACTTCCTTGAAATCAGCAAAATGCTGCCTTTGGGGTGGCTTTGTGGGATTTTAGACTGAGCAAAATTGAACGTGGTGAGTTGGGGGAGAGACTACAGTGCCTTGCATAATAGATGGCCTCTTGTGCATGGGAGCTGAGATAGCTCACAGTACTCAGGCTTTGTTTGCCTGAGTTCTCTTCAGCCTCTTTATTTCCAGCTCTTAAAACTCATGCTTCCACATGCATAGAGTTTTCTTAGGAGAGATGTACCACAAACGTGGGTATTTTTGAAGATGCTGGAGTCAAAGAAAGAAGAGAGTTCTTTTTAATATGCAGAGGATTCACTTTTTAGCAAAGTCCTGGTGTCTGACCTTGTAAAAGTACATCAGGATTTGGTGAACCTGCATTGTTGACCTGATCTCTGAGTATGCACAGGCTTCCTCTATCATTATACTTCAGGAGAGGCTTCGAATGGGTTTTTCCTGATGCTCAATAACTGCTTCATGCTGATCAAATGCCAATCATATCAAGTTCTCAGCAAACCATAATCAGAACCTTTACTGTCTGGGTTAACTGAAGGCTAAAGGGAGAAGGTGAACTTGCCCAAAATGTAGTTGGTAATTTAAGAATCTGTTCACAAGCCTCTACCTCTGCCCTGTTGGAGCACTGAGATCTAATTGGGCCTAAGATTTTTACCTATGAGAAGAGGTGGCAGCAGTCTGCATGCCACATTATGCACTAAAGATCTTGCCTTGTAATGGCAAGTGGGGTCTCTGACTTTACAAGGGGAAGCATTTTCTCAGCCCTTCAGTGAAGTTTGGGGAGGAAACTCACAGATGCTGTCTGTGTGTTACCTGTTCCGCACTCAGCTACGGAGTACCTGCAGAATTTGGGAGCCAGCGTGGTTGAAGTATCTCTTCCAGAGATGGAGGAAGTGAAAATAGCCCACACGATCTGCATTCTCAGTGAGATGAGGGACTTCCTGCAGCCTGACTTCAACAAACATTTCCAGGAAATGGTAAGTGATAGCAGGTTGGATCAGTGGCGGTAGTTGTCATGGCTGATGCAGAACGAGTGTCTGGCGCTGTTGAGAAACCTGGGGCTCTCCTGCTTTCTCAGTGAAAAACCACCTGCTGGATGACTTCTGATATCAGAGAGTAGTCCTGGAAGAGAACTCCTGGGCTATCGTGCTCAGTTTCTTGCTGTTGTTGACTGAGCAGACCTGAGCCCCTTCAAATTGTTATGTGCAAGCTGAGATTCTTCCAGTCAGCATGGAAGGCTACTAAAGCATGCAGAGGTCTGAACTACAGCTCCTAGGGAGACACTTAGGCTTGATGGCAGGCTGATGAAGGTGGGAAAGGTGGGGAGAAGAACAATCAGGAATCTGCTGATTCCTTCATGCTTACCTAAAGCTAGAATATATGATTAACAAGCCTGGTGCAAGGAGAGCTGTGACTATTTTCTCTTTCAGAATTTGGAGACTCGGGCTAGCCTGGCTTTGGGTTCCCAGTTCACCGCTCTGGATTATATTACGGTGAGAACATACTGTGGTGAAGGCTGAAGGGGAGGCAATGAAATTGCAGAAGAGGGATCGACATTCCTCTTAAGCTCCCCGCACACGAGGGAAGACAGCACTCAGCTGTGGGCAAAAAAGGAAATGATTTTGCAGTGAAGGTGGGCAAAACGGTGGGGTACCGCAGAGGATGTGACACCTGGGCTGACCTATTGCGTGTTGATTCCAAAACGCAGCAATAGTGGTTGTTTTTTTTGTTGTTTTTTCTTTTGCAAAGACATGGGCTCACATGGGCAGAGGCAGTTGCCTTTGGAGATGAGCATCGTCAGACAGTAATCTCTCTGCTTGCAGGCAAATCGACAGAGAACTCGCAGCATGAGGTTTTTGCAAGAGATCTTCACCACTGTGAACTGCATACTTACACCAGGTACTGGCAGTCCTGGCCAAAGAGCTGCTTCCCATCAAGAACAGTCACTCCATTAGCTTTTCCTCTCCAGTTTAAAGAGTGTAACTTTTGTGCAAGGACTTCGTTGTGCCTTGCAGCTCTGAAAGAAAATGGGGCCTGGTTAGAATGACTGCTGTGTATTTCTGTGCTTGCTGCCTGTATATAAGGCAGTCACAAAACTCCCTTTTGGTTTTTGGAACAGAAGATGCAGAGTCAGCAGTTGTACAGGAGAGACTCGACGTCTACCTACATACATAGAAATAGAAAACTGACTGCTCAATTCATAAATCCCAGTGACTTGTGTTCTGGGGGAGGGAAGGAGTTTGCATTAGTAATTTAGATGAAAAATGGCATTAAGGAACTGAACTGTTTCTTGGTGACTGCCTGCAGACTGACTCTTTCTTTGCTCTTTAAGCACCAGATTAGGTTGACCAGTAAAGCTGTAGAACCTCCATCCTCAATGCTGACCCTCCTTGAGCTGGAGGGTTGGACAAGATGGCTTCTAGAGTTCCCCTCCAACCTCAACCATTCTGTGATTCCTCAACAGCTGTTGCTTCCACTGCCCCGAGAATCCACGAATCTGACCTTCTGACTGGCAGCAGCAATATTTCATTCACAATGAGGTCTATGAGGTAAGAAGATTTGCTGCTTGCACCTTGCAAACAAAAAGTTTGGCAGCAGCTGTAGACTAGGTGTACAAACTCAAGGAGTTCAGACTGTAGAGCAGGGGAAGATCGATTCTAACTGCTTCTCCCCCAGAATAGGCTGACTTTGCTTCTGCCCAGGGCAGGAGTGCTGATGAGAGCTTTTTCCCCAGGTTCATGCAGCTTGGTAACTTCACTGGGATTCCAGGCCTCGTCGTTCCTATTGGTTATTCTACTGCTGGGCTTCCAATTGGCTTCCAGGTAAGCAGTGGCTATTGAGATGCTGGGTCACAAAATCCCCAGCTGGCTCTGCCCTGAACCCCCTATAACCAAGTTCTTGGTGCCAGCACACTTGAGGAGTTGCCAGATACTATTAAAGAATTTTTTAACTTCTGGGTGAGGAGATTTGCCTCAAAGAGTAACTCACTTCTGAATGCCAGATGGACTCTTCAGACATCTGGAGATAGGTTTCTCCTTGTCCTCTGGAATCAGTACCCGTTATTTATCACTGCTCTTTCTTTTCCTTATGTCTGAGTTCAGTAATTTCTTTCTTGCTCTTTTCCCTCTGAAAATAGGTCTGATGTAATTGGAAGTACCATGTTTTAATAAAGTCACTGAGCTCCCTTTTTCCCAAATAGAGCGGTGCCATACTTGCTAGAATAAAGGGGAGAAGCGTGTGTCGTCTTGGTGCTGCTGGGACATAATTTTGGCCATGTTTTCCTGGGCTTTAATCACTGTATGTGATGATGCTACTTTCTTGTTGTTTTTTCTTTCTCCCTCTTGCAGGTCATGGCAAAGTGGTGGGATGAAGCTGTTCTTCTGAGGATTGGCCTGAAGCTAGAGCAGTTTCGTCGCCAGACCAAAAAACCAACCATTCATTATGACATCCTTGCATGATGGAATGATTAAGATGGGGAACGAGTCTTCTTTTTCCCCTTGTCTGACCTGGCCAAATACTGGAGTGGACTTGTTTTCAATGTTTAACTGAATGAGGTTTAGCAGCAGACCCATGGGAGAAATGAGGAGGAACACTGTTCAAAGCAGGCATTGCTGCTGAGCAGACATCACTTCTGCTCTGTACATTCTTGGATGGTCCAGCTCATAGTGAGGAGACCAACTGTACTAGCTTGTTCCTCACTGTGTTTCTGCCAACAGGGGAACCTGCAAGTATCTTCTGCAACCTTTTTCCACGTCAGGGTCCCATGTAAAGATGGGAGACAGCTGCAGCTACCCGGCTGTGTGTGGAAGGCCAGTCTCTAAACCTCAAACCTCTCACAAAACTCCTCCTGCTGCTGAATTAAAGAAAGGTACTGTTTTGAGAGAGAGTGGGACAGTTTCCCTTAAAATAGCATGCCTAACTCCTGTGGAATAAGGAAGATCCTAACACACCTGCACTAACAGAAGAGTGTGTTAAGCCCCTTAGTTAAGATAGTCCCTCCTGGCAAAATGAAGGCATGTAGATATGGAAATGTTACTGTTTTTCTCCCTTGTGCTGCAAACAGTGTAAAGTCAGTCTGACTTGTACAGAGAATGAGTGCATTCACTGCATGAGCAGTCTTACGCACCTACAACCTTACATGCAAGGGGAGGAAATCTCAGAGCATGACCATTCATCACTTCTGTGACCTGAAGCCTTTGTTTGGGGGTTTTGGCCCTCTGTTGCACTGTTGACAAACGTCTGCATTCCCTGAGCTTTGAGAGCCTCTTCTTTCCCACTAGTTACCTAAGCAATAAGCCTTCTACCATATAGGAGTCCCAGTGGAAGATGCTACCTGGTAATGCTATAAAATAGCTCTTCAAGAGCCAGCTATTTTGAGCAAGTGCAATTTGTGTGGTACTAAAAGCAGAAGTGTTACTGAGCTGCCACACGAGTAGACCCTGGGTGCAGGAAATGAGTTGCATGAAGCCACAGTGCAGCACAGAGCCAACCTCCTTTTGTCACAGATGTACTTCTGGAAGTAATCGAGGTAGAAAAAGATGAGGTTGTGTTACATAAAGTATGACATCACAGCAAGAACAGCTGGAGAAGGCTCTACTTGTACAGGATCAGGCCCTAAAGCCGCACTACTGTTTCAGTGAAAGTCCTCATCTTGTGTCTTGCTTGCACCACTGTGGCCACATCAATGATTGGAGAAGACTTAAGAGCATTCCAAAATGAACCTAAATGCTTAGCTTTAGTTGGCTTATGGTTAATGCTTAGATATGTCTTGTTTCCCACCTCACCAACTATTGAAGAAAAACTGGGCTTGTGATTTGGCTGTGGGAGAAGCTGTCTTAGAGATGGGAACAAAATATTGAATTCTTACTTAGCTTGGAAGGAAAGAAGGAACAGAAAGTAGTTGCAGTTTTTCCCAAACTCAGTACAGTTGGTTTTGTTTTTCATTACGTCTCCACTCTTAAAACAGGGGTAGCACTTTACTAATGCTTAAAGGTTCCAGTCAGTAGCATCTGAATGGAAGAATGCTGTATTACCCCCTTCATAAATACTTGAGTTAAAGCAGGAAGATCAGCTGCTACTAGCACCCGCAGTTAATTAATGATGGTTGATATTGTCTTTCATCTTCAAGTCCTTCACAATACTGCCATAATTGTTACTTCATTAGATTCTACCACAGTTCAACTTTATGGAGAACAGATTATTAAAAGAAAAAAATATTTCCTCTCTATTAGTAACTTCTTAAATACTCAGAATACCTAAAACACTGCCAAAATGCACTGCATGGCAGTAGGAGAGCTGGTAAGTCTGACAAGAATAGATTTCTTCAGGAATGCCTCTGATTTGAAGGAAAGAGCTGAATATGCTCCAATTCAGTGCAGTTACTCAAGGTAGTAGAGATGGCAATATAAAAGTGATACCATCTTTATAGGTTAGGCTATTTCAAATCCTTTTTTAAGTGATACACTGCCTTAAAATTGTTATTTCAAGATTTAGTTCGTTCTCTGGGTGGAGTTGGCAACCTCGAGTTGCTATGAAGAGGAATAGGGGCTAAAGCAAAGAAGGGCTTACTTAGAATACATGCTTGTGTGCTGCTAGCCCTGGGAAGGGAACTGAAAAGCTTTTGCTGATCAACAGCAACGTACTCTGCTGTTCAGCACACTGCTTCTTTCCCTTCCCTAAATTGGTATAGCAGCAGTGCACTTCCAGTGCATATCTTCTTCCCTGGTGCTGAGGCTTCCAGATGAACTGCCCATACTGGTGAAAGCCCCATTTTATTTTCCCCTGGCTCTTCACTCAGTTGTGTTTTACAGAAGACCAGTTCCTAATGAACAGCAATTCTATCCCCACAGAGTGCCACAGTGAGGCAATTGTGTGAGCAAAGCAGACACAGTGACCACACACACAATCCTGTTGCTTCACATAGATATATGTATGGGTATAGATATACGGTATATACACACTGAGCTGGTTTTTTTTTTATATATATATATATATATATAAAATAACACCTTGTTTATAAAGCGACATTTAATTGCCACTGGTTCCCTTCCCACCCCACAAAAACAACAGTATACAAAATATAAAATATTTTAAATATTTATAAACGCCGCAAGAAAAAAAATAGAACTGTACGAAAATATTTTTTTCTGAGGTTCCCTCCCTGCCCTGTGGGTAGAGGAGGGGAAGGGGTACACATTTGGCAGGCCTAGTGTGCCTTGAGTCCATAGTTGTTAAGTGGATAGGAATATGCCCTGCCTAATACTATCCGGTCCCGGAGGAGCTTAAATAAGACATAATAATTGCAGAAAAGGATGAGGGCCATGGAGAGGGTATGGTTCCACTTCTCTGAACGCAGCAGTGAATAGAGCTGGTAGCAGACCACGCTGCCTTCGATGAGAATCAGCAGGTTGAGCAGCCGTAACGGACGGTGGAAGAGGAACTGTGGAGGTAAAAAGCAGATTTATCATTTTTTGCCATGTTAAAGTGGGGAGAGGTGCGTGCAGAGTTCTGTCCAGTGCACTGAGCCGGGCAGAAGTGGTGTTTGTATTCCAGCCACTGCTAGCTGCTACACAGGGAAAGCAGCATAAGAAACAAGGCATGTAAAAATGTCATTCTCCTTGAGAGGAGGACTGGTAAAGTAACCTACGGGCAGGTTAACATGCCTTCTCATTTTACTAGAAGATGTTCTGTTAGCTACAGTCCTCTTACAAATACAGTAACATCTGATGAGCTGCATCACCACAATGAGAAAACACCGACAAGGCAGCCATTACTTCTGTCTTGACCAGACATCTGAGTAATACTGGGATGGGAAAACCCTGCTGCTAAGAATAGGCCTTTTGTTTAGATCCAACAGACTGCTGCGCAGCATCAAACTGTTCCACACAACCTGCTCTGCTGCAGCTGCTAGGTTTAAGCCTCTCCTCCCTTCCTCAGCTGTGACCCAACAAGAAAAGAGATACTTGCATAAAAGCGGGCGTGGGACACGTCGGAAGGCACTGCTACATTATAAGGCCCAACTGCTTTATACAGGCATCGGCTTCGTCGCACCAGTACTCCTTGTGGCCATATTGTGTTTTCTGACCAGCTGTGGGAAAAGAATGCCAGAGCGTTAGCATGAAGAGGAGAGAGGATGCTCTCAACTCACTGAACATGGGTTCACAGGAATGGACTGCATCTTGAAAAATACCAAAGCCTCTGTGACAAGGACGTGTCCCCAGTCCCACTTGAAAAACACAGAGGCAAGAGCTCATAAGCTCACCAGGACTCTGCCTGGGCAATGTGAAGAAATGGCTCCCTATGTAAGATCCTAGCCTGCTATGCTGGTGGGGCCACCCTTTCCCCCATGTGACTGCTCTAGCGGCCAAGAGTGTTTGTCTCTGAGAAGAAACCAGCACTTGACCAGAGAAGCTTTTGGAGAGCTTTCTAAAGCAGTCAGTTCTGTTCCGTGGGAACACAAAGATCAGTTGTGTCTACTACCTGTGACACTGAGGAGTGTAGAAGCTTCCTCAGTAGATAAGCAAGTATCAGCAGTGCTCATCCACCAGAATATCTCATCAGCCCCTCGCTGGCAGGCCAAGCCCTCCCCATCCCCACACTCACATATGCTGTGGAGCATTGCTGTAGGAGCCATGTTCTAGTTTCTGCCACTTGCCAAGGTGGGCAGCCGATCTGTGGAGCAGGTCACAGTACTTGGGAGGCAGCAGCTGAGTGGTGAGCATGACAAAGGCATTGATCCACACCATGATGAGGTGCTCACAAGACCAGCGCATGTCGTAGTACTGCGTGCTCTGCAAAGAGACCGGACAAGAGCTTGGCACCACTGTCACTCAGCAGAGGAGGGAATGACAAGGGACGTACTGCATGTGCATCCAGCAGACCCACACCACACATTACAGGCATGCGCTTTTGGACCAGTGATTTCAGAGGGTTACAGCTAGGAAACACTCAAGGCTCCCTTCTCCTTGACCTGAAGGAGAAAGGGCAGGGGCATGATGCTGCAGCTGGTGCATCTCCTCCTCTAGCAGCAGATGACAGGAGGGTCTGTTTGCCACAGAACTGCTTCGGGAGCACCAGTTGCACCAGGACTGCTACGTGGATTGTGGAGCCCTGCCCATTTCATTACACCAACTGGAGCTCATACAAATTAGAAAACAACAATAAATACAACCCCACGCTGGCAAGGGGTTCTTGAATTTAGGCTCCCAAACGTTCTAGTTGGCTCTGCTTTCTAACAGGCTGAACACCAAAGCCTCTGATCCAAGCACTCAAAACCCAGGACGATGTTGGATCTGAGACAGGTAACAACAAGTGCCCTTTTCTACAAAGAACGCTGCTATCCATCTGCCTAGGGCAGGGGGTGGGAGAAGGGGAGTTAGTAAGTGGGGTGATGGGACTAGAGGTGCATCACATTTATGGCAATACCTATCCGCCAACCAGGAGCAGTACTAGTGCACTCCGGATGCAGCCATGCTCCGCTATCCGGGCTGCCAAAGGGGAGACAGAGAAAAGGGGAATTAACCAAGAATCTGGCCCGGCAGCAAATCACACAACATTCAGAAGGAGGCGGCAGACAGGGGCTCAAGAGAAGCGAACAAGAGTTACCTTGACAAAACACAGTGGCAGGAAGGCCACGTAGTAGGCACTGAAGAGAGAGTTGAAGAGAACTTCCTTGATCCTGCGGTTGAAGTCTGCTTTTAGGCACTCCACTTCATTGCGGATGAGATCTGGGGAGAGGGGGCAGCTGTGGGTAGGGATAGATGTAGGATTATTGAACTGTTCTCTCAAGGATTCCCACAGGAGCGAAAGGAAATCTTTGGGTTTGACCAGGCTGCTGACAGCTGAAGCCCCATCTTCCACCATCTGATCCTGTACCAAGTAACCACAGTCCGCAGGCAGGGGCTGTGCTCTGCTGTCCTGGTGGAAGCAGCACAGAGGAACATAAACACCAAATCTGTGGGGAAAAAAGGGAGAAAAAAGGGCTGAAATGACATCCCAAAATGAAGCAGGGGCCACCTTCAAGAAGGACACCACACGAAGCAAATGCCCAACTCAAAAAACCGTGCTTAAAAGCTTCTTTAAATCCCACTCATGGAACAAGTGATCTCAATGACTCGGTTGTCAGCTGCAGCAAAGGCCTGTCATGCAAACAGCACGCTGCAGACAATTTGCTTCATAGGGTCAGGGCTCCTCCCCACATCATCTTCTAGCTACTCCTACTTCCCCTTTATTCATAAGATGAGATTTTTGTCTGCCTGTGTTTTAGGGACAGGTTACAGCCAGCAGCTCTGATTCCCACAGCGGCTAACCCCTAGGCAGCTGTGCTCCCTGTGCCCTGAAATTACAAGGTATCATTACTCACGGGTAGCCCAAGAAGAGAAGATTGAGAACGGAATGGCTGCGGAAGAGGTTGACCAGAGTCCAGCAGAGCACCCAGCCACAGAGGGTGAGTAGCACCAGGCGCACCATGTAGTGAATCACTGACGTTGCGCCCACCTGAGAGGCCTACAAATAGAGAAGACACGTTCAGCAGCCCTACTACACTGGTGCTCAAGACAGCAGGTTCCTCTAGAGGAAGAGCAGGGAGAGGGTTCAGGAAGTATGCTGTAAGAGGGATGGCTGCCCTCTTCCTTCCAGAAGTAAAGGAGAATCCAGAAGATTCATGAATAAGCACAAGTTCTAGGGCATGACTAAAATAGGGCCCTTAAAAAAAAATCGGAGCTGCAAAGTGAAAAGTATTTTCACTCAAGTCCTTTAATGCTCTGATGATATTCCAGCCTGAAAAGCACTTCCTCTTGCTATTTCTTTGGCAAAGATCACATTTCAGCATTCATTTTCCTAAAGAAGCAGATATTATCGTTCTCTGTTGAGGGAACAGAAGATGGTGAACATATGCAATCCATTAGGATTTCCACCATTCATCTCTACCAGGTATACCAGACTGCAGTTTAAAGAGGAGGAATCATCAAAAGGGCAGCAAAACAGCTTGCTCCAGTCTTCAAACAGGAGATGGCACAGATTCTTACAGAAAGGAGCGTATAAACAGGAGGGGGAATGACTGTTTACACAAGCTGATAGTGGCAAGATAAGGGGGAATGGTTTTAAACTGAGACAGTGGAGGTTTAAGTTAGATATAAGGAGGAAGTTTTTCACACAGAGGTGGTGACACAATGAACAGGTTGCCCAAGGAGGCTGTGGATGCCCCATCCCTGCAGGCATTCAAGGCCAGGCTGGATGTGGCTCTGGGCAGCCTGGTCTGGTGGTTGGCGACCCTGCACACAGCAGGAGGGTTGAAATTAGATGAGCACTGTGGTCCTTTGAATGACCCAGGCCATTCTATGATTCTGTGATTATAACCAATGGAATGTGCAAGAACTTGCACAGAAGGTTTCAAAGCAGAAATTCCAGTCTCTGGGAGGCTTTATGGAGATGGGAACGTAAATGACAATGGCACAAATCAGAGATGAAAGAACTTCTGAGATTCCACCTTCTCTGTTCACCCATTCAACAACTCCTAACCGTTGGGAGTTTGTTTTTAAAACAAACTTAGTCTGGAGTTGTATTAACTGTTTCAGTTGATAAGCTGCCATTTTCCTCAAAATAACCTTTCTCAAGCACATACTTGGCCAGATTCTGCTCTCACAAACACAGAGAGGGTCTCAAGATCTAAGCTCTAGATCCTCAGAGTTCTGAGTAACCAGGAGAGAAAGCAGTTCTGCCAGCTAATCCTATTTCACTTTACTCAGATGTTCTCCTTCTGATGCTTCCCTTTGATCTCCTGTTCACACTTTCAGTGTTGGCTAACCTATTTGCCATTCTGCTACCCGACTTGCAATTCTCTCAGCCACTTCTCTGGCATGAGATAGTAAGCTACAGTATTGTGCCTGCAGGGATACAGAAGCCAGTGGGATCATTTCATCTCCTTTTAGCTGAAAAGCAACAGGGCTATCCAGTAGTGCAGGACATGAGTGGTTTCAAGGATAAAGGTTCCGTGATAGCAGGGCATCCCCAGAATCTTAGGACTTTCACAGTCAGGTTTCTTCTGGGGGAAGAAATGCTCCAGCTCTCCAGTTTTCTGAACTTTCTAAGGCTGTCCTGCTCTGCAGTCAGTACTACAGGCAGGAGAGGGAACAGTGGGAACATTACCTCAGAGATGAGGGCCCACACCAGCCTCCGCGCCAGCATCACTGTGATGAACGCCGCCAGGTGGTAGTCAATAAGGTGGAAATTCTGAAGAAGGAAAGAGAAAAGATTCTTCACCACGGGAAGGAGCTCTGAAAACACCCTGCTGGGGTGGGGACTGGAAAGCTGGCTGCTGAAAGCATTTGTACCTTAGACAGGCATGCCCCTAATCTCCCTATTAGGAACATGGGAGAAGGGAGAAAAACAAGTAACACAGGAATGTCACCAGAGGTAAGGTCTTCCCCACATAAGGAAAAAAAAAATCCACCCAAAGGCAGGTATTTTGAGGGTCAAAGAGAGCTTTAGGACCAGGATGCTACTGTGGAGAACAGCTTGCAAGTTATCCTGGGAAAAGCCACCAACCAACCACAGCAAGGACAGCCAAACCCAGAGTCCTGGACACCAGCTCACTTTAGCCCTTCGTCTCAGAAATAGGTGGTAGTGACCACCAGTGCTCTCTGATAATCAAAGTTATGTAAGAAGTGTCATCCGCATTGGCCATAAATGTGTATTAATATTGATTTTGGCTGCATCAAGTTAGCTACAGTTCTTGGAATCCTTACAGTTTTTTAGTGAAGTCATCAAATGTGTTCTGGCTAGAACAGTTAGCTGACTCTGAATAGTGCTGTCTCAGAAGGAAATTTTGGCTATGTGAGAATGCTTCGACTTATGGGAATAGATATAGGTCCATAAAATGTTTTCAGGTAGGAAAACTGAAATGGAATGCTTTCTCTTCAATAAAAGCTGTGTCCAACATCACATAGGTGAATTTGAAACTAACAGCTGGACAAGTGGAGCACCAGCACCACCTGTCTGCACAACTAACTAAGGAACTACCTCATGTTTCAATGCAAGTCGACTACATGAATTAAGGACCATTTCAGAAGTTAGATTTACACAGTTGGGGTTTGCTGACTGAGGTATAAGTCATTCAGACAGCAAAAAAAAAAAAAAAAAAGAAACTAAGGAGACTGAAAGGTTTACATCAGCTGAGAACCTGACTCCCTCCTCAACTCCCCTGCTGCTGATCTGCTGTGAGATACTAACAAAGACCTCCATCATCCCTGCTCTCAGGCTCTGTTGTTTCCCTGGGGAAGAGGCACTCACAGCAGGAGGCAGAAGGCTCCTGTAGACTCAACTCCATTTCAAAAATGTAGTGGCTACCACAAGTGCCTGCAGAAACTTCCAATGAAGAAACCCTGCTTCACTGAAGAACCTCTCTCCCTGACCTTCCATGCAACCCCCTGTCCCCATAAAACGAGGGATGACATGAGTCTGGTTGATGGGGGTGTAACTGAAGTCCCCTTCACCTCCTTATGTCAAAGTCTTGGTGAATCCTGACCAGAAGAAGCACGACAAGAAGCTGTGTAATGCCAAAGCCCAAGCAATGGTATTTGCTGGGGAACTCACCAGTGAGGTACAGGAAGCAGGGTGATTGTATGGGTACCACCAGACAGTCTTATAGATGTTGATGTACTGAATGAAGAGGGCTACCAGTAGGTAGATGAAGAAGAGGAATTCAAAGAGAAGGCTCCCGTCTAACGGCAGGTCAGGGATCCGGCAGTGACGTACAGGCTCTGGAGTAATCAGCGCTGTGATGGGAGGCGCGGAGAGGCTGATGGCACTACCATTCCTGAAGCAAAAAGATACCATTCACTTGGTAAACATTATACATTATCTCCATTGTTTCCCAGGACAGGAAATGCTTAGGGTTCTGAATCTGGGACTAGGCACTGCTTGAGTAGAAATGGCATCAGTCTTGCATTCATATTACTGGTACAAGGCTGCTGGTAAGCTTCATCTTCCTCTTAACATGGACAAAACTCTTAGCCAGCATCTTCTGCAGACTACAGATAAATTGGTCTACCAGTGGTGCTGTGATGTGCTCAGCTGTTATTTCACACAAATTGCAAAGGGAAGACTGAAAGTATACAGTGAGGAAGAAACCCCAAGCAAAAGTCATGAAGAACTCTGTGCCACACTGAGCTCTTAAAGCTCGCTCCTTCTGCTCACCAGTAAGACATTATTACATTAGCACCCACTTCAGCTCAGGACAGAAGCACACAGCCTACTTGCATAGAATCATAAGGTTGGAAACGAGCTGCAAGGTCCAACCGCCCTCCCATCACCATTGCTACCACAAGCACTGACCCATATCTCGCAGCTCCTCATCCAGATGCCTCTTGAACACCGCCAGGGATGATGACTCCACCACCTCCCTGGGCAGCCATTCCAGTGCCTGACCACTCTCTGAGAGAAATAGTTCTTCCTTATGTCTAAGCTAAACCTCCTCTGGCACAACTTGTGGCCATTTCCTCAGGTCCTGTTTGTTGCCTGGGAGAAGAGGCCAAACCTCTCTTCATCACAGCCTCCCTTCAGGAAGTTGTAGAGTGCAATAAGGTCCTCCCTGAGCCTCCTCTTCTCCACACTGAACAATCCCAGCTCCCTCAGCTGTTCCTCATAAGACTTGTGCTCCAGACCCCTCACCAGTTTCGTTGCCCTTCTCTGGACACGTTCCAGAGCCTCAATGTCTTTCTTGTAGTGAGGGACCCAAGACAACACAATACAGCCTCACCAGTGCTGAGTACAGGGGGCTGATCACCTCCCTGCTCCTGCTGGCCACATCATTTCTAATGCAGGCCAGGATGGCATTGGCCCTCTTGGCCACCTGGGCACACTGTCAGCTCATGTTCAGCCGAGCATCAACCAACACCCCAAGTCCCTTTCCTCTTCACAGTCATTCAGCCACTCATCCCCAAGCCTATAGCACTGCATGGGGCTGTTGTGGCCAAAGTGCAGGACCCAGCACTTGGCCTTGTTGAACCTCATCCCATTCACCTCAGCCCAGCAATCTAGCTTATCCAGATCCCTCTGCAGGGCCTCCCTACCCTCAGGCAGATCGACACCACCTCCCAGCTTGGTGTCACCTGCAAACTTACTGAGGGTGCACTCAATCCCCTCATCTAGGTCATCAATAAGGATATTAAACAGAATGGGTCCCAGTACTGACCCCTGGGGGACACCACTTGAAATGGGTCACCAGCTGGACTAACTCCATTCACCACGACCTGCTAGGCATGGCCTCTAGCCAGTTCCTTACCCAAAGAACTGTACACCTGTCCAGGCCATGGGCAGCCAGTTTTCCCAGAAGAATATTGTGAGAGGCCATGTCAAGGGCTTTGTTGAAGTCTAGGTAAACCACATCAACATCCCTTCCCTTGTCCCCTTGTCCACCAGTTTGGTCACTCAGTTGTAGAAAGAGATGAGGTTGGTCAAGCACAACCTGCCTTTCATGAACCCCTGCTGGCTGGGCCTGATCTCCTGGACACCACGCACGTGCCATGTGGTCTCACCCAAGATGATTTGCTCCATAATTTTCGCTGGTACCGAGGTCAGGCTGACAGGCCTGTAGTTTCCTGGATCCTCCTTATGGCCCTTCTTGTAGATGGAGATATAATACTGGGTATTCTTCAGTATTACCAAGTACCCACTGCCTTTCTGCTGAGAGCTCCTCTGTTAAAGAAAGTTAACTAAAAATGGAATGAAGCCACTTCCTTGAAGCTGACCTCTCAAATGTGCTCACACTTCCTTCTTTGCTATCTTTTGGATGAGGCTACGACAACTAAAAGCTCTTGTAGACAAAACTGGCAGAGAAATGTTCAGTTGTAAGTTATGCTGTGTCTAACCAAAACCAAGATAAGCAATGCTCCCCTATGGCCCTGAGACGCTGACACCAAGGTCTCCACAATCACTTGCTCCTCTAAAGTCTAAGGCTGAGCCATCCGTCCACTTACCAAGGCCAGAAAAGTCTTTAAAGCCACAACTAAATTGTTTAGATCTCTTTACTCTGTCAAGATGAACCTATACGAAGTAGATCAAGGCCTCAACATGCAGCAAAGAGCTTATCTAGTCTGTTCACTTTGGTATGGGCCCTTGTAGTCTTTACGCTAAATGTGGAACCCTAACTATTATTCCGAGTTCTTTTTTCCACCTCCAGCTTCCCCAGAAAACGGAGATGAGCTTTGCAAACTGTGAGAATTGGTTTTGTGTGGGTCCAGCAGAGAAAACAATAGACATCCTCCTGCCTTTTCTTTCTGTCAGGTAGGAGGGGGGCTCACAGCCGCAGTCTGATGTGTCACAGTAAGTTCCCACAACATTGCAGGCAGCCTAGTAATAAAGCCTAGTAATAACCTGCTCTAATTCACTCCTCTACAAAATGCTGCAGGGAAAGACAAAGTGAATACTGCATGATTGCAACCCTGCTTCTACAGGCCTCCCCATGGGGCAGATTTTAGTGTGCAGAGAGAAGTACTGCAGAGGGGAATGTGCCATAGCAGAGACGGGAAGAGAAACTGGAAGAGGCTTCTAATGCAGGGCATGTTTCTTCTCAAGTGGGCATTGCAGGGCCTACTCTCACCTAATGCCACATAGAGGATTCAATCTCCCAGTTCCTTGTCTGAACCACTGAGCAGAGTTCAGAGCAGATAGGATTTAAAGCTTTTATCATTATCCTAGCCACAGATGTCTCAACAATCCTACCTTTGTCCTCACCTGTTTCTCAAACCAGTACCGTTTCCACAGCTCCCACCAACCAGAGTCTGGAGAGAAGGCAAAGCTGAACGGCTTAGCTGCTGCCGGCTGGGTCCCCTCCTTCCACCGGGCATGACCAGGAACCAGTCCACTTCCAGTGCCTCCAACAGGCTGTGCCCAGAGACCCAGACGATCCTGAAGCCTTCCCAGGTCTGCAAAGGAGGCAGAAATATCACTCAGGCAACGAACTACAGCTAAAGTTCTTCACACCCCCAAATAAATGAATTCATGCAAAAGGAAGCCACTCTAACACAGAGTGTTAAAGTGGGGACACTCATCACCACCCTAAAAGATGGTGTGGTTTCGACAGTACTGGGTCGGTGTCTGCCTGCATACAAAGAACAGAATCCACTGATGCTGTGTCTTTAAAAACGGTCAGCTTATGTTATCCACCAACGACTTACAGCAGTTCCTGTTGGCTGGGAAGTTCTCACTGAGCACCACCAGCGCTGGAGACAGCACAACCACATGCCATATTTCAAAAGCAAATATGGAAAGAACCCTTTCTGTTCTGGTGCGAAGAGCTCCTGGAGCTTTGCAGGTCTTTTTAGACACCAGCACATCATTTGATAGAGTCTGATGCTGGTATGCAATTTGGACCCCCTCTGCTAGAGCTCAAAACAGACAGCTTTAATTGGTGTCCATGAAGGTTTAGCAAAGCAGTTAATTGCATGGTTCAGTTCCCTTTTGTGCTAAGAAAGCCTGACTGACATGATAGTAGGAGGCCCGTTTAAAAAGGGTAGTGCAGCAAAATGCACACGTATGGGTGCACTTCAAATGCGTGGATAGGCAACAGCACAGCCCAGCCCTAAAAAATAATACATTAAAACATAAGTTCATAAATATTTATTTCAAATGACATTTAAGTGAATCAGCTCCTTAAAATGAACTACCATGAGAGAGATTACGAACTCTGTATCAGTAACGAAGATGGATTCTTTGGCAAAGACTTCATCACTTCCCACATTTTTGCTTTCATTTCATCGACCCTACCCAAGACCACAAGGATTTCAGCAGTCAGGAAAGTTTGTGGTGGCTGTCAGACTGATGGGTTACACTGGAGTGCAAATCCCAGAAGCCATTCCTAATGAGCATCGTGTGCACAGAAATGTGACACTGAGTGAGCATCTTATAGAAGTGTGTCTGCATTTCTGGAGATGGCTCGGGTGCCCTATTGGCAAAACATCATAGCCAGAACCAACCCAGAATCCAAGAAAAACACTGCCACTTTCTGGGGAGCTCTCAACCTAGCTCTGAAATATATGGGTGGAACCCATTATCTGTGTCTTATTCAGTTATCACCTCCTTTAAAATCTTGAGAAATCATAGCTGGCAGAAACGCTGAAAGTTTGCTGAATGAGTCACATCACTGTCACCATGAACACAGAATAATTCCAAGAAGGCATAAAAACATATTTGAGGGTGGTGGGTTTTGTTGGTTTGTTTTTGTTTTTTTTTTTTTTCCCCTTTGGTTTACAAGTTTCTCAAGCTTCATCTCTTACTCCAACAGCCAACTCAAAATTTCAGCAAAAAAATAAGGTGTTTTTACAGATGAACGTTTTGCACACTCCCACATGACGGTCACTTAAAGTAAAACAGATTGTGGAGAAAAAAGAATGATGTTGTGAAATTGCACAAAAGGAGAGAGTAAACATCAGACACTTTAAGTTTGGAAGAAAAAGTCTGCATTCTGGCAGACTTCAGAATTCTTATTCCTGTGACAACACAACAGAGAACAGAGTTCCTTCCCTTTCTAGGCAATATTTGAAAGCTCACAACTTTCTCTAGGATGTTCTAGAGCTCTATTTGACAATGTCTATATTTCAGGCATTAAAAAACAGATGAAAAAAAAACCCCTAAACCCCACAATCCTAAAAGGAGTAACTTTCAAAACCGCTTGAAGCCAAATTAAACTATTAGAGGCACTGCGGAAGCTAAAGCAATCGATCTAACCCAACCTGCACGCTATTGATGACAACGGATGCAATGCACATAAGTTGATGTTCTAATCGGAGTTGCTAAGAGTTAGTGGAGGGTATTTTATGCCACGTTCAATAATTTGTGCACATAATTTACCAGATGTCATTCATACAATCCCACGAGGATGCTTCATGTGCTCATCAAGAGACACTTGGACACTGCATGATCGCATTCCCACCCTTTGGCTTTGTGAACTAGGAAAATGCTGGCTCCCACCAGTACAAAGGAATGCCTGCAGAAATGAGCCCTCCTGATGTCAGTGCACTGCATTCTAAGCTCACCTGAATAATCCCCTTCACAGTGATTCGTTAACATTCAGACTGGGCTAACGTACGAGAGCAGTTACTCAAGCCACTCTTTCCACAGCTTGACTTCACCAGAGCTCAATCAACTTAGGAAGGGGTCTGTTAGAGCAAAATCTGCCCCATAAAACTTCCCTTTTGGTTTCTGTTTGTAGAACTAGTCAGACCAAACCGAAGTTCTCCAGAACAAGTTAAGCTAAGTGTTGAAATCAGTTGGACTCCACACCTGCGTTTTTGGCTTTGAACCAATCCACAGCCCTCTTTTATAGTTTTCAGTGATTAAGAGATAATTCTACTGTGAAAAATGCGCTAAAAAAAAAAGAAGAAAGAGAAGTGCCCGTGACCTTTACTCCACTGAGTAAGATTCTTGCGAGCACCAAAGTCATTGGGAGTTTTCATTAAGGCCTACGCAGCAAGCCAGCAGTCCTTCCAGGTTCCTGTCTCATTTGCAGAGCCCCCCCACTTCACGCAGTTGCCCATCAGCACTCATTTCACACAGTCTCAAGCGGAAAGTGAATAATGGTAGATAAAAGCTTTTCCTGAAAAGGCTTTTCAGTCCATTAGTTTGATTCCACACAGTTCTTCCCAGTTCACCTGTGATTTCCCTTCAAACATCATGCCTTTGTAGCGCCTTCATCTCCAGCATACTCAGATCAGAAACTGCCCTGGTCCCGAGATCCCGTACCCTCCAAGGCAGATACAGGCATCCCAAAAATGCACACAGAAGATTTGGGGGGGTCAGTTACAGATCAGCGGTCCTGAAAATGCATATGGAGAGCTGTGATGGATCTCTTCAGGACAGAGATGAAACCTTCATCTGTGACATGGTTAACAGAAGAGCCAGGAACATAAGGCACCAGCACCTCCAGTTTCTGATTCGTGCTTTTAAGACTACAGACAGCACATGGACATTTCAATTCTTCATCAACCACCACCTACCTCAATGATGCAGGATGGAGACGGGCAGGAACCACTGCCACGAGCAAGACCTGAGGGATGAAGAACTCAGCAGACCAACTATCCACCAGCTGGGAGGTGAGCAAGCTTGTGCCCTTCCTGCTCCCCAGGGGCCATCCCTAAGCATGGTATTCCTGCATCAGCAGCTGTCTAAATAGCACTTAGAGGGGACAGCTCAGAAGAGTCAGTGACTCATCAGAACAAAAAAACTGCCTGGCTCCCCATCTCTTTGCTGGAAACATTATAATGCTTAGCCAGTTATTTTGATAGCGTTAATGCTTTTTAATTGGAGAAAACTCCCAGCTTCCAATTCCCTCTGGAAGCTTGCTGCACCAAGGTCTGAGAACTGTCAGAGCTATGAGAACACTCAAGAGGCTTCTTGGTTCCACAAGTCCTACAGGCAGATACTCTCAAGAGCAGAGAGAGAAACATGGCCACCCTCACTTGAAGTGACACAGCCTGAAAGACCGCAGGTCTCTCATTGCAGATCTCCACCTTGATCAGAGAGGCTTATTCCTGCCTAATAAGCACGTGACACCTTGGGGTGAAGCAACACATCACCATCTGCGAGGATGCCATTCAACAGCACTGCTGCAGCTCCCTCACCACGGCTGTTGGTGCTGCACATCATCCTGCATCCAGGTGTCTGGTAACAGCTCCCTACCCTGCAGCACGCCAGCTTCTCACTTGCTGTTCTTCAGGGGCACCTATCCTGGGAGTGAACCCAAAGGACAACCCAAACGAGCTGCGAGGCTCCAGCTTCCAGACCACAGAGGCAAAGTGCCATGTAAGATCTTTTTGGCTCGGCTCAGCCTGAGTGAAAGACGTAGAAATTTGGAAGATAGCAGTGGCTGGTGCCCACAGGTGACAACAACTCCTTGTGTCCCAGACAGTGGCTTATTTATAAAACCTTGTTCACAAGGATGCTGCTAGCCTGTGGTGAAAGCATTTCTGACAGGACAGGAAGAGGAAAATAGGACAGGATCCTCTAACTGCTGGGACTGAATACATACTGTAACAATTCTGACTTTCAGTTAGAAGACAAACAGCTCTTTCTACTTATTTCCCTGTCTCTCCAGCCAGCCTCCAAAACTGAAACAACCCACGTGAAAAAGGTCTCCCAAATCATGGAGATCCCTGCTTCAAGTCACTGTGCCTGGTAAACCTAACCCCAAACCTGAATTTGTCCCACAGCCCCAACGTCTTTGCAAGTTAGCAGCAAATTCACATTATACTTAAGTTTTCTTCGGAATTGCCGTGAGTCCTAACTAATTGTGGCTCATTCTTTACTTCCTTTCAACACGAGAATTTTACTTTTTTTTTGTTTGCTTTTAGTAAAAAAAAAACATTTTTACAGATGGAAAAAACTTCAGACACAAAGCTGGCAACCGATTCACCAACACAATGCAAATAATACACACGTATATCATGAGCAGAGCCTAGGAACGGTGATGTCTGCGCCTCGATCACGAGGCTGCCTTGCTGGCAGCATCACATCTGTCACGCCGAAAGCCAGGATGCTACAGAACTTCTGCGGAAACGCCAACCAGGTTCAGGCATGAAAGAGCATTCGGTTGCTGCAAGGCTTTCAGGAGGAAATAACTGATAGGTTATCAGGTGGAAAGCCAAATATTTGGCTCGCGCAGAGGTCCCCTAGCGCTGAGCAAACAGAACCTTTCAACTGGGGCTGGTCGGGAAGGCAAACACCTGCCAGCTGGCCCTGAGCAAGGAGGCCAAACCAGTTAGGGGCAAGGTCTCCCAAGTCAGCACATTTTCCATGGCCTCACACTGCAGTCAGTTTGCTGGAGGGGCAGGTTAAGGAGTGCAGACAGAAGCAGAAAGCCCCCTAGAGCAGAAGCAAGGGCTGGGCTCTGGATGCTGCAAGCTGGCCCAGAGCAGGACAAGGGGAAATGGTTTTAAGTTGAGGGAGGGAAGATTTAGGTCGGATGTCAGGAGGAAGTTCTTTACAGAGAGAGTGGTGAGGTGCTGGAACAGGCTGCCCAGAGAGGCTGTGGATGCCCCGTCCCTGGAGGTGTTCAAGGCCAGATTGGATGGGGCCCTGGGCAGCCTGGTCTAGTATTAAATGGGGAGGTTGGTGGCCCTGCCTATGGCAGGGCAGTTGGAGTTTGATGATCCTGGAGGTCCCTTCCAACCTGGGCCATTCTACGATCATGTGAATCACTGCCGTCAGGTGAAGCACTGCTAAGTTCATTTCTGCTTGGTGACCAAGAGCCAGGAACCACCTTTGCAATAAAACCAACCAGCATGAGCAAGTTATTGTGGGCTTTTGTGATACTGCAAAGCTTCAGCTGAAGAGGATGAGTGGATGAAGAAATCCATCATTCAGTCCTCTACACACCTGTCAAAAACAATCAAACAAGCAAAAAGGAAAAAAAAAAAAAGTTTCCACAAACTGCTTTCATACTACAGGACTGATTTCAGGCATCCTCACTGAGGCAGGCTGACAGAAAGACAAGGTGAAGGCAGCACTTGCCATTTGTAGCTGTCACAGTTCTTCACACACCCACTGACAAAAGGAATGAAAAGTTCTCCAGGAAAAGCCTATCCAGGTTGGAGTGGGTGCAATAAGTCTTGTTTAGTTCATTTTGCAGATGTTCTCCTCAAGGATGGGAAACAGATATAATTATCTCAGAGTATGAAAAAGCAACTTTTAAAAATGGAGAAGGATTTCCAAACCAAATCCTACATTCATCAGAAACCCCCTCAAATTCCTTACTTTAGGGGTATACGGGAGACAGAGCCCTTTGTC
This sequence comes from Centrocercus urophasianus, assembly GCF_019232065.1. Taxonomy (NCBI): domain Eukaryota; kingdom Metazoa; phylum Chordata; class Aves; order Galliformes; family Phasianidae; genus Centrocercus; species Centrocercus urophasianus. Next base: position 4,930,491 of record NW_024884364.1, read on the forward strand.
AGACACGGCTGCACACCATGGCAGTAGCAGAAGCAGGCTGCTGGGACCATAGACACCTCCTCCTTATGTAATTCCCTTGTCCTCTTCTATAGGGCATTCTTCAGGCAGCTCTTTTTCCTCAGCTTGGCCGTTTGCAGCAACTGCAAGGGATTGCTCTACACTTTGCAGAAAGCTCAGAGACTTACAAGTGCTCTGGGCAGCCTGGTCTGGCGGTTGGCGACCCTGCACATAGCAGGGGGGTTGAAACTACATGATCATTGTGGTCCCTTTCAACCCAGGCCATTCTGTGATTCTATGATACAGAATACAGATGTACTCAAGACCTTGTGAGCTGGAAGCAAGAAGATGCAGATGCTAAACACTGTCAATGAACTACTGCCAACAGGAGTGCAAGAACAAAGCTGCCATACGTGAGGTAATAAAATAATACCTCATAACCATGTAATTACACTGTGCAATTAGGTGCTGCAGGATGTCACAGCAAACAGCTCAGTAAGACTTTAATGAAGAACTGTAATGATCTTATGAATGAAGACAAGTGAAATAATGCTCAAAACAAACAACAGCAAAAAAAAAAAAAAACCAAAAAAAAACCCAAACCACCAACATATGGTCCTTGAGGGCCAATCTGCTACAAGTGGCCGCTAAGACACTTCTCAGCAAGACAACGGTATCACACAGTTCACAAGATGTTAACATTTTCTTTGGAATCCTCTGTCCTATACAGCAATAATCACTGCCAAATACTGGATTTTGGAATAAAAAAAGCATTTGCTTGTTCTTGTATGAAAACAGGACAGAATAGCAAAGTTGATATTTTCCAGCATCAGCAGGAAACACAGTCCTGACTAGTTGGATCATTGTTATTTTGGTCTTACAGCTCCCATGCTTCTAAATCGTATGGGAAAAGGAGAGGAACTCCCATCTTGTACAGTGCAAGAGATTCACACTGAAGAGCTGGCAAGATTTAAGCTTGACATATGTTTCTTAAAGACAACTTGCACTGTCATATGAAAGCCCTCGAGAGTTCAGATCCGAAATAGGCTTTGGATATGTAACTCCACAAGTTTTAAGCTCCAATTCCACATGACTATTGAAGACAGAAGCAAAAGTTCACTTTAGAAATCATTTTTCTTCACTCTTTGCCATAAGATAAATCAACTGCCAGGAGGTCAGCGGACTCACCAGGTATCTAGGCACTTCTAGTGTGTCACTGATGTGGAGCTAGGTTCACATATGGCCAGCTTTGAGACTGGCTAACACACAAAAAAGGACTCCTTCTGCCTCAAGAACCCACCTTTTAATTCTCAGCCAACCAAGTCACCAAGAAGTATGCACTTTCTTCTCCGTTCCTCAACACATACAAGTGGACCAGCAGCAGAAATACGTGACTGCAAGCCAGCAACCCTTTGCTTTTCAGTCTCTCCTCTTACACTGACTTGCAGAGAAGTGGTTTTACTGATTCAGGCCTCTACTTCCTTATCTCAAAAAGGATAAACAGTTGGACAAAGTATTTCTCCTCCTGGGGGTTCTCTGTATGTAGTAGTGAATATTTTTATAGTATTATTCTAGTGCTTTAGACGAGCTTTTTTTAAAAACAAACAGAAGCAGCTTTCCTGCTGGTTTTGCTTCTCTGCCAACCTCTATGTTTAATTTAATGGAGACCAGCCACGATGACAAACCATGGGGAGTCACTAGGATTTTTCTATTTTGTCCTCACACAGCTAAAAATAAGGCAGGCATCTGCTATCTACAGCAGTGAGTTTGAAGACGTGGAGTACAAAAAGCACTGTGCAAAGTTGTTTTGCGTTTTTGTCTTCAGAGCATGGAAGGTAACTTTGACTGGTACTGTGTACACACAGGTACATGTGTACATATATATCCCCACACCCGATCAAAACAGATCCAGCAGATTCCATGGAGGGCCTGACTTCTCCCTGCATCTCTTGAGTCTTTCTCCAAGTCCCCAGATCGGAATTCGAATCAGAAAGTATCAGTGCAATGAAAGCTTGCACATCCCTGACACTGTGGAAAAGTAGAATTCTAAGTAACTCATAATTTGTAATATTAGGAGTGTTTAATCTGCATTAAAACACAGAACACACGAGAATACATCAACTACCCTCTATTTCCATCTTAAATAACAGGCAGAGGCAATATTTTAGCCATTTCACTTGGCCATGCAATTTCTCCACCAAACAGTAAGGATCTCAATTCCATTTCTATTACTCTGGTAGGCAGCATTCAGAACCTCATATGAGCACATACAGAGCAGGAAATGCAATAGGACAATAATCCCTGGTATGATTAATTACACCACCACCAGTTTAGTGGTCTGAATTTGCATGAATGCTCTGCATTTTGGGCCACAGAAGTCTACTGATGATGCTGCTTCCAACCGAATACTTCAGACCAGCCAGCACATCTGGATGTTGCTGCATCGTGGTCGCCAGCCCAGCTTTTCTAACTCGGTTGCACAATACTCACTTCCCACTAGAAGCCTTGTTTTCCGCTTGCAACACGTTCCGTCCGAGTCCAAAAAAGGTTGGAAGTGACTCTAAGTGAATATACTGCACGAAGAATGGCAGGAAATCTTCCAGGAGAGTTTGTGACAACTCACGAATGATTCAGCCAAGTCACACAGAGGTTTACCTCTAATTTTAAAACTATCACTAATTTTAAAACTATCAACTATCTGCTGCTCATCTAATTGTGGTTTAGATTAAAAAACAAAAAAAAAATGGTGATGGAAGTTTCCATCACAAGAGACCTGCTGTGGTTAGGTGAACGAAGAAGAGGGGAGCGCTAACTTTGTGATATCATCTCTTGTTGTGGTAGGCCAAACTCTGCAGGCAGGGAGCGGGGCTCGGTGTCAGCAGAGAAAAAGGATTGCTGCAAGAAGAGGAAGGCTGATGGCCATAAAGTCGTATCTTACTTACAGTTTCTTGTGTTTAAGCCAGCAGAGCAGCACTGATGCTGAACTGTACCAGGTCTCCAGCTGAATGGCAACGCAAGAAGAACAAGTAGTATAGAACTGAATCACAGAATCATAGAAAGGCCTGGGTTGAAAAGGACCACAATGATCATCTAGTTTCAACCCCCCACACTATGTGCAGGGTCACCAGACCAGGCTGCCCAGAGCCACATCCAGCCTGGCCCTGAATCTGGCCTCAAAAGGAAAATGTGTGTTAGGTAGCACAATACCATACTGCAGAGGTAATTATGACAGCTGAAGACAAAGCACAAAGACCCCAAAGCACTTCAGTAGATTCTGCAAACCAAACTCAACTCTCCTCTGTGTTTCTCTGCCCATCTATATGTCAGGATCCACAATTTTGTAATGAACAAACGTAACAATGGTTGAAAAATCAGTAGTATTTCTAAACCTGGATGTTCTATTAGTAAACAAATTCAACTAACTTTCTAAACAGAGATGCTCAAGCACCTCTTTGCATTGACAAAACACCTTGTTTGGATCCAGAGTATGAATGCAGCCCCTTCAACTCTATTTTGTATTCATACACTAAAACAAAACTGATCCGCTTGTCATGTAACTGCCAGGATGAGAAAAGAAACAAAAAACAAGTAAACTAACAAAAAAAAAAACCAAAAGAACAGAAAACCTTTCTCCATGATTTCATTACACAGGGCACAGGGAAAGCTCTGAGACTGAGGAGTTGTATGGTCTCAGAATCAGCACTGTTCTGCTGCTCTGCCTTACACACCCACCTTTAGGAGCTGCAACCCTACAGCTGCATGGACTGCCTGACTGGCTTCTGAACTGAACACTCACAAAAACTGGAAAGCACCTTAACAACCATTTCTAACACATATGCTCTTGCTGTATTTTCAAACATCCAGATTCGATGCCTATGAAAGAAAAATGTTACTTTTATGACATCCAAAATTTGCAGTGCAGACATTTTTGAAGAAAGACTTGCGTTCGGTACTGCCTGATACCAAACACAGCTGAATGTTTTTCCTCACCTCAAATACTACGTATATAATTTAATTCCATCTCTGTAAATTTCAAACCAAAAGGCAGTGGCTGAAGCAAGCACAGACAAAAAGAAAGTGATTAGGCCTGTCTGGTACTGAATAATACATACAAGTATAACCATATTAGTGACGCACAATATTGCTAATATAGACAGGTCACCATGATGAAAATAGCTTTATTTCCTTGGCTACCACAGGATGCCATTACTGCCCCTGTAAAAAGTATTCTTTTATTCAGAAAGGTGCTAAACTGTACTTCTCAACAAGTTCTGAAAATTATTTGTTTTCTTACAAGCAGAATTGAAACACTGCCTAACAAAGAAGGAAGCTGAACCATCCATCGTACAGTCAGAAAGACTGACATGCAAAGTAAAAAATGGAAGGTAAAAAATGGAAAATGCTACCCTTTTTAGCATCATCAATTATTTGGGTGGCTCGGGCTGAGATAGCATGGAAGCCTTTATTAACGGGAGTGTTAAAAAAGGCCTTCCAAAAACCAGGGTGTGAGTGCCTGCAGATTGGCAGGTCTGCCAAGAGACAGCCAGGAGTGAGCCCATGCACAGGGGGAGGTACACAGGCACCACTCTGTGACCTTAAAATTAGGAGAGCACATCACAGTATAATAGCTAACTGGCCAAGATACCACGCGAACCCTCCAAACGAATACGATCTGGATGGCATTCCCACACTGTGTGCTGATTTGTGCTGCGAGACAGCAGTCAGACAGCTGAGAACAGAAACAAAGAGTGGCTGCATCCTCGCCTGAAGTTCCTGTCTGAGAAAGGGTATGGGGAGGCTTCAGCACAGCTCCCAAAGGGGCTGGCACTGCCCAGCAGCTACTCTGGCATTGGCTGGGTTTTACCAGCAGAGCACCCTTGAGGAAGCCAAGTGCCCAGCTGGATGAGCTTGCACTCCTGGGAGGAGAAATAAGTGTCAGAAACAAAACAGGCCAGCACCAGCAGTGTCAGGAGGTGAGTAAAGGTACAGGGCGGGTTAGAAGGCTGGTGTCCCGCTCTGCTCTCAGCACCCTGTGAAACAGCTGAGCCCTTTTGCTCCCATGCCGGCCCACGGCTGGTCACCCAATCTTTTCTGACCTCAGGCAGTTAACAGACCCTGAGCTGACTACAGAGCGGATGCCTCACCTCTAAACGCCGTACAACTCACCACTCTGAGTACAGACATCATCTTCCTTCCCTTACAGCCATTACAGACACCGGGGACCTGTTATTCCCCTCGAAAAGCACGCACAACGATGACCAGACTCTGCAAACAAAGCTGCCTGTGTGCCAGCTAGCATTCACGCAGCAAAGCGACCCCGGCACAGAGAGAGAGCTGCCCCTGCGGCGAGGCCTAACCCCGTGCTGCATCATGGAGGCTGCCGCGTTCCCTCCGCGGTGCGCAGAGCCAGCCCCGGGACTCAGGGCCCCGCCGCCACGTCCCCGGGCCCCTCGGGAACGCGAGACCCGTCCCTTCGGCCCAGAGCCGAAGAGCAGGCCTCCCCCACCCCGGCCGCCCCACGCACGCTTCCACGCGTCGGATCCCCGTCCGTCGGCCTCCGAGCGCCCGGCTCCCCCAACAAGCCCAGACACGTAGTCTGAGCCCGAACGCGCGGCTCGGGCACGAAGCTAAAAAGCGAAGCTCGGGACGCGGTACCTCACGTTTTCAGAGGAACGGCTCGGAACACCGACAGCCGCCCGGAGCCCCGCTGAGGGAGGGAGCCGGGCACCTTCACGGCACGGCACGGCCGGGGCGGTACTCACACATCCACGCGCCGCTCGGACATCGGCCGGCAGCGGGCTCCCTCCCCGAGGGCAGCGCTGCCCCGGGCCGCCGGGTGGGACGGGGCGGCGGAGCGGGCTCCCCGCGGATCGCTCCTCCTGCCGCCGGGCGGACCCACCTGGCGGCCGCCGCTGCCCGGAGCCCCGCGGCGGGGCGGGGGCGGGCGGCCGCAGCCCCCCGAGAACGGGAGGAAAAGGAGGCGGGCGGCACGGGCTCGGCAACCCGGCGCGGCCCTGCGCAGCTGCCCGGGAGACGTGGCAGTGAGGGCTGATGCTCTCATCACAGGGCGACAGGCGGCGGCGGCAGCAGCCACCGCGGCGGCCGGGGGAGAGGCCGGCCCAGGGAGGGCAGCGCCCGCGGGGCGGGGCGGCAGCGCCTCGCCGCCATCTTGGTGGTGGCAGCGGGAGGAGGTGGCAAGCGCAGAGAGGGGAGAAGGCGGGGGTTGGGAGAGGGACGCAGTTGGAGTGAAGAAAAAAGAGAAAAATATTTAAAAAGCAACAAGCGAAGTGAAGGGAATCGCTCAGCATCTTACATGTGCAGAGCAGTGCCCGGGCAGTCTCACAACAACAGGCAAGTTGGAAGCCAAAGGGCCAACCCGTTCAGTGTGCAACCCAGTTAACTGTGAGCAGGGTGTGACGGGAGAGCCCCTCGTCCTCAGACCTCCCCTTACAGCCACTCGTCCACCTCCAGCATCAGGCAGAGTGGGAAAGGAGAAAGCTTTGCTGCTGTGTGAGCCGTGCTTGGCCACAGCCAAAATACTGGTGTGTACCCATATCTTCAGCTGCAAATCCAAAAGGCTCTCCTTGGAAGAAAGCTAACTTCTCGCTAACCAGGCCCAGTTCACCTCGAGTGCTGTCACACAAAGCATAGAATCATAGAACCATTGAGGTTGCAAAAGACTGCTAACGTCATCTAGTCCAACCATCAACCCATCGTCCATGCCCACTAAGCCACGTCCCTCAAATAAAGAACAAAGGAAAAGAATGAACCGCAGTCACTCAGAACTGGTGAGTTTTGTTCAGCATCACTGCCATTTTTTCTTCATTCCTGTTTTTTTAAAACCCACACATCATCTTCACCTTGGCTCAGGGAAGAGGCTCCAGGGGAGACTTTCTGTCTGTTTGCTTTTTGCCATGCCATGCACATTTTTGTTGCTGTAGGATCACAAGTAATCACAAATCCAGTCAGCTCGATGTTTAGCATCATGCGTTGCCAAAAAAAAACAAAACAAAACAAAACAAAAAAACACACACCAAAAAAAACTTCACTGCTTCATTACTGCAAAATCTATTTATCCCATGGCTGAACACCAACAGCTGAGAAGCCCTGCTGCCTGTGCCCAGCCAGGAGATGATGTGGAGCTGTGCCTGGCTAGAGAAATCATAAAATGATAGGAGTTGGAAGGGACCTCTGGGAATCACCAAGTCAAACCCCTGCTAAAGCAGGTTCCCTACAGTAGGTTGCACAGGAAAGCATCCAGATGGGTCTTGAACATCTCCAAAGATGGGGACACTACAACTCCTCTGGGCAGCTTTGTGCCAATGCTGTCATCTTCAAAGTAAAGTTCTTCTTCGTGTTTGTATGTTGCTGTTTTTCCTGTGTTGCAGTTTTTGCCCATTGCCCCTTGCCCTGCTGCTGGGCACCACTGGAAAGAGCCTGGCCTCATCCCTTTGATTCCTACATTTTAGATATTTATAAACAGTGATAAGATCCCCTCTCAGCCTTCTCCAGGCTGAAGAGTCCCAGGTCTCTCAGCCTTTCCTTGTATGAAAGATGCTCCAGACCGTTCAATGTCTTTGTGGCCTTCCACTCTAGGATATACCTGTCTTTCTTGAACTGAAGAGCCCAGAACTGGACACAGAACTCTGGATGTAGCCCCACCAGGACAGAGAAGGGTGGGAGGATCACCTCCCTTGACCTGCTGGCCACACTCTTTTTAACTCACCCCAGGAGTCCCAGACCACCTGAGCATGGCAGACTCAGGGGCACTGGCAGACTCAGTGAGGAACAGTAGAGAAGCAACGTTGGGAATTATTTGCAATAGCCACCAAGTGGTGGCAAACACTCAAAGGCCGATTGACACAAAAGCAACCAAAGAGTATTCTTGAGCACCATGCAGCTGGATGGCACTGTTAGGGCAAGATTTGATGGGGGCAAATTCTCAGCAACGTTAGTTTAAGTCTGGATACATACAGAAGTATCTTAGAGCTACTATTCATTTTGACTCAAAAAATGATGGACATTTTCAGGTTCTCATACCCTCTCCTCTCTTCCCAGCAATACAGAATTCAATGAAATAGCATGGAAGCTCTCGTGCTTTGTCTTTCTCTTTCCTAGTTTTACATGAAAACAGTATGAGCCTGGGACAATTGCAGAATAAGAATTTATTCTCATCAACCCTTGGTAACTGTATTTCAGAATTCCCTTTCTGTTATCTGCCAAGGTCTTTGCAGCCATTCCATGGCTGAATGCATCGTAGAACTGTCAACGTTTGGGTCCTTGCTCTCCTCATGTTTGAAAGGAATCTGTAACCCAGATCAATCTATGGCAACCAGGACTAAGGAGTGGCTCAGGCAGAACGTGAAAGATGACATCATCCCTGTTGTATTTTGTGAAATCCCCTCTCATCAGTTTTAACTGAACTTTGCATGGGACTTTATCACAGAGTGTGTCAGTGTGGAGCCTAAAGACAGAAGCCCGTGTTTAAAAAGATCCTCTATCATTAAAGGTAAAAGGGCCTACTTGCTAAGTGATTACTATAATTACAACTCAATGCTACAGGGACTTCTATAAAATACACAGAAAGATTATTCCAGCACTCTCCTCACTGGCCAATACAATCACAAGTGGTATAAAATCCAGACTATATACTCTCAGCCAGTTGAGCACAGGATTTAGCCTGTCTTTACCTCTGTTCCTATTTTCTCCTAGCTCTCATTTGCCTTCTGATATTTCAGGCATTGCCCTTTTTATCTCTTTCTCACTTCTGCCATTCTGCTTTGTGCCTGTTTTCTACTGACTCTTAGAAGACAGAAATCACTTATCAGCCATTCTCCCTCCTGTTTCAAATTCCTTTCCATTTTCATTGATTTAACTCTTTCTTTTTTCATTTTATGATGCAACCTCTTACCTTTTCACTCCAGGTCTATTGCCTCACAATCTGTGGAACATAACTAGATGTGACCCTGAGCAATCATGTAAATCTGCCACAGGATATAACTGTCATTTAATTCAAAACATCAAACCCTACCAGGGACAAAGCAAAGATATAACTGCTGTCTTCTGTAGACGTACTCAGATAAGGCTGAGTACCACTAGCAACAAATCTGTAGCAACAGAAGTTCAGTGCGAACAAGTTGCTTGAATGTCCACCAGTTGCTGGGATGACTTCTAAACTCCTTGCTACTGTTACCACACTGCTATCAGCACGGAAACCATTTTAGTTAGCTCTGCTTTGTCTGCTTTACTACTGTGACAGTAAAGTCTCTGCCAGCACATATTTCCATTGAAGTTATTTTTTGCTGCCAAATAGTGGAAAAATAATGTGTGCTATGATTGAGCTCCGAGGTTTAAAATAGGTTGCAGCTGATTAAGATGCAGTAAAAACAGGAACAGAGAACTCTGAATTTAACACAGCAGTGTTAAGACTTCTACTGTCATGGACATTGCAAGGTGCTGCTATCTAAATGCAATAAACACTAACTGGATTTTATGGGCAAAACACTGCCCATAAAACTCACATATTTGTTCAAGAGGTTCCTTTGTGGTACAACTGTATGCAAAAGGTTACTTCTGCTGTTCATTACAACCACAACGTACAAAGCAAATAGCTTTCCTTCCAAGGACTTACCAGGTAGGAGGGCTTGTTTTAAAACTGTGAGATCCAAGAATAGTGACAAAAATGAAAGCTGCTTTCACACGTTCTGCAAGGAAGAAAGTCTGGCATAGAATTTGGGTCCATGCCTAAGAAAATGGTACTTCTACTCATTTTCTACAAGTGGAAGGATATCAAGCTGTCGGAGTGGGTCCAGAGGAGGTCCGTGAAGGTGATCGTAGGGCTGGAGCACTTCCCTATGGGGACAGGCTGAGAGAGCTGGAGCTCTTCAGCCTGGAGAAGGCTCTGAGGGTCTTACCAGCATTCTCTAGAGTGGCCTTTCAGTACCTGAAGGGGGGACTACAGGAAAGCTGGGGAGGGACTTTTTATAAGGGCATGTATTGACAGGACAAAGGGAAATGGCTTTTAACTGGAAGAGTGTACATTCAAACTACATATTAGGAAGAAATTCTTTACTGTCAGGGTGGTGAGACACTGGAACAGCTTGCCCAGTGAAGTTGTGGATGCTCCCTCCTGGCAGATGTTCAAGGCCAGACTCAATGGGGCTCTGAGCAAGCTGCTCTAGTGGGAGGAGCTAGAACTAGATGATATTAAAGATCCCTTCCAACCCAAAGCATGCTATGATTTTGTTATAAAACAATTTTACTTTAGCTCATGGATGTGTGTATGAATGGGAAACTAATCCATGTGGCTCTGAAATCTTCTCTTAGCAGTGCTAATGGAAACAAACCTGACTTTCCAATTTTCATAGAGCTCTGATCTCAGGAGATTTTCACAGAATGGTTGGGTTGGAAGGGACCTTAAATCTCATCCATGCCTACCCCCTGCTGTGGGCAGAGCTGCTGCTCGCCAGGGCTGCTTAGGGCCCCATCCAGCCTAGCTTTTGTGGATAGAGCATCCACAGCTCTCTGGGCAGCCTGTGCCAGTACCTCACCACTCTCTGAGTAATTAATTTCCAAAGTCTAATCTGAACCTCCCCTCCTTTGGTTTAAAACCTCGCGTCCTGTCACTATTTGCCCCTGTAAAGTCATCTCCCTTCCGCTTTTAAGAGCCCCTCAATTACTCCAGGCCGCCACGAGGCGTCCCGGTGTTTTCTCCAGGCTGAACAAACCCAGCTCCCTCAGCCCTTTTTCACAGCAGAGGTAATTCAGAAGATTCCTGCCACGTAACGTCTCCTTCTCTAAACCTACGATCCGAGAAGAGCGGAAGCTCCGGCCTACTGACGGGTCCCAGCGGCACGGGCGCAGCGATGCCCGCAGCCTCACAGCTCCCAAGCGGCACTGCTGCAAAGCTGAGGGAGACCTGGCAGGGTTCCTGCTTCCCGGCCACAAGCACCCTGCGGTGTCTGACCCCCGCTGATTAAGTTATGCCTTCCGAGATCGCAGCCGATCGCCAAGGCAAACAAGCGGATAAGGCCTGCGGCCCGCTATTCCGCGCTGCCTCACCAGCAGCCGGCCGACCGACCGCTCTACCCAACGCGGGCTGGGGAAGGAAAAGACGGGGGTCTCTATGGCAAGAGACAGCCGCTCTGCCCCCACTCTCTATGGTCGGGAGGTGTGTGTGTGTGCGCGTATATGTGTGCTGGGGGGCGTAACGGTGGCGGCCCGCCCCCCGGCACGCGCCGGCGGGCAGCGGCAGTGCGCGTGCGCGCGGGGGGCGCCGGTGGCTGAGCGACCAGGGGAGGTGAGTGGTGGGGGTGGTGTGACGGGCCGGGCCGGGCGCTTCCAAGGGTCCGCAGCGCTCAGCGGGTGGTTGGTCAGCTCGGGGTTGGGGGGGGGGCGGCAAGTCGGGGGGGGGGGAGCGCGGGGGGCTGCGGCCACATGCGTAGCGGTGGCGCGTAGCGTGAGCGCTTCGGGCCCCGTAGCTTGGCGCTGCCCACGTGTACAAGAGGCAGCGGGCCGATGGGTGGCACCGCGGGGCGGGGGACTGTGCCACGAGTGTGCCCGGTTATGACCGACCTTCTGAGCGGCCCTATGGGAGTGAGGTGTCTGATGCTGCTTTCTCTATCTCGCACCTGAAGAAGAGGCGAGCGGTGCAGCTCTCTGAAGCTTTCCCGCTGATGAGAAGCGAATCTCATTCATTGCTCCGGCCGTAGCTCTGGGGGCTCTGGGCAGCGATCCGAGGGGATGCGTGTAGCTTCCCGCCATGCCTGTGCTCAGGAGGGGTAGCCTGGAGAGCAGCTAAAGAGGTTCCCAAGGGACAGGGGCCGAGTTCAGGAGATCTGGGTTTTCAGTAGAAAGAATTAGGAAGAAGAGAGGTGTAATTTTGCTGCAGCTGAGATGGCTGAAGTTAAACAAGGAAATGCAAACTTCAGGATCCGTTTTCATTCTTGAAGTATTTATGCTTGTTTTTGTATGAGTAAGGTGGGTAGTTACAAGAAACACTTCCTCTAAAGAATTTATTTCTCTGCAACTCAGAGGCGATTACAGTTCTGCAAGTCTTCCGTTGTTAATTGCAAACAGTGATTGGATCTTGGCTGCCGAAAAGTGTGGCTTGCGGATTTTGTTTTGTTCACTTATCACTCTTCAACTTAGTGAGAATGTTTTCCCAAACCTCTTTTGTGCTGAAGTATCTCACTTTTCTTCCAATGTGCTGTAAGTGCTGTTGAGAAGCATTTTCTTTAAGTCAGATAGGTCACGGTTTTGATTTATGTAGGTATTTCCTGGCTGTTTCTATAGCAGCTGTATTTCATTTTCACAAATACCTTTCTGCTTACTGGTAAGAAAGTTGGTCCTTCAGCTTTAGAAGGTCTGGGTATTTCTCTTGCTCTCTGGTTCCCACATTATCCTTTTAAATAAAGTTAGAAAAAAAAATGATGCTAAGGAGTGCGTGATTTCTGGTTGCTGTTACGTGATCCTGAATCTAGGTTGCACAAGAGTTTGAAGTTGGCTGGAAGTGATGAAGCGTGTCTGAATGTCCTCCTGCTTGATGCATGTGTCCAGTTTGAAAAAAACAAACCCAGAAAACAAAACACCTGGCATGCTTAGGCAGATAGTTAGGCCAGAAGTCACCCAGTGCTGCGTGGTTGGGCTGGCTGTTTCTGATTTCAGGAGCTGCTTGTTATGTGCTGCATGAATAGGACCTCAAACAACACGTAGAGCCATGGGAGCGAGCTTCCATCACACTTTTTCTTATAGTTTCAAGTGTATTCAAGGGATTTATATTAGTGTCAGACTTCTGCTTTTTTCTTTATACTTTTCTCATTCCAAGTGCTTTGGCATACCTGCATGTAATGTGCCTTACAGATATGGTGTCTTTTTTTTTTTTCAATATCTTTTTTGCATATATGCAGCGATGCTGAGAGTAACAGCATGGGTGGTACTTTGGCAGTGAATTGATTACGTTACCACGCGTCCTAATTCAGATAATCCTTTTAAACTGTTACAGTGGGGATTCTAAATGCATACAATTTGAAATGGTAGCAGAATTTTAGGATCTGACAACACTCTGCAGCGCTAACCTTCTGTTCCCCTCTGCTGTACCTTAGTCTTCAATCTTGCAGCTGATTTTTTTTCATCAGTGAGATGGGAGGATAAGACCTGCACAGTAATGAGGAAGTGAAGGGTTGGAAGAGCCATGTACTCCACTTCTGAGTTAAGTGTTGTTTCCCCACCCACAACCAACATCCTCAGGCTCTTGGAAAGGGCCGGAGCCCGGCTGCTACTTACTTGTGTAATGAGGCAGAAAGAGTACACAGCGTCATTTCTCACCTTTAGCTCTCCAGCAAGATCAGATTTGAAGTAGGGCAGAGGGATGAGTAACTGACTGGAAAAGCAAATTGTATCCTGGGCTCCATCAGAAGAGGGGTGGCCAGCAGGGACAGGGAGGTGATTGTCCCTCTCTACTCTGCTCTTCTGGGGCCCCATCTGGAGCACTGCGTCCAGGTCTGGAGCCCCCAGTACAGAGCTGTTGGAGAGGGTCCAGTGGAGGGCCACAGAGATGATTGCAGGGTTGAAGCAAACCTCACCTACGAGGACAAGCTGAGGGAGCTGGGCGTTTTCAGCCTGGAGAAAAGAAGGCTGCAGAGTGACCTCATTGCAGCGTTTCAGTACCTAAAGGGAGTCTACAAACATGAAAGTGTAGATAACAGCAGGACAAGGGGAAATGGTTTTAAGTTGAGGGAGGGAAGATTTAGGTCGGATGTCAGGAGGAAGTTCTTCACTGTGGGAGTGGTGAGGTGCTGGAACAGGCTGCCCAGAGAGGTTGTGGATGCCCCATCCCTGGAGGTGTTCAAGGCCAGGTTGGATGGGGCCCTGGGCAGCCTGGTCTAGTATTAAATGGGGAGGTTGGTGGCCCTGCTTGTGGCAGAGGGGTTGGAGTTTGATCCTTGAGATCTCTTGCAACCTGGGCCATTCTGTGATTCTGTACTGGGTGGAATAGCGATGCACTCTCTAACTGCCTGAAATCTTACTGGGCTGCTTGTCCTGAAGGTGTGATAGTGTCTTGATTTATAGGAATACCGTTATAAGGGTTTAGAATTACTCATGCAAGCAGTTGGAATACAATGGCTTTTTCATAACTTAAAATAGAGCTGCTGAAGCAGTTCTGAATTCTCTTGAATGCTGTCCTAGTTCACAGCACTTCAGGAGGATATGAATTGGAGCTCTTACATTGTACATCTGAAACTTTATCTTCTATATAAAAAAAAAAATCCTTTTGTAAGTGGGCTGGAAATCTGTGTAGCGCTCAGTGGTGTTCTAACATGAAATATATCCTGTATGTTTGATTGCTTAACAAAATCACACCGTGCGTGCAGTTACTTCATGGCTCTCTTAGCACTAGGCACTGGCAATTTGTCATGCTTGATGAGATAGGACTGTAAAAGGGGAAAATGGGCAGCCTGGTCTGGTGGTTGGCAGCCCAGCACATAGCAGGGGGATTAAAACTTGATAATCATTGTGGTCTTTTTCAACCCAGGGCATTCTATGATTCCATGAATACTATGAAGCTTCGTTTGGAATGTCTCTGCAGTTCTTATGCTTGAAGTACTTCTGTGAGAAGAAGTGAGGTTCAGCTTCTAGGTAGCTATTTGTAATAGCGCGCACCGCTTTTAAGTTCTTGTTTTTTACAACTTTCTTCCAGAGAGATAGATGTATGATTTTCAGTTTGCAAGTATTAGACACATCTGCATATCTTATTACAACTTCTGTCCCATACTGTTTCCAGGAAGCCAGCAGCTGCCAAAAAGTAGGGGGTTGCTAAGCTGAATCGTATCTTTACCTTCCTGTTACGAGATCCCCGTGTTAGCAGGGATCTGTTTTGGCATGTGCATTTTTAGAATATTCCACTGATGGTAAGGGAAAGGTGCTTTTAAGCCGCGCTGTATTTTTAGAAAGATGTGTTTGTGGTAAGCAGTTATAGGGTAGGTAGTTATAAGTAGGTAGTTATAGGGTGTACCAGCTCTGACGTCTGTGTGCTTCATCTCTTTGCACTCGGACTGGGGTCAGTGGTCCAGGTGCAGTGGTGTAACGAAGAAAGCGATTCATAAGTGTGTTTCTTGGCATGGAGAAGTCAGAGTGCGTTTTCTAGAGTAAAATCAGAGCTCATTATGTTTTAGGAAAGTGAAAACTGCACTGAAGTATTTGAATAGCACTGAATCACCCGGCCCGTGCTTAGCAGTAACGTTGGGTCACTCACAGTAAAGGATCAGGCCATCTTAGAAATCTTGATGTGATGTTACAGGCGCTGAGTATTTGCCAAGAACTTGGCCTCTCTTTTTTTAAGGAATCATAAAAAAAAAATGTTTGCTTCTCGCTGGATCACTGAAACATTGGAAGCGACTGTATATCCACTTTGTAATGTTTAAGAGGTAAAGATCTAAAGCGAGAACGATGCTGAAGCCAAGATGCCTTTTGAGGCTAAATTCAATGGAAGTGTGAATTGAAATTTCTTGTGCATCATTGAAATGGTTGCTTCAGGTTTGTCTGCTGAAGATAGGTTGGTGTAGAGATGGCAGAACAGTTACACTGTGTAGTTGTGACTGTAGATGAACAGGCAAAAAACCTCAGTTAACCAGAGGCAGATTGATTCAACTGATAAAACTGTACTAATGCAGCTGTATACCTGCTGTCGCTGACTGACACAGATCTGTTGCTGGAGCAGTGTTGAGTCAGTCAGACACCCTGGGAAAACATTTAAGGAAGGGCAAAATGCTGCATGGTAGTTGTGAGAGAAAGGAATGAGGCAAGAGGCAGAAGTAAGAGTGTGAAATGGCCCAGTAAACAGCAGTGGCAGTGAAGAAGGAGTGAGAGGAGTTGTTCTAGCTGCCAGAGCAAAGACTGCCCTGCAGCGTGTGGAGCTGTGGCTGTGTTCTGGCATCTGATGGAGAAAACCAGCCCCAAGCACCACTACAGCCTGTGAAGGATCCTACACTGGAGCTGATGGATGTTTCCTGAAGAAGCTGCAGCCTGTGGAGAGCTGTGCAGAAGCAGATTCATCCTGAAGGCTGCTGTCCATGGGAAGAACCTAGCCAAGAACAGGAAAAAGTGTAAGGAAGGAGCAACAGAGAGGAATTGCCACAGGCTGATCACAGCCCTTCTCCCTGTGCTGCTGGTGGAGGGGAGCTGTAGGAGCTGGAAGTGAAGGAGTGAAGTTGAGCCTTAGAAGAAGGGGATGTAGGGAAGATATCTGGTTTTTTTTCTTCTCATAGTTTCTCGCCATTCTACTCTATTTTTCATTGGCAATAAATTAATTTTCTCTAAGTCTGGTTTACCTGCTGTAGTACTTGGGTAAGTCACCTTCCTGTCCTTATTGGACCCACAAGCTTTTCATATCTTACTAATCAGAGCTTTCTGCAATAGTAGTAGAATGAGAACATGGAGTGAAGTCAGTGGGTGAGTAGCAATTTTGGGCAGGTGGATGTTTTCAAGACTGCTTTCTTGAGTTCTGCTTACTGCTTTCTGGTGCCTGTTCCCTTATTTCAAAGCCCTGATGAACTGAAATTGTGTATAGTGCATCCATGGTGGTTGTGCTGGCCATTGGGGAACCTATCATGGTTGAACCTGATGTGAAACTGCTATAACAAAATGAGGTATGCGGATATCAGAGCTCAAAGGCTTGTTTTCCTTTGTTTGCTGAAGTAATTAGGGCATTTAACATTAACTTCTGTAGCTAACTTTTAGCATTCAGATATTTTCAGTTATGGGAAGCTAAACTAGAAGATGTTTTTTGACACTGTGATCTTTGTTCCATTTTAGAGTGGGAATGTTTGAGTTGATGTAATCATAAATTTCACGTTTTCTGTTTTCTTCTGTATGTGTTTTCCTGACTATCAAGAGTAAGAGAATACCATGAGTAAAATGAAATGCAGGTATTAGAAACCTGTGTTTGGATATGCTATGTTTACTGCTAGAAGCATCCTTTTCACAGGCTAGATTTCAGGCATAACACTAATGTGAGGAAGTTCATGGTCAGTTACCATTCACTGTATCGTTTTGGTCCTCCCTTGTTTGTCATCATTTGTTTGTATATAATCATCCTCCCAAAGTAACTGTTCTATTTAACAAAAAGCTGCTTTCTGACCTTCGTCATGGGAAGGCTTGTCAGAGGATTGCAGAAGAAAAGTGTTGGAAATACTGCTTGCCTCCTCACCTGGCAAACCCTGCATCTGTGTGAGTCAGTGGTGGTGCGATGTAAGTACAGTTTGGGGATTAGCTCTACACTGCTCTGTGGAGCAGAGAGGAAGGTGAGGCTGTAACAGCAGATAGTATTACTATATTACTTCAGTATTACTGTACTGCAATACTGAAGGTATTTTTTCCCACTATACTAGGTGATTGAAACAAAGTTTTCCCAAAAATTCTGATATAGTCCTGATAATAAGTATTTGTGGCATAGAGAAGGCTTACTGGCAAAGCTGTCAGACATGTACTTGATTGGAACAGGGTTGCACAAAGAGTGCATACAGGTTTGGATTACATTTGTCCTTTCTCTCCCCACCTTGAATGCAATCAATCCCAGCTGTGTACCCAGTGTGACTTAAGCTTCATCCGTGTGCTCTCTGAGTATGAGAAAGTCACACCCTCACACAGGTGCAACTCCACTGAAGGAAGGGTTTGCCTGCTTGATGTATGGCTGCTGGGGAGCCCAGTGGCAGGACTTGTCCCAGCAACAGTGGGGCAAAGCATTGCTTGGCCAACAGCTCTAGTGCTGTGATGGTGAAGAGATGCCACTGTCACTTTTGTCCTGTTGACTCTGCTGGAAGAACAGGCATACCCTATCCTGTTACGCTCATCTCCATGGGTGTAATTAAAAGGACAGGCAGCTTGATCTGTCCAAGAAAAATGGCATCTCCTATTCCAAAAATCTCCAAATAAAACAGGTACCAGAAAGGCTCTGATAGAAATCATGGTGTGCTTTTAGGAGCAAAGGCCTGAGCTGTAGTTTTTAATAGGATTGTTTATTATAGTAGTTATTTATATTGCAGCACTGCTTCTGGCCTGCTGCTCGGTTCAGATGTGCCTGAGTACCCCCCATATTGTTCTGCCATGCCTTGGGGCCAGCAGAGAGGCTGGCTGCCTTTCCTTCCTGACATGTGAGCAGAGGGAGGGGCCTGTGGGACCTCTGTACAGCCAGGGACAAGCTGGATGTGTTGGCTTTTTGTTTTTTAAGTCATTCTGAGACTTTTGAGTTCACTCTTTCCTGCAGCATGTGAAAGGTAACAGAGCTCTCTTTATGGTGTGGGGTTTCCTGGCTGGAAAGCGCCTGCCGCTTGCTCAGGGCTCTCCGTACTTGTAGCAGTGACTGCTCTACAGGACGAGAGATGTGGCAGGAGCTGCAACAGTGAGTGTTTAATGTGCTTGCTTCCTTTGGCTTGAAGTCCTGGAAAGTGGAAAACTGCGGAATAGGTGTTCGACTGAGGGCTGTGTGTGCAGTGGGGAAAACTAGCCCGTGACTTTACCATTATTCAGAGCTGTCAGTGCTTCCTCAGTAAGAAGAGGAATAGGATTAAACAAGTACTGTATAAAAGAGGTGTTAAAAATCTATTAGCTTAAAGCCAAACTGAAAAGCTCGACTGCTAAAATGAGAGAGATGCCTGCGTAAGGAGAGGTTTTATGCTCTTAAGAACATGAGGACTTGATCTGTTTTGCATAGAGAAGCTGATGCTGTATGCTGTACAGTGATTTTTCTAGCTTGTCAGCTGTAGAGGATTTAATTACTTCTCAGCAGACTTGGGTAAGAAGGTTGCTCTGCTTACCCACTGCTGCTTTTAATTTTGGCAGGATGATTGTGGATATAGTTATTTTCTTGGTGTCTGACCTTTTTAATTGTTCAATCCTTGCTTTTTGGAATCCTGGCTGATACCGGATAACTGTGTTATTAGTTTAATTTCTTTTTTTCAGTGGGCCTTGAAATGGGTGTAATCCTGAATGCTTTTTAACCTTGTGTCTTGCAGTGCTGTGCACCTGTAGTCAGCTGTAATGCTCTCAGGCTAAGTTTGGTTCTGCTTCACTGAAAGATGTTATTTCAGAGGAGGAGAGTTGCACTTCAGATTTCTGTGAAAGTTTTTGGGTTCCTTTAATGAAGGTCAGAGGTAGCTTTTTTTTTTATTAAAGCTGTCCCATTAGCAATGACTTGATGGCTGTGTTACAGCTTTGGGCCTTCATACCACTTCTCTGCACATGGTCTTTTAACACTGGACTAACTCTTTCTTACAAGAACCACACCTTGAGTGTTCTCAAGGCTGGATTAGCTGCTGTACTCAGCAATCCAGGCACACCAGTCTATCGGGTTTGCTGGTGAAAGATTGCTTTTTCAAAGCAAGCACTGTTTTACGAAGGACAAGAAAACATGAAAAGCCCATAGTGCAAAGTAGTAAAACAATATACGTTAGAGAGGCAGCGGTTAAATTTTACTTACATGAAAGACCTGGCCTGAAAGACAATGTTTTATTACCCAACTTTTTGCTTGTCCTTTTGTTTTAATTTAAGGTCCAGTGGGTGTCATAAAAATGCCAGCTCTTTGCTGTTTTTCTCAGTCACCTTCCTTCTTGTGGATAGTGTTCTCTGCCAGTAAGCTCAGACATGTCTGTCTGCACCACTCTTGCGTCTCAATGAAAAAATGAACCCAAAACCTAGGTTAAAAGGCATCACTTATTTTTGAAGTAGTAATATAAGGAAGGGTGGCTAACTGATTCACAGGTGGCTTTTCTGTATAAAATACAGTATCTCCGTGCTTGCCACTCTTTGAAATGAGTGTGATGTTCTCCACAGGAAACATCAGAATATCAACTTGTAAGTTTATGAAACAGGAATTGTGCCCTGTTGTGATGAGCTGAAGCTGACTAATTGTTTGTAATTGTACATGCACATGTGTGCCACTGCCAGAAGTGCTCAAGTGTATTTTAAGCAAGAGCAATGACCAATTGATGCCATAGAGCACAGTAAGATGTGATTTTAGTTATCATACAGAGTAACTTACATTGCCACTAGTATAGTTTGGATGTTGGTTAGGTATTGTGAATTTTAATAATGTCTGCCTGTGAAGGAAATTCATACAGCTGACAAAGAAAATTGGTACGTGTGAGCTTCCACCTAGCTGAATGGTAGAGGAGGGGGGTAGAAATAAGCTTGGCGCGTTACAGTTTGGGGTTTATTTTCATGATTTGCCATCTACATGCTATTCCTGGTATTGAAAAGAGCGAAGCTTCGGCAGAGTGTTCTGGCTGATGCTGCTGATTGCCTCCTGATATTGTCTTTCCTTCCATCTTGATATTTTTTTCCATAATCTTTAATTGTCTTTTTTAGTCTATCTGTTGGTAGAGTCACTTCTGCTTGTTAATTTCAGTATCTGATCTTGGTACCCTTTTGAGCTCATGCTGGTCTAGAACGCGTTTGGGTTGGTCATGGGAGGAGAAAATCTCCCTTGCAGACACAACTTTATGGGGTGATACTTTTGATTTGTGGAAGTTACTGCCTTGGGAGTGTTCCAGCTGCTAAATGGTGCATTGGAAAAGTGGGTTTGTGAAAGGCAGTAAATCAGCATTACTGCCTGGAAACTTGCAGGTAGTGTTGAGATGAGCAAGATACAAAGTTTTGGTCAATAACTGTTGGTTATGGAGTTCGGCATGCACTGTTGTCAGGTCAGTCATGCTGCTTATCACAGGATGTTGACACGTATTGTGACACACAATGGAACAGGACAGCAGGGAGGGAGCTGTTACTTCCTCAGTCACTGCAGTGGCACAGATTGAAATGACCAAGCTGAAATCAGAATGAAGCTGTGGTTCAGAATCACTTGTGCCATGCAGCAGTCTTTCTCTGGTGTGACAGCTAATGAAAGCTAATGAGGAAATGATGATTGGGTGAAAGAAATGCAGTGGTGTTTCAGTGAGCGGTATTTGAAAACAAATATTACTGTTTTTCTGCTCATTAGTCAAGCTTGAAACTGAAATTACTTAATGTGTATGAATACAGTATTTCTGCTGTCACCTCTCAGGGCTTCATGGCTGCAGCTTATTTTATTATAGCATGTATGCCAGCAAGGCTTAGTAAGATATAGGAAGTAAATCTCATTACTGAAATAAAATAAGTTCTTTGCAAGTCTCAGCATCTTTGTCTTCCATTTCTTTCCTGTAGTTTTCCTGTTACTTTCATTCCAGTCAGCTGTTCCTTCCCTATCTCATACTTTTTCCCTGTGGTATGATACATAGTAGCTCTATCTGCAGCTCATTTTCTGGTTAGGGAATATTTTCCCAAATCTCTGTTAAATAAATTGATTGAGTCGAGGCTCTTATGGAGCTTTTTCATCCACGTTCTGTTTGAGCCCTTATCAAACTTGGGTTTTTTTCTTAAGTGTAAAGCAGCAACTGCTTTCTTACTGATTTTTCCAGGCTGAAATGAAATATCGTGCTTGCTGGAAAATGAACGCTCTCTTCTTGAGATGGGATGGGGTACTGTATAATCAATGGATATTAAGATGTATAATCAATGGATATTAAGATGTTATAATCACAAAAAGAACAAGAGAGTTAGGCAAAGTAGACTAAGATAATAGAAGAGAATAAATGGAAGGCTTACCCATATGCTAGGCTCACCTACAAAAAAAAACACCAGAAGAGGGGATCTCCAGATGAGATCCTTCCCCACTGGTAGCCAGCTCTTAAATAGGTCTAGGAGCCAGGCTCCACCCCTTCCTGCAGTACAGGTGAATTGCCTTCACCTGTGCTCCTCTGGCTGCCTTATGGCTCGCCTCAGGTGATCAGAGGTTCAGGCCGTGACTCAGCAGCTCCCATACAGGTACTCCCAAAATGCTACCTCTGAGCTTTGTAGGGGCAGAAGAAGAACAGTCAGACCTCCAGATCTACCACAGTGTTTGCTTTCAAGAGCCAATACTTGCATGTTTCTGGCAATGTGATTATAGTAATCTCAGTACAGGGAAGGGTCTGTTTTAGTCTTTGGCTTTCAAATATTCTGAACTATCAGGGCAGAATAAGCGCTGTGTATTTAAAGGGTGCTTCAGGATCATTGCAGACACGCATTGGATTTGCAACAGCGGTGCTGCCCCTCAGAATGTGTTGTACCCTGTGCCATAGATAGCAAAAGCACTGGGCAGGTACCAGAAGGAGAGGTGGGCTGCTGGGTGGGTTGGTGCTGAGCAACTCCTGTGTACTCTGTCAGGGTCAGTGTTATCTGGAGCGTGTTGTCAGCATGCTGCAGAATGTGATGGGCTTCCTTTGAGGCTTTTGTTGTGATTCTGAGTTACAACCAGCATTTTGTACCTGTGTTTTTAATACTGGGCTGTATTATGGCTGAATGCTGCTTGCCCCAGGGCTGTGGTGAAAGGAAGATTGATAGTTTGCTGGAGCACAGTATGTTGGGGTAAGTATGTGCAGGACCTGTGCTAAATAATTCTGTAGTAAGGATTCACTGCATCGTACATTCTGCATCAGAGCTGTTCATAGAGAAAGAAGGTTTGCTGTTAAGTATCTTGCCTCCTGGGCACTGTGCTGTCTGTCAGTTCCCAGCAAACTGAGACGCTCAGGCAGTGCGTAGTGCAATTCATCTCATCAGCCCCAGGTTTGGCTCCCATGTACATCCTGGACATAGGGTTTGAATTTTGGGTGTTCCCATGCAGGCTTGGCGGTTGGACTTGATGATCCTTGTGGGTCCCTTCCAACTTGGGATGCGCTGGGATTCTGTGATCTGTGCAGATGAGCAAACTCTTCCAGAAAATATCAGAGTTAAACTAGTAGGAATGTAGTATTACTGTATTCCTTCTGCCTGTGGCACCTCTCCAGAGGTCCTTATGTATTCTGAGAGCTAGTGCAAGATAACCTTGTTTTTTTGTGCTACTGTTGTGATGCAGCCTGATTCAGGTGCTTTGGCTTCCATCAGTGCCTTTGCTTTGTTTCTCCTCAGTCCTTGTTCTTTTTACACGTGGCAGTTTCCTTGTGCTTTCCGTATCAAGGTGCTCTTTTACTAAAATTTCATTCTTTCTCTGCTGTGTTCCACTGGGCATAAGTATTAGCACTGTAACTTTATAGCATGATGGCAATGAAAGCCTGTATGAAAACCAAGTTCTTAAAAAGGTGAGGAAGCAGAATGAAGGATTAGAGCCTCATAAATCAAACAGGCTCATAAAACTGCCCAGGGCCCCATCCAGCCTGGCCTTGAATGTCTCCAGGGATGGGGCGCCCAACAGCTCTCTGGGCAGCTGTGCCAGTACCACACTGCTCTCTGAGTAAAGAGTTTCCTCCTAACATCTCACCTAAATCTGCCTTTTGGTTTAAAACCCTTCCCCCTTGTCCTATCACTACTAAAGGAGAAGGACGTACGTGATAAATTCTGGATGAAGATGCAGAAAGAAGGTGATACTGTCAAGCAGCAGATATGGAGAAAAGTTTTTTGGTGCTGATGAAGTATTTTATTTTTCATGCTGCGTTGTGTATGGCAGTATAACACAGATGATATCTCTGAAGAATTTAACTGTTTTATTCCAAAAGAGAGTGATCTTGTGTTTATTATTTTGGTGGTGGAAGATAGCTTTATTCATAACCAGCAGCATCCCCTGCCTTGCAGCTGCTGTTAGTTTTGGTAAAAATAGAATAAAGCCTGTGTATTGCCAAGAACTGCACACAGACATAACATGGGGTAGCTGTAGCACTTTCTGATCTTAAAATAACAAACACACACCAACAATAAAAACCAGACAGAGTGGGAGCAGGGAACAGTGCAGAAGAGTGATTTATCTGAAGTCATGCAGCTGGTTGTGGCTGAGCTTGGACCAAAGCTCAGTTTTTAATCACTTTGTACATAGTAGCTGTTCCTTCCATATTTTGGTGCTGTCATATTTGGCTTGTATTTCTGATATCATTCCCTATCTTGACATAAGCTCTTTTCATGAAGTTCAAAGGTACAGCAATGGAGGGCATAGAAATTAACACTCCTCTTCCTTTTTTCTTCTCTTTGGTTCAGGTTAAGTCATGTTTTCTGATACTCAAAGAACAATCAGCACTGCAATTCCATGAATCGCAGAACCACAAGAAGTGCAGCTGCCCTCCCTACTTCCAGTTTCCCTTCTTTACTGTAACCTTCCTGGGACCTTTGGCTTCTTCCCCACTGAGTGCACAGTGGGGGGACCCACTGTGGGATTTGGGGGAGGAAGCATTTTGCTGATCGGGGGAGCAATGGCCTTAAGCTTGTATGTATTTCCCTTCTTCAATAAGTTCAGAGTGCTCCTGCTTGTCACTTTGTGTTTGATGGTGCTATGGGCTGTGTTCAGTTGCTTTGTGGATTCTGGACAGACTATTCCTAAACTTAAGAGTGTGGGGAAGCATTTTGGAAAAATCATCAGCCTGGAGGAGGAAGAGGACAGTCAGAAGGAAGAAAAGATGAAGTTAACTGAAGAAGTTCCTGCAACAAAGCCACCTCAGGGTCCCTGTCCAGCTCTGTCTCCATATCTGCGTAAGTGATGTGGATTTCCTCTCCCTTCTAAAAAGTTACATCCTCTTTGGTATTGTCTGCTTGTTTTCCTATTAGCTGTTTGACAGCTAAAACAGCCAGTAAGCAGCTGTTTAACAACATGCTTTTCTGTGGAACAAATACAACCATACGGGTTACAGTTAAGTGCTTTTGGGTGGGTGGCTCATGGCATTGAGTGACTGTGCTGTGTCTGGCTGGGCTGGCAGCTGCTATGGTGCTGAGCATTGCATTTGCAGCTAGAATGGCACTGAAAACAGTTCTGGCTACTGCTGAGCAGTGCCAAGGCAACCTGGTCTATTATTAAATGGGGAGATTGGTGGCCCTGCCTGTGGCAGGGGGTTGGAGATTCGTGATCTTTGAGGTCCCTTCCAATCTGGGCCATTCTTTGATTCTTTGAAGGCTTGCTGTCTTGTATCCCTTTTCCTACAAAAACTAGCAGGCCAAGGGTGGGTGAGACCTTGGGAGGGGACACAACCAGCAAGGATATATCATGCAGCTGAGATTATGAAGTGTGGAGATGTACAGGGCTTTGCTCTTTGCTGTGGAAGAATGTCAGAATATAGCTTTTAGCGTGAGAAAGCTTGACCAAATAGGCACTTCTAGGCCGAAGGAATTGGAAATCCAGCAGTGTGAGCCATGTTAATTCTGATAACTCACAGCACTGCAGCCCTTTTGTGCACTGATAGTATTTATCTCTGTCATCACCTGGCATGTGTTCGGAGCAAACCTCTCTATCCTGTTGCTCTATTGATAAGGTGAAGGGGAGGATGTTCCTGCTTGCAAGTTAGATTTGATATTCTCTGGAGTGATGCTGAGAGAGTACAAAGACAATGGATGATGCTTTAAAAATATTGCAACAATCTAATATCTGCGTATTAGGTATTATCTGGGCTGCTGAGCAGCTATTTAAAAGTGTGTGGACAGTTCTCTTCACTGCTTACATCTGCAGAACTGGCGTGGAGCTTACCTACTTCCTTCGCTGCTTTGCTGAGTCTGGAGGGGCTCCTTACAAGAGAAGCGATGATAATTTAATTTGCTTACAGAGAGCCTTTGCACGTTTTCTTATATATTTGTAATAGTAAGCCCGTGATACTTTTGTTCATGCTTTAAGCAGAGATGACTTCTCACCAGCAGTCCTGTGTCTCTTTCCACTTTGCTCTTCTCCTCTGCTTTGTCCTGGTGGCTGTTTTTGGCCAATTCTCCTGCAGCAGGATGAAATCTGTCTTGGTATTTATGCATGTTTTTTAATCACTACTGTCATCAGTTTAACTAAACGCTCGGTACAGTCTCGTTCTGCTGCCCACATAATGGTTTTCTTGTACTATCTTTCTCTTGGACAGCCAGGGAAACTGTGACTTAAATCTGGGCTTCTTATGCTGTTTATAGAGACTGGTCTATAGCCACAACCAGAAACAAATTAGGAAAGCTTATTGTACTTTTCCTACAGGAGGTACCAGCCAACTGACCTTCAGTCCATCTCTCACACTAGAAGAAGTACAAAAGGAGAACCCTCAGGTGGCCAAGGGCCGCTATCACCCTGCAGAGTGTTCAGCATTGCAGCGTGTGGCCATCCTTATCCCGCACCGCAAGCGTGAGAGGCATCTGGTCTACCTCCTGGAGCACCTGCACCCATTCCTGCAGAGGCAGCAGCTGGATTATGGCATCTATGTTATCCACCAGGTGGGAAGGGTGTCTCTACTCAGTGATGCTTAGAGCTGTGTGCTGCCACCTCCACCATCTTGCACCACTCCTGAGGCTGCTTGGCATGCTTCTGCTGGTTGACGGACACAGTGGCAGCTTGTAGCACTACAGAATCTCAGCTGCTGTTAGAAAAGCAGGGAAATATTAAGAAGCAGTGTCTAGCTAATGTTCATTTCTCTAAGTCTAAGCTTACTGTTTCAGAGTTAGTATTTCAAGGTAAGCATCTTGCAACTGTTGTGCCTGCAGCTAGGCTGATGTGCTTTCTGTCTTTAAACCTGGAGCTGTTCATATCTAGCTCTTCTCTCCCATCTGCTTACTGGTTGTCATGCTTAGCAAGCTGCACATGTTGTGCAGTTGTACTTCTGTTTCAAACTAAACACACCAGTTACTACTTATATGTGCTTTGCTTGTGGGAAGAAACAGTCATGGCAGAGTGTTCAGTTTCTGAAAGACTTAATAATTTCCTATTTAGTATTCTTTTAAGCTGTGCAGAGTCGGTGGCTAGAATCTGAGCTTACAGACTTGTGCCAAGTTGACTTTTGTTTACGTGCTTATGTTCTCATCACATTAGCTAAAAGCAATACAGGTTTCTCTTTTGTAATGTGTTGTCATCTTCTTGATTTCTTTTTAATTGTGTTTAATATCTACTTTGATTCTAAACAGATTTTGTAGGCAGCAGGAAACAAAAGAAGGGGGAGGGATAAACTAATATAGTTTCCCTTCTTCTCTACTTAAAGAGGATGGACTCAAGTCCATTCTAGGTGAAAGCTTATGTTTTTGCTCGATGGTGTGGCAGGATCTACTTTCAGTAGGAATGTACTATTCTATTCCTTCATTATTTGGAGTTGTCATGTAGCTGCCTGTAGAGTGGAAAAGTGAGGTTTTTTTCTGCATTAGTGCATACTGCAGTTGTACCAAGAGTGGCTGCAGTTCACAAGCAGTATGGAAAACTATTAGGAGAATGGGCATACTTTCTTCATTTATTGAAATTGTAGGATCATAGCATTCCCTGAGTTGGAAGGGACCTATAAGGATCATCAAGTTCAACTCCTGAATCACTTCAGCAATTAGCAAGGCTGGGTGGGGAGATGTTAAGCTGGATGAGGATGCTGTGCCTGTCCTGGAGCAGGCATGCAGTAATGCCTCAAGTGTCCTCCTGGGTCATTGCTTGGTGGCACGTGTCACTTATCATACAGTCCCACAGATGTCCTTCCACACACATCCTGTTGGCCAGCAGCTCAGGAGGCCTCATGATCCTCCAGCTTCGTGCCAGAGCCTTGCTCCCCTTGAACCCACCACCAGGCAAGCAGCATACATGAGGTGAAGGCAGACTGTTATCATGTTAGCAGAAAGTAATAGAAAAGCCTGAAGGTTTTGTCTGATGGGAGCAGCAATGTTGAGTCTAGATTTACTCTATCAGAGCTTTACTTGGATGAGTGTTCTCTCTTGCTTGTCTTTCACTGTGGTTAGGCACACCCCAATGCTGGAAGGTGAGTCTAGCCAAAACATTCCTATGGCAAATCTTTTTTACCCTGTTTGTGATGTCTGTAGTTGCTTTACACATCTTGTGGAAAGGAAACAGATAAAACCAGGATTTAACTGGTAAATAAACAGAGCTTGCTTTGGGGAAAGATTAAGTAATGGTCCTTTTATATTTATCTCCAAATGTTACTTGTAACATTTCAGAAATCATATTTCGCTGTACAAACGTCCATATGTGAAGGAGCATGGTACTGAAAATAATGTGAGTTTGTAATCTCTAAAGTGTGAGTGATATCTTTTCCAAAGTAAGTTTGTCACTTAATCAGAATTCTTCTCTTGAAACTACATAGGAGAACGTAGCAGACAAGAGTAGACTTTGCTATGTGTTTAGCATATGGTCAGCACTGAAATGGCCCCTCCTGGAAGACTGTCTCACTGTTGTTTGACTACCTTTATGCAGGAGGGGGCTGTGGTGGCTGACTGTGCTGGTGACTGAGACACAGCCAACCAGTGGTAGATGTTGCTGCTGAACTAGTCTGGATTTGATGCACAAGTGAAGTTCTCTGTATGTACTATACCAGTCACCTGAATTGTTCTGTTGCTTGCTCAGTAATCTATGATTCCATTATCAGGAGAAAATGTTCTGATAGATTTCTTTTTACTCTTCTGCACTTGAAACTACTCAGGACTTTGACATCATAGATTTTTGGATTAGTTGCATCTTTGAGAGTACATTTTTTTTTCCTTGACTCAGAATGGAGGCAACTGATGATCCCCCCTCTAAATTTCTCAGCACGGGCTGTATTTCCCAAAGTGGATGCTAGGGTGAGCCATAAAGCTCATAATTTACCTTTGTGCAAGGAGAAAATGGCTGTTGGTAATGGTGAGCAAATTACTTTTGCAGCAAAATGTTACTAGAATGTTAAAACACACTTTATATGCAACTGCTTTTCCCTGCAACTAACCTTCCCTCAGCTTGGGGAGGCCAGCTTCTATTTTCAGTGGAACCTCCTTCTGTCCAGATGGCTTCTAGCAAAGGAACCCTGTCTCTCAAAAGTTAGTTTTTTAGTTTTCTAAGAATGCATCAAGTTGCCAATGATAGAGAATGACAGACCTCTTGCTTTCTAGGAGTGCATAGCTGGGCCTTTTGATTCTGAGTGCCAACTGAGAGTCGCAAAATCATTAAGGTTAGAGAAAACCTCTAAGGTCACCTAGTCCAACCATCAGCCCATCCCCACCATGCCTGCTAAACTGTGTCCCACAGTGCCACATCTACGTGTTCGTTGATTATCTCCAGGGATAATTTCTGAGCAACCTGTTCCAATGCCTCACCAACATTTCAGAGGCAACTTAACACCAAGTCCTCAGGTGTATGAAGTGTTCTACAGACAGATTAGTCTGTACAGTCCAGAAAAAAGTATATAGCCATATAAGCAGCCCTGTTGTTTCAGAATCAGTGGGGTCATGGTAAGCTTACAAAACTGCCAGGTAAATATATGAATGTATTTATCTAAAAGGTGGAAAATGATATTTTTGAAAAGTGAAGATGCACTGCTTTGCTGAAGATTAGTGAAAGTGAAGTGAAGCTCTGTGCTAGGAGGAATCCCTGTGTGGCCTAATAATTAGGTTATAGGCTGGAGTTTAACAAAAAAAAAAAAAAAAGGAAGAGACCTGCATTTTATTTCCCACTCTGCCACCTACTGTGTAGCTTAAGGAAATACAGAACTACTTAGAACTTAAGCACTGCTATTATCTAAACTAAGGGGGCAAGCATGAATCACCTGTGTTGAGTGCTCTGACATCTATAAACCAATAACTATAGGAATAATTTTTTTTAGCTTCCAAAAACACAGTCGCATGGATTGTTTACAGGTACCTGTTAAGTAGTTTGATGGAGTAACAGGGCAGGAGCAGCAATAGTAGTGGGATTGCATTGTGCAGCACGCATACTTCTGGTGGCTGTAGACTTTCCTGTCCCTACCCATGTAGAGGCTTTGGCTCTGGTGCTGTACCTAATGTAATAGAGTTGTTCTTTGTACAGTTATTGACCCAAAGACTGTGGAGCACAAATGTGCTTGTAACTCTGTGATTAGAAGAAAAGCCTGGGAACAGTTCTAGTTAACACATTTTCAGAGTTTTTTTCTGTTCGTCTCCGCAGGCTGGCAGCACCACATTTAATCGAGCAAAACTGCTGAATGTGGGATACTTAGAGGCTCTAAAAGAAGAGAACTGGGACTGTTTCATTTTCCATGATGTGGATCTGGTGCCAGAGAACGACTTCAATATTTACATGTGTGACAGACAACCAAAGCACCTTGTAGTTGGCCGGAACAGTACTGGATACAGGTAAGAAACCATGAAAAGAAGAATGATCTGAAAGTGCCAGGTTTCTGATAGTGTCCCTCTTCATGTCAAGCTGTGTACTTGAGTGCTTCCTTCCATGTGACACCATGTTTCTGATGGTAATGCTCCACCTCTCTGGAGCACTTTCTAACAGAAGATCTTCACACAGATATCTTTGAAGTTGGCTCTGTGATCACCCGTAAGAATGGTCATTCTGGTTTCCGGGGGTGTTGTGAGAGGAAAGCAACATACCACAGACCTTATGTCTAAGCTAGAAATCGCATTCTCTTGGTTCTTGTGGCTTGACAGTATGATCTTAGGGTTGTGCTAATAAAAATTGGTGCTTACCCTTTGTTGTTGGAGAGGTAACTTCTGATACTGAGATCTGCACAAGCGTGAGAATCTACTGAGCAATAGGGGTGTCATTTAATTAGCTGCCTGTACAGCATCTAATACAGCATTGTTCTGGTTTTAAATTGACCTCTTAAATGTTACTGTGATGTAAATAATTAAAAACAAAAAGTCAAGTTCAGTTCACCTTAGAGGAAAAAAGGCTCCTGATTGTGGTGAATTTAATGACTAGAGTGGTTTCATTCATTTAATGGGCTTCTTTCAAGATTCAACCTCTTGTGTTATGTCAGTCTAAATATTAATTAGATGTGGGTTTTACAAAAGCTGATTGCAAGTGCTTTGAAGTAAAAGTCTGCTTCACCTCTGGGTTTCCTTTACTAAATGCATGAGAAAGGAGAACTTGTACATTCTCTCTCTACAGAATAATACTCGCTTTCCAGTTGGATGTCAGTCACTAGTGGTGTATGTACCCTGAGGCCAATATGGGGAATGATACTGCTTAATGTCTTCATCGTTGGCCTGGACAGTGGGGCAAAAAGCACCCTCAGCAAGTTCAAAGAAGATACAAAGCTTGGAGGGGTAGTCGGTACACCACAGGAATCTCAAGTTCAGCAAAGGGGAGTGTGAAGTCCTGCACCCGAGGAGGAAGCACATGCTGGAGACTGGAAAGCAGCTTTGTGCCCACCAATACCTCCTCTTAGGTCCATTTCTGCAGAGTTGAACATCAGCCAGCACTGTGCCCTTGTGGCAATGACAGCAGATAGCACTGTGGGCTGTTAAGGAGGGGGTATCCTCTGCAGACTGAGGTGGCAGTCATTGCCCTCTATTCAGCGCTGGTGAGAAGATACTGCAGTGTTCTAACTAGCTCTGTGCTCCCTGGTATAAGAAAGATTGGACTACAAGAGTGAGACCAGAGAAGGGCCACAAAGAAAATTAAGGAACTGGAGCATCTGACAGGTAGAGATACAGAGTTGGTGCTGTGGCAGCTCAAGAGATCCTGCCAGTGTATTTAAACATTTGGTGGTAGGTGGAGCCAGACTCTTCTTAGCAAAAGGCAAGAGATGATGGATGCAAACTGAAATACAGGAAATTTAAATGGAAGACAAAGCATTTTTACTTTGGAAGGTGATCAGATGCTGGAACCAGCCACCCAAGAGTGGTTGTGGTATCTCTGTTCCTGCAGATGCTCAAAACCCAAGTGGACGAGGTTCTCAGCAACTTACCCTGTAGGAAGCTGCTTCAGTGATGAGAGTAGAAGTCAGCCAGCCTCCGAGAAAAAAGTGTCTTTTTTTTTGTTTGTTTTTAACAGATTCATGGTAAACCAGAAATAGTGCTAAGCACTGCTCCTTTGCCAGTGCTGCCACAGTTGGTTCATCTGTTTAGATTCATGTACGTTTGGGAATCAAAGTGCAATCTGCAGCCACTTGCACAATTCCTCTGAGGCTGGCAGTGGCAATTTAGCAGAAGTTGTCTCGTAATGCTTTTCTTTAGGGCCAAGAAAGTGGAGGGTGTCATAAAAAAGTAATTATTAAAATGGTGTAAGATAAACATGGTATGTAATTACCTTTTTAAAGTAGATACAGTTTCCTGGACAAGGACAGTTGAGCTCTGTGACATTTAGGTTGTAAAGCAACTTGTACTGTACCTCACCTTGGAACTGCTCTTGCCTTGAGCTGAATTCTCATAGCATGTGCTCTGTTTTCATTTAAAGGTTGTGAGATTCAGCTGTAAGGTAGTCAGTGGCTTGCTGTCGTTACCTCGAAGGAGCAGCTCTTGTTGCATCTGCTACAGTGCTCTGCTTTGTTCCTTTCCTACATATCGGGGTCCTTGAGGAGCAGAGCCTTTTTGATTAGCAAGGGGAGGTGTATAAGGAAGCTATTTAATTAGGAAAGCTTCATTCTTTCAGCTGGAGAGCTCTTCTGGCCTAAAGCAAATCATTATCTTTTTGTGAGAAGTGTAAGAAAACAGGAGCTACATCATAGACTTGTGCATCGTGAACTCTGCAAAAGACAGGTCTAGATCAAGAGTTTTTATGTGGTATTTTCATTGTTGGTGTAACTCAACCTTTAAATTCTTCATTTTCTCTTCCTGTGTACTTCTAGGTTACGTTACCAGGGATATTTTGGAGGTGTAACAGCTCTAACAAGAGACCAGTTTTCCAAGGTGAATGGATTCTCTAACAACTATTGGGGTTGGGGTGGAGAAGATGACGACCTTCGAATCAGGTAAAAAGAAGGCTACATGGAAATGGGTGTGAGAAGGGAGGAGCTGGGTTAAAAAAATAAATAAAAGCTGAGAGACTTCAACCTAGCCTTCAAAGGTGAAATGCTACAGAATTCTTGAACTCTGAAACAGTATTGCTGTATGGAGATTTGGAGTAGTTCTGTATATGTCTTCCTCTTCAAAAAGATTAGGCAAATCCACAACCTGAGAGAATTGCTGGTAGGTTTTTGTTCATTGATTTTTGTTTCAGCTCCAGAGCATTTCTATTCCACTTTGGAAATTGGCTGTAACCAAAATAAGATTCAAAGTCTGGAATAGTGTTTGCTTGAGATAAAAACGTACCAAGATCTACTCCTTTTGCAAGAGTGTGGGAGTTCTTGGGTTTTGGCTTTTTTGTTTTTTAAATTCACTCATTGACTACCCTAACTTTATCTGAGCAGAGCTTAGTTTGTGGGTGGTATTGGCTGTAGTTGAGACAGTTTGCATTTTAGGAAGACTGTGCATATATCCACGTACCTTTTGCTCTTACAAACTGTCAGTTTGTAACTTGGATATACTCTCTCATCCTTACATGTTTACCCTTTTCAATTGTTTAAATATGCAAAACATTTTGGAGGTGTACAAGTCATGCTCCTGGTGATGTTAAATAATTATACTGATTAAATCAAGTGTGTTAAAGTTAGGAACTTCCAGTGAAAGTTTTTGTTACTTAAGCAGAACAGTCAGCTGTGTCTCAAGAAATCTAAGAGCTTTACTTGGTGATGTGGGTTTCTGTCCTGTCTCTGTAACTACTCCCTTCCCCCCCCAAGTCTCTTATCTAGAGACACCTACTTCTCTGTGACAACTCAGAGGCTGGCTTTTTTAGTGGCAGGGGATGGTTAGTAACCATCTTACTCCCCAGCTTCTTGAGTTAATGAGCAAACAAACATGCTACTGGTATTCTTTCAAATGTTTGCGTGCACATTACAGAACAAGCTGTGCAGTAGATGGGTGGAACTTGGAGGTGTTTGCAAGTGCTTGTAATCAAAAGTGATGTTCTCTTGTGCTGGCACCTGACAGCTTCCTGGATGTTGTGGTCTTTGGTATGGAAACCAAATTCTATGACACAGTGTGCAGTTGGCCTTAGCTCATGTCTTTCTTCCTGAGTAGATCTTGGACTGTGGTAGTTGCAGTATTTGTAGTGGTACTGAATAGGAAGCTTCCTTTCTCAGCAGGTCTCGTAATACAGAGATCACTGCAGCCTACCTCTGCAAAAGCAGCAGATGGCAGCAGCCCCTGCAGTATTTTCAAGAACTGAGGGCTGCAGTGCTGCTACTTTCCACTGATTAGTTTTTGTGCTAAATGCCGTGCTTTCTTCCTAGCTCCTCCCTACAGTGAGCATTAGAAAGATTTTCATATCATCTGTTTTTGATAATTTACTGCTACAGTTATTGGAAAGCTATAGGGCCTGCTTCTTCAGTCTTGGTTTCCTGCTGCTGCTCTCTCAGCTGCTGGTACGACTGGCAAAGACCTGGGCTATTCCTTAATTCCCTTTCTGCTGCTAACAGAGCAAAATTGTTGGGCTCCACAGATGATGTTTAAGGCCAAAAGTTCCAATCAAGTGCCTGATGCTAGACACTAAAATCCATGCATGCAGGTTAACATTTCTGGCCCTTTTTTCCATAAAGAGGTTATTTACGTGAAGAAAAAAAAAAGTTCAAAATTGCAGAGCTGCCTGCAGACCACAGGAAAACAAGCTCATTTCCTCCTCTTAGTGGAGAACTAGGGTAGGGGCTTCATTACATTAGTTGAAAGAAACTTGTTGCAAAACATGCAGTGTTTGTACAGACTTCCTAGGTTAACGTATGGAAGTAAAACTAGTATTGTCTGGTCTAATTTAAATGGACTCTGTTGTAAAATGTATTTAAAGCAAACTCTACATGTTTCTCTTCAAAAGACAAGGATATCTGTCACCCTCCTGGACCTGCTGTACAAAAACCCAACTCTGTGAGCTCTCTTTCTGCAGCAAAATAGAGTGTGGAAGATGATGATGATGAGTTGCCTACAGTTCTATAAACTCGCTTCCATGGCACCTAACAGAGTTGAAGTCTCAGAACGTTGTTTCTTAAGAGCTGGCTTATAGGTGGTATCTTGCATATGGCACAACTGTTTCTTGCAGGGTTGAGATGCAGAAGATGCGAGTGATGAGGCCAGCTGCTGCTGTAGCCAGGTACACTATGATCTCCCACAACCGTGACCTTGGCAATGAGGAGAACAGACAGAGGTAAGAGCAGTGTTCCATCTTACACTGTTGTTGTAGGAGCCAGGCAGCAGGTGGCCCTATGATTTTTAGAATACCATTTCAGAGATTAATTGGCTTAAACCCCTCTTCCCTATGCTGTACTGAAAGACTGTTTCCCTCTGTCCATGCTGAGGATAAGAAAAGCATGAATTTATATTCCCAGAAGATGCAAAATGGCTATAGCTCTATCTCTAAGATTATTGGACATGGGAGAGAGCTTAGAACTCCTCTCTTACGGAGTTTGGTTTTGTGCTGCTGTAACAATTTTCTCCTCTACTCTGTCCTCAGGATGAAGCTTCTGCACCAGGTATCTAAAACGTGGAAAACAGATGGGTTGAATTCCTGTTCCTATAGACTGCTGTCAGTGGAACATAACCCTTTATACATCAACATCACGGTAGATTTCAGCGTGCAGACAAAGACCTCAAAGGGGTGAGCACCACACAGGTTTTAGGAAATGGCAACGGATACTGTTTGTGGTTGGTGGTGCAGCAGATGACTTGCAGCACTCTCCTCAAAGGAGCACCTCAGCAGCACAGAAGAATGTTTTTCTGCATGGCATCTAATTGATTAGCAGACAAGCTCATTTTCTGAGGACTGGAGAGGTGGAACTGACCCACAGGCAGGTCCTGGTGTTCTTCTATGCACTTTCTGCTGAGATGTTTGTAAGCTTCTGTGTTTGGGCTGGTCCAGTAGAAGGTATTAGGTCTCCTGAAAAAAATATTTCTTAAAGCTATTCCTAAACTTCCAGTTTGAAGTAGGAAGGTGACACTACCAAGACTTTAAAAGGAGGAGGCCAGTCTTTTTCCCTTAAAAGCACAACAGTTTTCTACCATCTATAAACTCGTTGAGAAAAGCTCATTTATTCCAGCCTGAAGAAAAACTGCTTTAGGGGTGGAAACAGCAATGATGAAAATAGGGGAGAAATGTTAAAGATCTCTCAATAAAATATAATCTGCTTAATTCAAAAGGCATCTGTCTTTCATATGCTCAGCTCACCATGTAGTGGGAGTACTTAAGTGTCACACAGCAAAATGGAAGTCTCAATTCTGCATTAGCCTGCAGGTTAGACATTATTCAGGAGAGAGCTAGAAGGAAGTGCACAGGCTCTGTGAGATGGAGAAAAACTTCAGCCCCTCTTTGTTCTTTCATGGCTTAGGCCATACTGTTAGCAGCATGCGTATCTGTGTACCCAACAAAGCTATTGCTGTTTCTGATTCTTGTTTTTATAGGAGTGGTATGGATAGCTGTTCCAGTATGCTCAGGGATTTCTGCTAAAACTCTGATCAGAAAAATTCCTTATTGCACCTGATCTGTCCTTTATCCATGCCTGCTGGATAAACAGCCCTTGCAGGCAGCTGCAAAGCTGGGGGATTTTCTTTTAGGAAACTGTATTAAGAATTACACAACAACAAAAAAAAACCAACCTATATTATGGAATTTCTCTGTCTCTGGTTGACATGTACCACTTTAACTGTTGAGAAAAATGAAGCCTTTAATAGATTCTTGGGTATTAGAGTGAGAGATGCAGCTTTTCAGTGAACAGAGAACAGGAATTTGACTCTAGTTTATGCAAGGTAAAAAATCCTATCTTACACTTGCAAAATAGTTGGGGTTTGTAGGCAGTGCTACTGATTGACTGCCATAGAGAGAGATGACAAAAAGGGCAAGATGTAGAGCAGACGATCAGCCTCACTGTCAGGTAAGGACAAATGCACTCTTGCCAGGGTCACAGCTCTACTGTTGACATATTTGACTTATTTTTTTTTCCTCTAGTATTTCATTTCTCAAAAGTGTTTTAATGGAATGCAGATCAACCTTGAGAGATAATTAACATTTGAGCAATGGCTGAAATGGTAGATTAATTTCCATCTGCTGAGCATAGCTGACAGTCTGAGGCCTCCTTAGATGTGAATTACTTACGGCTACAGTAAGAACTCATAATCTGGCCAGACAAGCAGGAATTTAAGCTATAGTTTCATCTAACTTCAGGGCAACTTTCTCCTTTATTAAAAATCTTATTAAATACTCTAGAAAAATCTTAATCCAAACAAACATCTCAACTTTCTTGACACAAATTCACAAAGAATAGTCACAGAACTGTAATGAGTTTCAACACCAAGCAAGTTCTCTCTCAAAATACAGCATTTCAGAGGACTGACAGAATGGCCTGAATCCCACTTACCACTTCAGTAAGCAGCAGAACAGAGCCCTCCCATTATGTAACAAAGTTTCCAGAAAACTTGGGTCAACTTACTGTCAAGGAGACAGCCTCTCTCCAGCCTGAGGATGACAGGTAGATTTGGTTCAGTAGTTTTACAGTGCTTTTAAAGGACTTTTGTAATAAGCCAGATCCTGTTTGTAGCTATGATGCCTCATTCCTGAAGCCTTTTCTTCAAAGTCTCCCATAATCCGAAGAAAAGTTCAATGCGTGAAAGGCAACAGGATTAGTCTCAGGTGCTGCAGACTCTGCACCACAGCCAGAGGTACAGGCTGAATACCCATAACTGTGCTGTCACAGTGAATCCAAACTCCACTTTAGTTTTCATTATCTTAAGAAAAGGGAGGAACATATCCAATGTCCACAGTAATGTTGGTATAAAGAGGATGCTTTGTTCTGGAAAGGAGCTTGAACTCTAAAGAGTTCATCCCATCATCCTTCCAAGTTTTTCCAGTGTTGTGGTGGGAAGCAGGCCTGAAGAAAGGAGAACAGTTGCCATTAGAGAAAAGAACAAAAGTGATGATAACAACTGATGCTTTGAATAGAGGTAACAGAAGAAAAGGTATTCTGGAGGGCAAAGGCTTAGCATGTGAAAGCCGTCAGCAAAGCCCCAAGAAAATCCTCTCCCTCTAATTACAAATGAGAAGGAGAGAATGCTTAACAGGGTTGGGTTGAACTTTGTGCAGAGTATTACAAACAAGGAGGACAGCATGGTCTGGATCCTGATCAGAAAGGGTGATTGGATTCTGAAAAAAAAAGAAAAAAAGAAAAAAAAAAGAACCTGGTAGCAAGCAAAGAGACTTGGGAGCACAACAGAGAGGCTTGCAAGAGCACTGAACACAGACAGCAATAAGAAGGTTTAAGACAGAGTTGTTATGGAAACCTCAAGTTAAGAGGAGGGAGGGAAATCTGTGCTGTCACTATGAGAAGCCCTCACACTTGCCCCAACAATCTCTTCCATTGCTTTTATACAGAAGTGGTCTTCACTAAGGTCTGTTCTGCACCTTAGTCACCTCCTCTAGCTACAATACTGCTTTCCACTGTTTTAATGTCACATTGTAAATCTGCACAAAGAGCCTCTTCAAAGAGAAACCTCCTGGTTTACAAGACAGACTGAGATGGCATTTTCCCTGAATAATTTGATGCTGAAGTTTGATACTTGCAAGCTGCCTGGCTAGCAAATATTCTTAACTTCACACTAGGTAAGAAGTAGGAAACTAGAAGTGCACCTACCCTTCCAACGCAGAGGTAAGAGCAGCACTGCTCAAGTGAAGCTAACTGGGAGCTTTCTTTAAATAGCAGCATTGAAACAGAAAAATAAGCAGTGGCATGAGGTTTACTTCCCACCTTTCTTAAGGATGACTACGTAACAGCCTGCCACAAGGAGCAGTCTCTGAGCTGCTCTCTCTGGTACAATTACCTTCTCCAAGGCTCTTCTGTCTCTCTGTTGTAATCCATCACTTTGTAGCGTCCAAGGTGCGGTGGGTTCCGCACAATTCTCATGCCTGCTAACTGGACCCTTTAAAATGAAGAGCAAAATGTGTACTTAGGTATAAAGATGTCATTGCCAGCTAACAATTGGACTTTGTATAATTTACCTTAAGAAATTAATTACTGAATGATGGCATCTATGTTAGCTTACCAACAGAACTTGACAGTAATACTGTTAGACCCAGCAAGTCTTTGTTTATCACACAGGACCCTTCATATTCACAGGAATTTTCTTTGCAGAAGAATGAAATTGTGCTGAATTTAGGTTATCTAACTGGCATGTCTGCAGCATTTAATTGCCTTCTGTTGCGACCTGGTGCAACAGCAAGCTGCACTGAAGTGGGAATGCTCTAAAGCTGGAAGAAGCTACAGAACTGAAAATATTTATCTAGAAAATGATTTCAACGTTTCAGTGACAGTAATGACATACTAATACATATTTCAGTTTTACACAAGGCACCTTGTTGCATTGGAATTTTACAAGATTTGCACCAGGTGGGTCTTACTTACAGAGGAACAGAAAGAACACCATACACAAGCTTGACAGGACCTGCTGAACCAATCCAAGGCTGAAGGTGACAGTTTCCTGTCATCACATCATTACCAGTGACACGATGTGGTGTCACCACTACATGCCAGAGTCAAAACACCAACCCAGTGTGGTGACGGGTGAATTTGCTATCAAAGAAATGTAAGACACAGTCCTCAGCAGGCAAAGGCACTTTTGGGATAGGAAAGGGGTGATCTTCACAGATTTCCTGGAACTCAGAGAAACCATCAGCTCTGACCACTACATCAGAATACTGACTAAGCTGAAGGCTTGAGCATCCAGAGAAGAATACCATTTTTTCTTGCAACACAATAATGCCAGGCTCCATACCATTCAAAGACCATTGTGGACACTGCCAGTCTTGCCTGGACTGTCCTATCACACCCACCACACAGTCCAGATTTAGCAACTTTTGACTTCCCTGTTTTGGACAATGAAAAATGGACTACCTGGGCAACATTTTCCTACTAACAGCACTATCACAACAAACATGAAACAGTGCATCACCTCCAATGTGCAGCACACAGGCTCTTGTTCTTCACTGGCAAAAAAAAAAAAAAAACCAACAAAAAATGCATACCTCGTTGTGGTGACTATGTTGAAAAACAGTGTTTTGTAGCTGAGAATTTGCCCTATCAAATAGCATTACTGTGCTCTTTATAACTGTTGTAGTTTCCAGGGAAATAAATAGGAGGCATTACTTTCAAGCTATGTACTATTTTAGCTAGCTTGCTCTGAAAGGCAGAGAAGGATTTTTATGTTAACCTGATTTCAATTCCCAGAAGAATGCTGCTGTTGAGAACTCTAGCAGCTTTTAAACCAGAACATTTCACCATAACTGTAATGCTGTGCAAGACCAAAAGAGCATAAGGTCTTTATTGTCAGTTTAGCTTTTTTAACTACCCTATTAGCTTGGCTCAGTGCAGGATGGTACACAGTGCAACTGCAAAGGTGAATAAAGACACAGCTGTGATTTTGTACTTGAAGAATCTGCATTAGGCTAAATACCTCAAACAACACATTTTGTTCACTTCTATAGCATGCTGCTGCCATAGCAACCAACATACAAGAAAAAAAAATATTCAGTTAGCTTGTGCTGTCACTCACAATAGTTCACAGACTTCTCCATCACGGAGGGCAGAAGTTGGAACGAAGGAACAGACCATGCAGGTTAAACAGCCATTAGTAACTGAATTCTGAGTATTAGTGACCAGGTAGCATTTGGAGCAACCCATGTGCCTAACATAAACTCAGAACTGTTTGGGAATTAATAAATACTTCTTGATTTTCTTGTTTATCAAGTTTACAGATTCACTTCCTTGGGACTATTAATGTCAGTGGAGCCACAGCATGTCAACTACTGCTGGTTATAACCCCTTGGAAGCGCTCCAGTGCAAGTGCAGGCACAAGGATGCAAAGTACCACATTGTCCCCCAGTATCTGAAGAAAGCTTTGTTCTCCCAGCACACAATGATTAGTCATAGATTCTGAGCATTTTCTGACAGCAATCATGCCCACTGCCAGCAGCATCTGGATTACAGTGCTACTGCAAGCACATTAAGAAACGGAGTCTCTTAGCTCCTCTCTTGCAGTAATGCTGTGTGCTTCACTAGGAAGCTGTGAATCAGTACCTTGCAGCGATGTCATCGGTTTCACCACCATCACCCCAGTAAGTGTTTGGAAACCCATTCATCTTCATGTAGTGCTCTGGAGTCAAAGCAGATACACCTCCAAAAAAGGACTTATATGGAAGGCTAAAATAGCAGGGGAGGAAAAACAAAAAACAAAAAACATCATTGTGAGGGCTAATAACAGTCCTTCAGAAACAAGCAAGGGCAGCCAGGTCACAGATGTTAATCTCATTCCTTACAGTTTTTCTGCAGAGGCAGATGGATGCTAAGTGGTAAGTTTAGATGTACTCCCAAAGAAAGTTTTAAGCCCAGAATCAGGAGATATTATTTACCGAAACCCAAAACAGCAAAATCATGCAATTCTGTGTCCCATCTCAGAAAGTCTAAGTGAAGGTTGCTTGAAAATTAACATCTCCAATTAGATCCAAACACCAACATTGTACTGTGTATAGAATCATAGAATTGCTCAGGTTGGCAAAAGCTTCAAGACCACCAAGTCCAACCACAGCCTAACCTACTACCCTAACTCTAACAACCCTCTGCTAAATCATGTTCCTGAGCACCACGTCCAAACGATTTTCAAACACGTCCATGGATGGTGACTCAACCACCTCCCACAATCTTCCACATACAGTGTCTGCCATCCCATACTCCTTATTGTGGACACAAAAACAAATCTGCCTGTTATTTCCAAGCTGAGCTAATAATGGAGCAGGGAAACACGTGCATGGAATCGTTTGAGATTGCATGTCTAGGTCAGCAACTCCTCTTACTGGAGAAGCCTCTAGTGCTAGAACAAAAAAAAATGAATATTCCCACTTCTTGAAGGTTGGATCTTTCCCTATCCACATTCATGCTATCCATCTAG
This sequence comes from Centrocercus urophasianus, assembly GCF_019232065.1. NCBI lineage: Eukaryota > Metazoa > Chordata > Aves > Galliformes > Phasianidae > Centrocercus > Centrocercus urophasianus. Next base: position 4,972,167 of record NW_024884364.1, read on the forward strand.
AAAGAAAAGAGTAGGATACATAAGTCCCAAAGCACATGGAAGCACTTACTTGTACTGAAATTTATCCATGGCACTAGCCATATGTTTGGGATAGTATTCATCACAGACATAGAGATTATAATCATTCTCAGGTACCAGGTCCACATCATGCAGAAGGAGGCAGTCCCAGTCTTCATCCTTCAAGGCTTCCCGGACACCAACATTAAGTAACTTTGCTCGGTTAAAGGTGCCATTCCCCACCTGGAAAATAAGATTTACGTTTCCCCATCAAAAAAAAAACAAACAGGAGAACTCAATTACAACAGATGGTAGAGCAAAAAGCTTACATAGGTGAATGACACTGGAGTGAATTACTACTGCCTGTGAATTTCATCCCCTAGATTATCTGCTCTCTTCAAAATATTGTTTGCAACTTTAATCAGTGATATATCAGGTGCTGTTTATTGCTGGCATATGAAGAAGGCAGACTTTTAAGACACCAGAACATTAAGCCTTCAGGTTGACATATATAAGCACATCAACACTTCTGTTCTGATTATTGCTTACTAAAGCTTAGAAAGGAGAAAAAAAGATCTGTCACAAACAAGAAGCTTCCTCCCTCTCAATCAGCTATTTAATCAATGAACACCACACTTTCCCTGTCTCCATTATCTTTTGCAACATCACTCCATCATCAGTTACTAATGGCTGTTTAACCTGCATGGCCTGTGGCAAACAGCAAGGCCAAGGCAGATGTTTTCACTTGATATAGTCTAAAAATATCCAACTTCATCTTAACATTTAGTCTCAACAGTTTTAGTCAGCAGCTGTACTGACAAGCCACTGACAGACAACTCACATTCAACTCCTGAAGAGCTGAAAATACAAGTTACCACTTAATGACAGCTTTATCCCTCTTGGGAGGAAACAAAAACCCAGCCCAACACAATAAATCAATAGCAGGACAGTGATCTTGACAAGTGGTAAGATATTTCAATCAGTGGCAGCCATGGAAGTATGATGGCATGTAACTTCACAGCTCGACCCAGGCATCAAAATGTACTTCCATTAGAAGATCCACATATCTTGTTCAGAACCTAACCTTCACGTGGCAAACTCCACCAGGTATATTCAATTCAGATTTACCTGCTGAATCAAGTAGATCCTATAGCTGAGCTGCTGGCGCTGCAAGAAGGGATGAATGTAGTAGAGAAGATGGTGAAGGTATTTCTCCTGGTTACTGTATGCTACAAGGATGGCTGACTTGTAGCGGGCCAAGCAGTGAGGTGGTCTGTACTGGCCTCCAGACTGAACAAAAGGATTTTTTTGGATGATCATTCTTTCACTGGGGAGCACGTCAAAAGCGATGGTTAACAGACCAACTGTAAGGAGAGGCAGAGAAAAAAAAACAGATAAGCAACATTAGGAGTGTTTCTCAACTTGCATTTAAGAACACTAGAGCAGCTCCACACAGTTACTACAGGAGACACCAGATCTCCCCTAACCCAGCACAGGTAATAACACCACACAGATGTGCCCTTGTGACAAATTCCACTGCTACCTGCCAGTCACCCCATCACAGCTCTGTACAGCGCTGCCAGGCCCAGCACCAGGCCAGCAGGCACTTGCCAGAGAGGCATCATAGAAACATTACAGCCAACCATGCACTACAGGCCTGTGTACTTTCCTTTTTCTTGGTACTGGCTCCACAGCACACAAACCTGTCTTCTGTGCATCCTTCAATAAGTGCATCCACTGTGGAAGTACAGAGGAAAACAAATCTAGGTGACACTTTTTTTTTTTTTTTGGCTACCCACATGGAAAATGTCTGTAAGGCTCTTTCAGATTGGATTCAAGGACAAAGATGTCCATAAGAACACTCAGCAGGTTGGGGGGAAACAGATTAAAGCCCAGATGAACACAAATGATTTGGGAAATATAAATGCTTTAGAAAGTGTTAACTTTATCCGAAAAGAAGTTCAAAGTTTAATCACGTGCCACCAGGGCTGTATTTGCTGTACCATTTAATTCTATACACAGTGCTAGGCAGGTAGCATTTTGCTATCAAAGTTCTAGGAGCAACAGATAGCAGAGCTGAGGAAGAAGCTCAGTATTTTGTATTTGCAAGAATAGGCATGGGGCAGCAAAAGCAACTACAAATGACAGCAGCTCTACTAAGTAGATCAATTTTAAACACAAAACATACCCAGTGGGTACAGCAGTTTTTACCTAATTAAAATAAAGCCATCTTCTTCAGATGGGAAAATCTTGAAAAGAAAAAAAGCAGTGCAAAGTATCAATCATGATTTTAACACCAGTCCTGCATTGTGACAATCTGAAAGTGCAAAGACTGATTATTTTACTATCTCTTCTGGGTTCACAGAATCACAGAATGGCCAGGGTTGGAAGGGACCTCAAGGATCACAAGTTTCCAACCCCCTGCCACAGGCAGGGCCACCAACCTCCCCATTTAATACCAGACCAGGCTGCCCAGGGCCCCATCCAACCTGGCCTTGAACACCTCCAAGGACGGGGCATCCACAACCTCTCTGGGCAGCCTGTTCCAGCACCTCACCACTCTCTCTGTAAAGAACTTCCCCCTGACATCCAACCTAAATCTCCCCTCCTTCAACTTAAAACCATTTCCCCTCATGCTGCCATCATCTACCCTTTTAAAGAGTTGATACCCCTCCTGTGTGTGAGTTTGTGGATTGTGAAAGGAGGACCAGAACTAGCAAAAGAGTGACATTTGCACACTTATCAGTGTATCATAGTGGCTTTCCAGTTACTTTTCTCTAAGAAAATAAAGCACAAATACAGAACAATAAAATACAATAATTTTTATAAAAATATATTAAAATATGTTCTTCACACAAGCTAGGAAGAAACCTTCACCTAAACTACAATTAAAATCCAACAATGTGATCACCTCACATTATGGTTTTAAGAAGGTCCAATTATCTGCAGGTCACATTACCCAAGGACAAAATATTTTTGTACCAGAAGCCTGGGAGCTACTTTATTTATTTTTGCTGTCATAAATGGGATTTTTTTTTTCCTCTTCCAAGCTCATAGCTAATCCTGTGGCTGTTTTGAAGTGAGCTTTCAGTATCTTCTAAGTCACACTCCCTGTAAAGCACTGAAATAAATTATCCTCTCATTAAATTTCTGATAACGAAGCCTAGGAGAAAGAGAATAAGTATTTAGGCTTGGTTTGCCCCAGGTCTAATACATATTAAAGGAGGTGAGTCCAGAAGGTACTTCTTCCAGCCTATCTCACATTCAAAATCTCTGGTACAAACTTAACAAAGCACATAAATAAATAGGGTCTGTGTTCACCCACATCCTGTTTAACTGACACAAAGGAAGTGACATCCCTCCTTGCTTGTTTCAGAAGAGCATGAGGAAGGTTCAAGGATTAGCTTTGGAGTAAGATTCAAGCTGTCCATGCTGGGAAACACTTGGCTAGCACACAGAAACTGTATGCATCTCATTTTCAGGGGCAACCGTAAAGGCCGTAACAGCTTCTTCTTCTAGGAACGTAAACAACAGCATTCCTCCAAGGTCTGTCAAAACAGCCACTGACCCCATCCCCTGCACAACTAAAAAAGAACTAGAAGACCAGCCCCAGTGAATCCCACTTCGTAGTCTGGCTTAAAAACAAACAAACAAACAAAAACCAAGACAATTTTGCCAACAAGATTTTGTGATTGCTGACTCTGAAGCATCACTTATAAATCCTTCCTTCGGTACCTAAAACACAGGAGAGATTTGATTTTAATGATGTCACCCTAAGTACATTAGATTGGAAACTGGAGTACACTGCTGTTGTAGTTGCATATCTGAAACAGAAGAGAAGATCTGCAGAGAACTGTGCAGCAGGCCCACAAATCCACTGTAAGGATTTTAGGATGTTATTACCTACTTTTATGCAGACTGTTTCCTGCTCCATCTTTAAGAGCAGCAGGCCAACATTTTTTTTAAGCTTGTATTTTACACTGCTGTTCAGATTTATGAACTCTCCTGATTAACAGTTCTTTTAAGGTCCTCTAACTACAGCATCATTAACCACCAATGTGATGACATCTGGAGCTTGCTGAAGAAACACTATCTGCAGAATGGATTTCATGTACAGATCACAGCTCCCAAGATGACGTAAGAAATGGAATTAATTAATTCTTTTCTGTTCTCTCACAAAGGCATTTTTGTTTTCCCTAATACAATGCCAGCTCTTTCTATTGGAGTTAAGGTTCCACAGCGGTAATCCTTAAATTCCAAAAATCAGATCTGAATTTGGACATAAGGGACAGAAATAACACGGGCTTGTGTTCTCTCCTTCCATACCCAGACATCTGATACATGAGGGTAATACCGACAGCACTGAGGCTTTTCAAGACACCAAATCCTCCTGAGCTGCCTGGCTCCTCACCTCAAACAATTCGGCTCTGAAACTCATTCTTAGGCGCTAAGGAAGCGCAGAAAAGAGTCGTTAAAGCCTGTGATGCATCCCCAGACCTCTGTCTGCCCTACACCCCTTGGCTATAAACTCAGTTCCAGCTCTCCGCTCTCCTTCCCATCCAGCTAACAAACAGCTAATGCACTGTAATCTGATTAAATCCCAGATGTGGGCAGAGAAGCTGCAAGCTGGCCCAGACGGGGAAAAACAAAAGGTCTTTGGGAGAGGACAGAACAAAGAGAAAAAGGGAAGGAAGAAAAAAAAAAAAAGCTCAACCATCTCGGCCACGTTAGAAAGCACAGGATCCCCATTCAGACAAGGTACAAAATGCTGTGCAGCCACAGTTAGGTGGATTGAGAAGACAGTTCAACTGTGTGACACAGTGGAAAATCTGTGCAAGACAAGAGGTTGATCTTCCAAAGCATCAGCCGGGAGGCCTCCTGTGGAGCTATGCAGCTACCAACATATGGCCCAGGAATGGGGGCTGCGTGGTTGTCTGCATCCAGGAATAAGAAAGAGGGGCTGTCCCCTTCAGGGAAAGCTCTAAGCCTGATACATTACGTGTATTAAAGAGTCTTTTAACTCCAATTTCTTTTAAACACTTTCCTGCTATTTCACTGCCTTTCAAATGGGCAGTAGTTCAGAGAGAAAGAGAATTAACAATGACTATGCTCTTTTTTCCCTTTTTTCTCCTAGAAAAGCATAATTTAAAATGAAAATTGTGCTTCTTGAGAGATCTGAAATATATCCTGGGAGTTTAACGTCAAATAACTTAGGGATCTGATAATGAGAGGGTCAGATAGAGAACTTCTACTCCATCAGAAGTTGTGTTTTCTTGAAGCAGTATCAGCAGATGGTATCAAACCCTCAGTAAGTTTGCAGATAACACCAAGTTGGGAGAAAGTGTTGATCTGTATGGAGATGGGAAAGCCCTACAGAGGGATCTGAACATTGAGGCCCTGGAGCGTGTCCAGAAAATGGCAATGAAGCTGTGAGGGGTCTGCAGCACAAGTCTTACATGCAGCAGCTGAGGGAGCTGGGATTGTTTAGTCTGGAGAAGAGGAAGTTCAGGGGAGACCTCATTGCACTCTAAAACTCCCTAAGAGGAGGTTATGGTGAAGTAGGGGCTGGCCTCTTAGCATAACCAGCAACAGGATGAGTGGGAATGACCTCAAGTTGTACCAGGTGAGTTTCTGGTTGGATATTAGGGAAAATTTCTAAAGAGTGGTAAGGTGCTGGCACAGGCTGCCCAGAGAGGTGGAGGAGACAGCAACCCTGGACGTGTTCAAGAAATGTTTGGATGTTGTACTGAGGGATGTGGGTTCACGGGGCAATGGTCGTCAGACTAGATGATCTTGGAGGTCTTTTCCAACCTTGGCGATTCCATGACAGTTCTATGATAATCAACACCTTGACATGACCAATTAGTTCCCTCCACAGTCTGGCTCCTGAGCTCCTTCTATCCCTGAAGAGCGTTTAATTAATAGGAAACTTCAGCGCACAGAATTAAACCCCACAATTCCCTGTCCATATTGCTAGCAGCTGCCTGTGACAGCGCACTCCCTGCCTGTGACATGTTCTAGTCAACATCCAAATATCAAGGGATCTATTTTAAACAAATCTATTCTAGCTTGAGGAACTACATTACTTCTAAAGACTTTCTTAGTTCAGAATAAACAGCTCTAATAACGGAGTTCAATACGAAAAAGTGAAACTCGCACAAGCTAAACAAACAGGAAGAGCAGCATGGATTGATACCTCAGCAAAAGTACAGCAGCACAAAGCATATTACTGCAGTCATATTGCACACGTTGCTTCTCAAGTTCGGGGCCACAAGAGGGTCAACAAACATCACTGAGGGTTAAAAACGCAAGCCCAGTTCTTCCAAGGCAGGCAGATTTATGCAGTTAGTTCTTATGCAGCTGCCCTGGAAGTGGTTTCAGGTAGTTGAGTAAAAGGCAGATGGAGCTTCAATCTGAGTCTACATTCACAGAATTAGTTAAATGATCTACTGTACACATAAGTGAAGAAAGCACTGCACTCCATAACAGCCCCAATCCAGAAACCATTTATGCTGCTTGGCATGCTTCCAGTTCCTTTTACGTGTTTTGGAGCGGACACAGTGAATTATTACCAGCTCTGAACAGGCGACTGGAGTCTACAGAATTGATTTCAAATCTTATTTAATGGGTTTATGAAATTAGTATTAAGAGGCATCATTCTTTCTGATGTAGTGCTTCCAAGAGAGATCGGCTCCATAAGAGATGATAACAACCAATCAAGACATTTACGAAGTTTCATAGTTTTATAGGATGTTAAGGTTGGAAAAAAAAGGGTATTTATACGTGTTCTATATGTGATGGACATAGAGAAATTAAGGGCAAGCACCTTGCAGAGCAGCATGCACCTTTACCAGCAAAAAAGAAAACCACAAAAAAAACCAAAACCAAACCACTCAAGAGGCTGGCATATAAGAATACCAGAATGAATATCTTATTTCTTACATTTAAAAGAAAACATCACTGAGTAGAAACTAGAACAAAACATCTTTTTACTCCTAAGCTCAATCTGTATCCGTGATCTAAAATATCATTTCACAGCAACAATGCTTCATATTCTCCATTCTAACTTTTTAGTACAGCAGAACTCCCACAGCCTCTTTGCTTCACTATTTTTCTTTTACCTATTCAGCCATACTGCTTGCTTCTGCCTCTAACTACACAGTTTTCATGTTATTGCTGGAGTACGACATGCAGGCCAACCCCTCTCTTCTTAGTGCTGCCAGGAATGGGGAGCAGAAAAGATCTTAATGTAGATTTTCTAGCTCTGACACCATCCATTACTTTTATGCAGTTTCACTCTGCATCTGTCTCCTCCATGTACATCATCACTGCTCTTGCTTATCTGATTGTTGGCAGGCAAGCTGCAAGAATTACATCTACTTTTTAAAATTTAAGAGCAAAGCTTACTCATTTGTTCAGGACAGCAGATACTTGTCAGTAGTGGCTACAAGTCAATTTCTACTGCATTTCCCAGCAAAACAAGGCAGTTTGAGCCACAGAATCATAGCTTCCCAAAACAATTAATGGGCTCTGGTTAATGATGAACAAGAGGCTATACTAAGGCCATTATAACTGACACTTGTACAAAGAAACTGTGCTATTTTAGTAACACTTAATAAAGCTGTTTCCAGGAGAAGTGCTGAAGCTTATACCAAACATTACCACACATACTGCATTTCATTTTAACTTCAGCAAGAGGTAGGAAGAAAACTCCACACAACAAGCTGCATTACAACCTCAAAAAGCTCTCACAGCTGGAGGCTGCCAGCACAGCTCAGTAAGCTAAGCAAGCAGCTCAGCACATGAGGAAGCAAAGCCACTGTCTTCCACAACACTTCTACCCGTGAGTTAAGGTCAGGCTGCTCTCTCCATGTTCCATTTGCACAGAACCACTTTCCTAGAAGAGCAGCATGACTAAGGAGTGTGTATCAAGACTACTAATGTGAAAAACTAGGCGTACAGAAACTTGTGCTGTAAACTGAAAAACAGACCAGAGTAATTTACTCTGCTATACATTCAGCAGTGGAACAGCCACAACAACTACACGTGCATACTTACAGTACTTTTCCAGTCTGGGCTACCTGAGTGGAAGGGATTCACTAACACCTGTGCATCACAGCTGCCAAACTTGCTGTATGGTTCTAACTTGGCATTTACTTCACTTAGGAGACGTTTTAGCAGCACAAGAGCCGAATTAACGCCGCTCCAAGAAGTGGCTGTGACCTGCCGTAAATGAGGTACAGCCTGCGACCTAACTCCTAAGTGCGTGGGGAACATCGTTAAAGAAACATAACAATACCAGGCCAACACAATCACCGAGAACAGCGAGCCGCGGAGATGCATTCCCGTAGAAAGGCACATTTTAAACGTTGGAGCCCAGAAGAGCAACAGCCGGAGTTGGGACGAGCCAGAGGTCGGTACGTACCGGCAATGGGCGAGTGCGCCGAGCAGTAGGGCAGCGCCGCCCCGCCGCCAACCGGGACCAGCAGGCTGAGGTTCGTATACACGTCGTGGCTTTTGGAGTAATCCAAAACGCGCTGCGACTCCAAAAACCCTCGGAACACGCTCGAGGCTCCACCTCGGTACAGTATCAGGATGAACACGGCTTGGAAGACGAGAAGGAACAGCAGGAAGCAGGGGTTCTCCACGCGGGACAGGGACATGGCTCTCGCACCGGGTGACCGCCGCGAGCCGCCGCCAGCTCGGGGCTACATGGCTGCGGCCGAGCACCTCTGCCACTCCCGGCACCGACTTCGGGAGGCGGCAGAGCTCCCCTCCGCCATCTCAGATGTGCCCTTCCCGATTCCGCCGAGGGAAGGAGGAGCAGCTCGGCGCCCCGGCAGCGGCACGGCCCCGCTCCCTCTGCCCACCCAAGGAGCGCCCTGAGGAAAGGAGGAAAGGGCGGGAAGATGCGGCGCCGCGCGCGCCCGTCAGCATGCAAGGGGACCCGGGCTCTCCCGCCTCCCCTACGCCGGCCCTTGTAGACACCCGACCTTTCCCCCACTCCGTCCCAGCTCGAGATTAGAACGCGGACACCCTCACCCCGAGGTAACCGTCCCTCACGGCCCGCCCGCTCCTTCCGCAGAGACTACAGCTCCCAACACAGCAGGATGGGCGGGGCTGCCGCCGGGCATGCTGGGAGCTGTAGTCATCGCCCTCAGGTGCTGGTCCGCCCGTTCCATGCCCAGCGCCCTGTGGTGCAGCCCCTGTCCCTCACCCCCAGCTGCCCTCCCCTGACAGCTCCATGCCGTTCCCTCGGGCCCTGTCGCTGTCACACAGAGCAGAGCTCAGCGCTGCCCCTCCGCTCCCTGTGAGGAGCTGCAGCAGCTGTAGTACTTGTTTTCATTACTTAAAATTCATTGGAGAAGTTAGCGTGATGGTAAATAAAGAAAGCACACTGAGAAAAGGAGGTGGTGGTGGTGAGGTGGGGGTTGGCCGCTTCTCCCAGGTACCAGCAATAGGATGAAATAGGATGGCCTCAAATTGCACCAAGGGGGGTTCAGGTTGGGTATTGAGGCAGTGGCACAGCTGCCCAAGGAGGTGATGCAGTCTCTGTGCCTGGAAGTGTTCAAGAACCTTGTAGATATGGCACTGAGGGATATGGCTTAGTGGGCATGGTGGGGATTGCTGGTTGGACTAGATCATCTTAGCGGTCTTTTAACCTTCACGATTCTATGATTCTTTGAGCTTGGGCAAGGCCTGTCTGTCTCCATCAATTTCTGAGGCAGAGAGAAGCAGGTCATTTTGGAACAGATCTGCACCAGCAGCTCTGATAACTTTACTGGCAGTCAGGTGGTGTAAAAATTGCCATCTTGTGCCTTTCTGGGGCGCAATGAGCATGTCAGCTGGAAAAACAACAGCTTGACCCAATCTTTAGTTCAGCCTATGTTATGTATATGCTCTCATGACTGGAAAACTAATGTATAGCTTAATTCTGTGCTGGCTGGGGAGCTGAATCTCCACGAATGTCTCTTTCAAGGCACCTCAAAAACCAAATGTGAGAATTATCATTCCTCTCATTCCCCTTCTCCTATGGCCACCTAAATTGGTGAATCAGAACCCACCACAGGTCTACAAAGTGCAAACAACGGCGTACAGGAGAGCTGAATGCAGATCAGAACTTCATGGTGCCAGCAAGGCCAAGTCTCTTCAAGGTCACTGCACTCCTATTTTTTCCCCTGACGTGAAAGGCTGGGAGAGATTTGAATTAAAAATGAATTGGGTTGCTTAAATGAAAAAAATAACTGTCTTCACTGAAGCATGGAGGATAGTTGGCAGGCATTTTAGCAACCCCTGTGCACAGATGTATTGAGGGCAGTGATGGAGGAAAACAATGTTGGACTGGATCAGTAAGGCACAGGAACAGGGCTGTCTTGACAGCCAAAGGTCTACCTTTCTCATTTTCACATGTCCACCCGAGAAATTAAATGAATGCATAGGGAAAAAAAGGCAAATACCATCTTCAACAGAGCTTGAAATTAAGTTTGTGCAGGAGGCTCTGGATGTCCCAGGGGAGGGGCGCTTCCCCTCCCTTTAAGTGTAATTTCACCTCCAATCAGCCCCAAATGTGATGAGAGACAGAGAAGTACTTCACCATTTAATACAATTCATTCTCTTTTGCTCTTTCCCCTCCTTCTGCCCGTTATGCCTTGGGACCTGCATCACTTCCCTGTTGAAAATGCAGCAGAGAGCCTGGCAAGCTTAGCTTTGAAAATGTAAGGCCCCAGGAGGGGGAGAACAGCATGTTGGGGTGACACCAAGCAGGGTGCTCAGGTAGAGCCAGAGTCAGTCTGTCCTGCCCACTGCTCTGCCTGACCCCCATGGTTTTTAATAAAGGAAAGAGGAAAGCAGCATTACATTTAGTAAAGACATTGCAGAGGATTTCAGCCACCACTGAACAAGCAGTGCCATTCCTCTTTTTGTGGGGGTGGCAGTTTTTTTTCTGGTAGGGTGAACATTTCAGATGTCTCTGGCCACTGCAGTTGTTTCTCAGCCTTTCAGAGAAGAGAAGGGAAAACCAGGAGACTGGAGTAGTTTCCCTGTCTGGTCCCACTGGTCTGACACATAATGCCTGCAAGACATTCTTCCCAATGAATTGCACCCTATAGGGACTGGCACAAGGGACTGAAGCAATGTGCTTCAGTTAGGAAGTACATAGTTCAGGTTAAGGTGTCCAGACCTTGTAGTGCCCTTCTTCACCCTGCTGGTGTTGCTCCTGCACATCTCTAGGAGATGCAATAGGCTGCAGTGCACAGGACCACCTTCACCTCCTTAATGCAGACATCAGTCTCAGGGACATGAAATGGTTTTGCTTGAATTTCTCTTGCAGCACCTGGGTAGGTGAAGACTGAAGGGAGTACTGTTGGAATGAGAAGAACTACAGCAGACACATTTTCCATTATAGAGTGCACTGTGTTTTCCTGGAAAAGAAGCAAGGCCTTATGTTGCAAGACAGAAAATGGTGCAATATTCACATCATATTTAATAACGCTCTTGTACCATTCAATATAAATAAATAACCATTAAAAATTACTTCCTTGACATTCTCCTTCCTCTTTCAATAGTATTTTCTGCAACAGGAAATGTTAGGAATATTTATTGGTTGGTGAATTGGATGGATGTCAGAGAACATGAATATCAGATACTAATAAGCTAGTAAAAAAACAGGTACTGGGATGCCTGCTCTTTAAACATTTCAGGCTTGATGTGCAGCATCCCTCCTTTATTGTATCCCTTGTTCACTTTCCTCAAAGCTTGTAACTTCTGCTGAGCTCTGCTAGCAAAGAGCCCTCTGAATTTGTGCTGTCTGTCCTCACCCACCCCTTTGCTGCTGCACCCTGCCTGGCAGCAGTCCTCGCTGTCTTTAGTCTGCTCTACAGGGTATTTGTAAAAAGAGTATTTGTGCTGGAGTGTTCAGAACGTCTGTTAGCCTGAAACAACAGCTGTGTGCACCACACAGTCCATACAAGGTCTCAGTCCTATACAATTTAGCATCTGGCTGGAATTTCCTGATTCACAGAATCCCTCCTCCATACGGTCAGGCTGATGTGAGACTGGTGTGACAGGGCTGGTCTTGTGAGCAGCTCAGAGCACTGAGCGACAGTGTGCTCCTATCACTGCAATCTGGGGCCCCAGGGGGAAAAATAGGAACAATTATTTTGCTTTTATATAGGGATGCAGAGAGACATCATCTCTAAAAGCACATATGCACGTCCCTTGCAATGGGAGCGTACCCTCGCTACAAACATCCACCTGTAGCACCAAAATCCCAAGTAGGATATCCTTGATACTGAAGGCCAGGGAATTAATTACCATATCCCCTCCTTTTCATACGGGTAGAATCCCTACCCATCTGGGAGGGGAAAATGGAAGATCATAAATAGACTCCTTTATTCTCTTGCTCTTTGCTCACGGACTAAAACCACAAAGAAGGGGACAGTCTTCTATTAATGTTGAGTGGGATCATTAAGCCAGTCTTTCCGCTCAGTGGCAGGGATGGGTCAGCAACACCCACTGGAGCACAAGGCCCATTACCTCATGCAAAGAGGCCAGGGCACGAAGCTCTGACAAACAGAGAATGAAAAGTGCTTGTCAGGAGCCAGGCTTCCTCCATGCTACCCAGGTCACATATGGTAGACTTTACACTTGCTGTGTAAAGACCTTTCTGGGGTCACAAGAAGGCACAGTTTTTATGGCCCATTCAGTACTACTTCAGTGCTGAGACAGCTTGCAGGGAGGCCAGGCCACACTGAGCACAACCACCCTCTCTCTGCTCTCAGCCTACTCCTTGTTTCCTTACGCCTTCCTCCCCAGCGGGAGACATCTCACTCCCTTTGCCCCCTCATGCACTCTAATCTCACTCCCACAGCAGGATGTCTGCATGCTAGTTCCCCACTAAGGGAACACAGATCAACAATCAGATATCCTTCTAAGAGCCCCCCTTCACGAATGCCTCCCAAGATCCCATGGGGACTATCTACTTGATTGAGGCACTCCTTCGCACATGTTTTTACCTCACCATGATTGCTCAGGAGCCAGAAACTTAGTGCCACCCACGTTTTTTGCATAAAGGAATAACAGTTCCTTTTGCTGTACTTCCCTCCTTGCTGTGTTTTTGATTATTTTGCCAGCTTAGGATGCCATTGTAAAGAAACCCCAGACAGCAAGAAGCATAAAGACATTCAGAAGTGAATGCCAAGCTCTGTTATTCTGTGAGCGTCTGGGGTGAGAGGGGAATTGTTCTTTCCTCATGAGTATGTCAGATGACCTAAGTTAAAAAACAAAGTGAAGCAAAGAACAGGCAGAAAAGATTGCAGTATAAATAAATCAACAAATAAACGTATCCTGCCAGCCCAGAGTTTCTTGGGCAGGGGGTGGTTTGATTGCTCATGATTTTTCTCAGGCTATCAAATCCTTGATGCATTTTAAATGCTTGAAGCCTTCTTCCTCACAGCCTGAGTGAAGATGGTTGGCAAGGTGTGCTCAGAGAGGTTTTCGGGTCAGTCCGGAAATCTTCCTGCAAAAAGTCAGAGAGACATTTCTCCCCATGCACACATGATACAAACACTTGTGCTTTTAACCCAGTGCATTCTTCCTTTGGTCCTCATTTGCCACCTACTGGTCCATAGGCTGCCTTATGTTTTATCAAAGGAAAGGAAAACCGTTCTAGATAACGCTGTCTTTTCTCCCTCTTCCCAGGGCCAAACGTGCTATCAGAATTCCACTGGAAACTTGACAAGTGAAATTGCAAATGATGACATCTGTGTGCTCAAGATACGTTTCCCGCTGATGATCCCTTTTCGACATTTCTCCATGTTCACACAGGAGACGACTGCAAGCTCAGCGTTCTTTTCCTAAGCACTTCTCACCCACCTCCACTCCAGAAAGGTGTCTTTCTCCCCGGAGGTTTAGAGAACAAATCTGTATTCATGAATTGAGGCTACTGAAGTGCCTAATGGTACTGCAGAAGGAACAACATTTTCAGGTCCACTCATCTCTGCCCCTGCTTGACACTCTCCACACTGGGACATGGAGGCATGGCCTCTGAGGTGCAGTACCTGCCAGGTCACCCTGAGCAGGAGACAAACTTCATCCAGACGGCACCGGGCCTGGGAACTGGGACAGCATTTTCCAACACAACCTGCAGTTAGGGCAGTTCAAATTCTCAGCTGAGGCACTTCTGAACTCCTGAACCCAAAATGAGGGCTTCCAGCACAGCTGTTTCCCCAGTATCAAAAGCTGATCCATGCGTGTATCTGAGGGGGAGCCTCTCTCAGGCTAGCTTTGCTTTTAAGCTATTCTCACTGAGAGCATACCTCAGACTAACAGATCCACATCTGTGCTTTTGCAACAACTCCTGTCCTTGAACCACAGCAGCTCACAGCTGCTGTCCCAAAGTTCAGGTTTCACAGTATGCCAAGAGGGATCTTCAGAGGCACCCGCACCCGTGGTGGATTTCAGCCTCTGTGCTGGCACAGCAGGGAATGGAGATCATATCTAAGACGTTTCCTGTTTCATGAATAGTTAAAAGCACAGTGCCCACAAGGGAAGGGAGGCACACCTCTCAGCCAGTGTATGGAGTCAAAGTGGAGAGCTGTAGGATCACAGGGAGTGTATCCACTCTGTCCCTGCTCATTGCCACCTTCTGGGGAGCAGGAGCTGATCAACGTGGCTACATTCGGGGGCATTTAGCATCCTCCAGTGGTAGAACAGACAGGGTGCACAGTTGCTGTGGCTGCCAGCAAGCTTCAGAACAATCACTGCCCGCTGCCTCTGTTAAAACAAACACAAGGTGAGGTAAGAAAGAGATAGAAATCTCAACATCACGTCAAGTAGATCAGGGCAGGAGAGGCGTTCAAAGAGAGTTGTCCCCTGGCTCAGGTATACACTAGGTAGCATCACTAACCAGGTTTCTCAACCTTACAGCCGCAGGCTGGGGATGCAGCCAAAATGCTGTTTGTTCTATTTGCACTGCAGGGTCCTAGCAGGGATGTTCTGTTTATTAATTAGTAAAAGGTTTTGAAGGATTTTTTTTCCCCAGTAAAATCATTATCTCAACCTCTTTTTTTTGTTGCCTTTTTTGTTTGTTTCTAAAGAAAGAAGATAAGATTTGAAGAACCCTGTTCAATCTGTTTAGAAGCTCTGAAATGGAGGTGAGTTTCTTTCCCTATTTCCAAAAATCTCAAGGCAGAAGTCCTAAGTGAGCTCATCTCTCTCCGCCAGCTGTAAACACATGGTAGCAAAAAGAACAGGTAAGTTTTATAACACCAGGCTTGAATGACAGTTTTCAGGGCTTTAGCAAAGAAAAGATAGAGAGCAAAATTAATCCCCACCTCTGCTCTCAGGAGCCACAGTCTGTTTTTCTAGGGAGTGTGGTTTCAAAAGAGTTTTCAAAGACGTAGACTGGGAAAGGTTTTAGATCTCACCCAAGATCCTCAATCCCAACACGTCCAAGATCAGCCCTAATGGCTCTCAGGGTGGAAAAATCAGAACTCTAGTGTAAGGAAAAGAATCTTTGTTAAAAAAACATTGAGCACTCCTTTTTCATTTTGTTCTTATGAAAAGGCAAACTGTGCCACATGCCTTATTTTCCCCTCTCTGTAGGTCTGTTCTGATGGAGTATTCTCCCCGTGACTCATGAATACTGCTGTGGTTCAGCTAGACACAGCCAAGGGCAGCGGGAATGCTGGCAAGAAAGAAAGCAGGCTCCAGCTGGGACAAAATAACCACTATTTATGCAGTACCTGCTGAAGCCTGATCTTTGCAGTTTACACAATCAGCGGATCCCTTCACAATGCATCTGTGGCAACCCAGAGAGCAGAAACACGTGCCAAGAAACAATGCATGTGGTCTAACTGGTGATTAATAGAGCACTAAAACCCACAAGCACCAAAGCCTGGCTCACATCCACAGGTGCTTGAAGGGGAAAGGGATTTCTAAAGGTCTAGGACTCACCTAGCCTGATCTGATCCTCAGTGAGGACAAGCTCCCAGGAGAAAAAGACAGAAACATTCTCCCCATTGCATCTAACAACAGAACATTCTCAGGGGATGAATTATACCTCTTTTCTCAGCACTAGCTCATCTAGATTGTGTCTGTCAGGCTTCTGAAGCTCAGCAGCCTCAATAGTAAGAGCCTCCAAAATTCAGTATAGCTGTCAGCAGAGGTTTCAATTTAAAACTTCACAGGGGGTGTGGGTGTGGAAGCTGATGATTTTGCTTGACTGCTCCCAGCTGCATCCACTAAGCTTCTCAGGGCAGCATATCTAATTTGAAGGTGCCTTCTGGAGTGGATGCCTCCTGCTCACCGGAGTCAAAGCAGCTGCCCCACAGGGCAAACGATGGTGGAGGAAGGGTTGTGGGCATGTTTTCCACTAACGCAACTGGAAAAGCTCTTTTAAAATACACAGAGTTGACTGAATGCAGATTCTGGCTTGAAGACACAGGAGAGAATGGCTCTGGAAAAGGGTGTTAGTAAATAAGTGGCTGTGTCTCCATCTCCCAGATCAGTTGGTTCCCTTTCCCACAACAAATGGTCTACAGAGAGCCATTCTCACGAGCATCTAGAGTAGGTGCTTGGCATTTTTTATGGAGGATGGCTGAGCGTTTGGCCATGGAGATGGGATAAGGACGAAAGAGAGATACATAAATGCTGCATTCATTAAAACATCATATCTACTCTCTGCACCTGTTATGAAGCAGTTACCCCCTCCTCTAGTGATTAGGCAAGAACTGGTAAGTAGCCTCACCTGTCTGAGTGCTGTTAAGCTTGCTTATCCTTTACAGAGTTAACTGGAGTCCTTATGAGCTGAACTTGGACAATTGCACCTTTAGTTTGGAGCAGACCCAGCATGGCTGGATCTGTAATATGAACCCATTACTGGTAATGGATCACACAGAAGTAAGGTTAAGAGAGGTGCTGCTGCCTAAGCACAGGTCTAGCATGATCTTACGTTTGCTAGGATATTTGAGACTTTTATGAAAAACTAGCAGGTATGATAGAGTTTGTGCCCTACAGGAAGGTCAGGTAGGATGCCCCAGTGTCCCTGCGTGGGAGCAGGTTCTGCATTTAGGCAGCTGTATCCCATGTCTGCTGTCAACTGTTGGATGCACAGTCCTGGGATTGCTTTGCCCCTCGTATGGCTGTCACTTGGAAGACGATGGGATAATGTGGAAATGCTGAATGCAGCTACAAACAATGCACACCAGATTAGTGCAGAAATTGAAACGTGTGCATATGTCCACATACTGGGCAGTCAGTTTTGCCTCCCCAGGACAGCTCAGATAAATATTGGGGTCAGGACTGAAAGCAGCCTTAGAATATCTTTCAAAGTAGGAATAAATCATTCAGTATCCTCTGTCTGACCACAAGTAGAAATCATTACAGAAAGAGCTTGGTCCTCCTAAGTTGGCAACTTTCATTCTTTTGGAACATTTTGGGTAGCAATCTGCCAACAGCAGACATTAAGATCAGAAAGCATGACAGCTGACAGAGGAGGTCATGGCTCCTATGAAGCCTGTCCATCATCACTTTCTAAGAACATATCACTGAATTCTTATATATTCATACCCTCACCTATAGAAGATGCTATAATCCCTCCTCCTGCTGCTGAACTTTGCTCTGTGGACTGTGTAGGCAATTTTAGTGCCTTTACTGTTTTCCCTCATCAGCAGATGTATTCCTAGCTCTGGTAATGCTGATAATGAGTTCCTCAGATCGTGACAGTCTGCATAAGTTCCTGTTTTGAGATGGTCTCAGTGTCTACCAATCCTTCCACGCAGCATCCACACCATGAAAGTTCATGTGAGATAGAAGCTGAATGTGGATAGATTGAGCGCTGCAGAGGTGGTGAGGCTGGTGGGGCAATGATCTCTTTCCACTCATTGCAGAATAATTTCCCATGAAAGGAAGTTTTTAAACCTGTCAGAAACTGGGGAGCAAGGAATGTGGCCTACCATTGCTGCGGTAAACCATGAGATTCTTCTGTTGTTTTTCTCTGCCTGTATGCAAGCAAAGCTTCCGTGGAGACTGCATGGAGGCATAAATGCACACAGAATGCAGACAGGCAGTAAAGATGAGGATCCACTTCTTGTGCCAAGGGTGACACGATAAGGGAGATATCAGGGCTACCATATATGCTGTATTATTTCTTGAAAAAAATAATAACAAAAATAAAGAAACATGCACAGACTATTTGCCTTGCCAAAACCAATAAAGACAAGGGTACTCACACTGGGGAGCTGTCTCTCTGCTTACACCTCCACCCTGGGGTCTGTAAATCCACGCTTGCCTTCGTTAACCAGAGTTGGCCTCTCAGTTCTTGTGTGCCAGACCAACACCTAAAGAGAACAAAAAATTGTTGAGGGCTCTGATGCGTGAGAACAGGAATCAAGACAGGGTCTGGGGGAGGCTTTACAGGTGTATGAAACAATGACAGGTAAAAGAGAGCATTTTGGACCAAAACCCCACTCCACCCTCTCCTGGGTCTCCTCAGCATGAATTGCATGGAAGAGGCTCTTTATTAGAGTGCATGGCACTAGCTGTTCCTCAGCATTCCCTGAGCCTCTCATCTGCATAGCATTTGGCAGGCCGTGCCTGTCTGGCACGGTTTGGAGCTGAGGTGTGCTGGCAGAAAGCAGGCACAGGGAAAGATGAATAGGGCATGGCAGGAGGCCATGAAAGCCGCCGGGATTTAGAAAGGGAGACATATTTTCCAGGTCTCTTGTCCTGCTCACCTTTGTGCAGTTGGCTGCTTTGGGCTCCAGCCCATCCATAGTCACTAAATCCTTCAGCAGACTGGTTTCCTGGTAGCCTCCTTTAACTCCCTCCAGCTTGAAACTGGCTTGAGGCTTCTCCAAGATCAGCTTGATGCTGATTGCAAATCCAGCCATGTCAATAGCAAAGGGCCGATTAGGGTCAAAGACGGTTTTCCATCCCACCACCTTCCCAGCTGGGCTCAATTTTGGGGATTCATACCGCAGCCCCCCAACAAACGCCACCGGCCAGACTGACACCCTCCTTGTGTAGCGCATCTGTGTGGCAGAAGGAAACAGTGCTGTGAGAATGTAACT
Organism: Centrocercus urophasianus; assembly: GCF_019232065.1. Classification (NCBI taxonomy): domain Eukaryota; kingdom Metazoa; phylum Chordata; class Aves; order Galliformes; family Phasianidae; genus Centrocercus; species Centrocercus urophasianus. The sequence goes on from NW_024884364.1 coordinate 4,991,234, forward strand.
CTACGATGCTTTTCCCAGCCCATTAGTATGCCATCCTCTGTTTTTATTGGCACCCGTCCTTCCTTGTTGACTTCGTCTGCAATTACATGGCTCTAGGCAGCACAGGCTGAAAGTGGCTCTGAGCAATCCGATCTGCTCGCTGCAAGGAGTTGGACCAAATGACCTTTAAAGGTCCATCCTGAAATGACTCTGTGATTCTGGGAAAACCTGTGGTTTGCTGATTTCATCCGAACTTTCATCATTTTTTGTAAATAACTCCACTCACTCCACCCTCATTCAAGTAATCTCCCTCCCTGACTGATGCACCTTTGTCCTCCTTTACTGCAGCTTTCCCTCATCCTTACTCTTCCATCCACAGCTACTTCTTAGAAGAGCAACTGAAATTACTGAAATTGTCATAAAAAGGACTTGGAAATAAGTCCTTTTAAAAAAGGATGAGCTTAGCAGCCACCTAAAAAATTCTGAAAACTGGAAATGTGTTCTGAGGCATAAGATGGTATTTTGACTGGCGTATAACAGCCTGGCTTAATTTGGTGACAAGGGAGTTTAATGAATAATCATTTTTGCAAGGTTGTGATAGACTTGGCATCTCACAAAAGCCAGATTTCCAACAAAAGTCTGGGCAAGGTTCTATGATCCCAGGGGCACAGCACTGCTGTGGTGACTGGAACTCGGGAGGACAGGAAAGGACAAAAAGTCTATTAGAAAGTCAGTAAACGGTTCTACTACCCCCTATTCATCACAATCCTACCAGAGCACAGATTTATGCTTTGCCAGAAGTTTATCATTAGTGCTTATTTAAATCAAGTCAGCTCCCCCTGAGGAGAGGTACATATTCTGGGGTATATATACTCTGATCTCTATGGAAACAAACCTGGCAAAATGAAGCTGCAATTGGAACAATGTTATGTGAGCGGCTACTCACGTCTGCAGCCTCTACCATGGCAGATGTGCTCTTTGCTCTTTCAGCCCTTCAGAGGGTGGCTACTGGTTCAGCATAACTGTGGGTTTGTAGGGCTTATATCCGCCCTATACCCAGCTCCCACAGAGAGCCAAGATAGAAGACAGCTTGCCACAGCTCATACCTCCCAGTTAATGACTAAAGTCCACATGGTAGCCCTGTCTTACAGGTCTTAGAGGCCTACAGCCTCTAAGTTCTGTCCTTACGAGGCTTTTGCATTTGTTTTCTGTTTTTCTGTCCCATATAACTTTATGGCTCTTACCTCTTCAAACAGCTCCAGGCTGTAAGTGTTATCATCATCAGCAAAATACACTACCCCTTCTGGTGGTGCTGTGTTGCTGAAGCTGTCCCTCAGCCAGTGAAGCCCCAGGTTCCTCTGCAATGTCCCCCGTGGGGTGTGGGATGGGATCCAGGACAGCCCCAGCTTCAGGCTCTTGGGCGTCTCCACATTGAGGTGGGTGAAATTGAGGCCTGCCTTCTCCAGCAGATTGGACACTAGGTTGGTCCTTCGGGGTGAGTCCTCCACCACCACCCAGTGCAGGTTCTGTACATGCAGGAAGGTGTTGGCCAGCCTGGTCAGCTCAGCTTTTTGCACTGGCCGCGTGTAGGTAGGGGTGATAACAAATATGGTCGGCAGGGTGTCTGACCATGGGGGAGGCCTGGAGTACACATAATTCTGGATGACTTTAGGTGTCGCCCCTATGCTCTGCTGCTGGCGAATGCATGATGGGAAGCCTTCTTCTCTCAGTGCAGACGTACCATTGAGGAGAGCTTTAGAGGTCACGTTCTCATCTGTGTCTTCTGAGACAAAGGAAGGAAGGAAGAAGAAAGACGTTAGAGAACTGAGCGCTGCAGAGCTGCCACCTCTCCAGGGGATGCTGAGGACTTATCTTTCTGAACTCACTGCTGAGCACATCAGCTTTCTCTCTCTAAAGCTAAGCTAAGGAGCATGTTTAACATACTCTTAGGAAAAATTTAGGTGTGTACTGCAGGCAAGTTTGGTCCCACGAGAATGAGTCTTCTATGGAAGGCTCACGCCAACAATCGTCACAACCGCAAGCACATTGACAGCAGAGCTCTTGCACTTACTTCTCAGCAGGCTGAGGTAGCGGGTGGTTGGGTACTGGTGCCACAAGGTTAGGAGAAGAGCCCATGGCAAGACAATCAGGAGCGTAGTAAGAAGGTTTCGTCTCCTCAGCATGCTGCAGAGAGCTTCCAATACCCAGGCATCTCTCTACCTTTCAGAACAGAGGAAAGAATAAGAACTCTGAATTAGCAGTAATAAAAAAAACAGTAGGAGAGTTAAGTCTACAGGCCAAATAACAACGATCAGTTTGCTTGGAGGGAAGCATGATAAATGTTGGGTTCTGATCTAGCAAAGTATTCATCTAAGGTTAGGTTCACAAAGAGCCCCATTAAAGTTACAGGCCTAAACCATCATCCAGTTGCCCTGGCCAATTCCTGTGCTACTGAACAGTAGTTATTTATCTGTTTATGCTGCTGTAAAGCACCTCCTGCAGCCCCACAATGAACCCACTGTCCTTGACTTAGAGTTCACCTTGCAGAATCTGAGGCCAGAAAGGACTGTCACTTGCTCCCTTCCCAGGGGGAATAATCATTCCTGAGCTTAGAGGTAAGCATTTAATATGCTTGTCCTGTAGGCTTTTTAAAAACTACATGCAAGACTTGCATTCCTACGTAAGCAAGTGGGCAAAACCAGAAAATGTCAAGATGCCCAGCATCTCCTTCAGACCTGCGGTTCTATTTCGTCCTCCTTATACAGATGCATTGCTGCAATCAGTGATGCACATTACTGCATGCTAAGTTTTGCCTCAGTTATTTCACAGTGCTGGTGATGCTTGCTGCAAGTTTAATTATTCCATATCCCTTTCTACCCCTGGATTGCTATATTTGGCCACTACAGAATTTAGTTTAAATTACAGACTTCAGAATAATTTCTGTCTTAGTATTTCTGTAATGCACATGACTAAGAGATCTGAGGAATTGAAACGGTTAACATTTGTTTTCAAAGCTACTTCTATAAAGTGAGAAAAACTAAAGGGAAATAAAGAGAAATGAAGGACAAAAATATCAGGAATAAGTAACAAGAGGTGGCTTATTTATAGATGGCCTGAGCTACAGTAGCCCAGTGCTTGATTGTTCACTTGATTGTTCACAGTTGTTGAGCACTTTCTGCTCTCACTGTAAGAAGTCAGTCTGCCTGGAAATGAGATCTGTGGCTGCTTGATGTAGGCATGCCTTCAACAAAATACACAACATTAATGATTAGTTTGAAAAATACAGACTGAAGTACTTCTACAAGCTATTTGTTCAGGGGCGTAACTCAGTACTGTGTAAAGCCAGGAGGTGATGAGAACCCAGTCCTAGCTCTCCTGTTTGCAAAAGCCTTAACAGCTTGTGTACAGTCATAAGAGCATGAGATCCCAGAGATGATTTCTGGAAGGCCAGCATCAAATGTGCTCACTTAATGCATATGGTGCCTTCTGTATGGCTCTGGCACAGCCAGGAAGGAACACTCTCCTCCAACTTCTAGCTTCTGCTTTTGTCTCTCTATCAGTACAAAATCTCCCACACGCCAGAAACCAGAGCAGTGTTTCAGAAAGAGGGATCCACTTGTACTGCTGCAAAACAGTGGAAGCACTGAACAGCACAGAGCAAAGTCACGTGTTGTCATCTGAAGACTTTTTGTTTTCTCTCTAAGCTGGTTGCCTGATGTTTGATTGAGATATGCTATTGCTAGATTTTCTTCCTCTCTCCTTCTTGGTAACATCTGTAATCATTTTCCTCTAGGACTCCTTTCTAATGCCAAATACTCCTCCTGGTGGACTTCCTCCCTGTCACAGCAATGTTCACTAAGAGGCTGAAGGGAGTATAAAACCTCCATTTGTCTCCTGCAGAGAGATTTCTTTTGAGAAACAGCAGCCACACACCCTGCAAACTGGAGAGCTACTATATGGCACAGCCCACCAGACCCTCTTGCTCTCCTAGGCCAAACGCAATTCAAGGGAGAAGGGCTATGGCATCATGTTCATACAAAGCAAGGGAAGGAGGTTCAAAAGGGTTGGCTTTAAATTCCAGTTCTGTAGTGGGCTTCCAAGGTGTACTGAGGCCCAGTTATCTAAAACCAAACTCTTTTAAGAGACACATTACATGGAATGCAAAGGAAATTCCTTGCCCTGAATCTAGGCTCAGCCTAGGGAAGGGCTGCACTTAAAGAACTGTGTGAGAAGAAACACAACTACCAGTGATAATCCTTAATGCTCCTTACTGTGCATTCAGGGAACACTGCGCTGGCTCATCATCTATTTTCAAGCTATGGAAAGCAGACTGGGGTGCACAAATGTGCCACCAAAGAAATCCAGGCCCTAACAGAGAAGGAGGACTCTGGACTACCTCAGAATGGCAGCAGATGTGTTAGGTCCACCCTGGCTCCTCACTTCCTCCGGGATGCCTACAATTACAGATGGCCCTGCATTAGATCATGCAGCCACCGCTTCTTCCCTTTGATAAAAGGCCTTAATTAAATAGGCACAGTTTCTGTGCAGCTCAGGTCACTCCTGGAGGGAAGAAGAGGAAGCGGCTATGGCAGCTGTGTTACCAAAAAGCACAGAGGAGCGCAGACTCCCTTTCTAATTCTTTCCCCTTCTCCTCACATCCAGCCCCTTTCATGCTTCCCAAATGCTGCAAACAAGCAGAAATGCTGCCTGTGTGTGCAATTCCCCTGGTGATCTTATTTATTTCTACGTGCACCATCTCTCAATTGCCTTTCTGCAGCATGCAGCGTTGAAGAAGGTAAGCCTCACACAAAGCACCAGGTCCCTTGTGAATCTCACAGGGGAGTCTGACTTTAATCGTGTTTTCAGAAAATCCACCTTGGGATATGATATTTTCTCTTAAAGATCTTATCTCCTCTCCCCTCCTGCTGCCCCCTGCATCCATCATGCTTATGCTCTTTTGTTCCTTTCTATGTTTTTCATCTTCCTTTTTTAAGTCTTTAAGAGTTTTTCTTCTTCCCTGTTTCCAGGACTACAAGAATGCCCTGCCTACTGATACTTTTAGCCTTTGCCTTCTCTCCATCCCCACACAAAGATCTTTTGCATTTGTTTGCCCCACAAGGAATATTTCCCTCAAAGTGTCCATTAAAGCATCAGCTCAGCCTCTTGAAAACACAGCATCAAAACACAGCCACATGCCAATGCCTCTGGGTAGCTTGTTGATGGCCCCAGTGGGGCTTCTGAAGGTTTACTGCACATATTTTTACCTACATTTTATAATTAAAAACAAAGTCCCCTAAGTGGCTCAGATTAATTGCATGCCTGGCTGGCAGGCATTACCCTGTGTTTTCTTGGCACAACCAGCTACTTCCCTTCTGCCTTTAAACCCATTCAGAGCAGATCCCATTAAATGAGGCTCAAGATCACAAGAAAAATCTGTGATCACCTAAACCAACCTCCAGCAATCATCTCGTAATTCCCGGCTTTAAGCTGTAGAGGGCAGGGACTGTCTCTTAATGTGATCACACAGTCCTGCACTGATCCCAACAGGAGCCTTCCGATGTGCCTGCAGTACAAATATTATTGACTGCACTCTTCTCCTCCCTTGCTATTTCCCCTGTCCTGCCTATTCCCCTTTCTTCTCCCTCTTATTTTTTAACTATGTCTCCCTCAGCCCTTGTTTGTGTTACACACCTGTAATAACGTTAGCTGGATGTTTGATGGATGCCTTCAATATTCTGCTTGTAGCCTTCTTGAGCTGTTTTCCAATTACACATCTCTCTTCTTAATTTCATCCATCAATCTTTCGTTCTCCGATAAAAATAAACACATACACACAGAGTACAAAGCTGAGCATGATAGGGACAAAATGTTTCTGGTGCTACTCTTGGCTCCTGCTGTTTTGTCAGATTTCTCAATTCCTGAGACACAACAGCATCCAATCTCTGTTTAAGCCGACGTGCTGATGTAGGTGGAATTATCTGAAAGGATTGGGGAGAGAGTAAAGAGAGAAGCACATGGAAGAGCCCAGCCCTAGCTCAGATTCCCCAGCCTGGTGTGAAGAGCATGATCTGGCTGAGGCTCGAAGCATCGCACATGACCGGTGTCTATGTCTGTTAGTATCACACAGAGCTTGGGAACTCTGAGATTTCAGTTCTGCTCACTGCCTGTCTGATTCTGCATTAGAATTACACCCTTCAAAGAGTTCTCTGCCCAAGAAAGATGATTTCTGCAGCCTCTAGTTCAGGGTAGCCAGTCTGTATGACCTGGGTTTGCAGCCTCTGAATGCTAGAGCTCCAGGGCTATCTGGCTGCAGTGTCAGACGCTCTGCACTCTACACTATTTTCCAAAAGAGACAAACTTCACAGCTCCAACTGTCCGTAGGAACATCCAGCAAATGAGCCTAGAGTCTTTTTTAGGCAAGCACCCAAAGCAAACTAGCTGCAGCTGTTTGCAGTCCTTCCTGCGTATCCCAGGAGGAATGAACGAAAAAGGATGGGGATGTGGGGAGCAGAGAGGGGCAGAACTGGAGCAGAGCTGCCCGCAGGGTACAGATGCCTCTTCATTTCATGAGCCAAAACTGTCAACAGGGTTTTGAGTTTGTTTTGCCTGCATTTTGCTGCCTCTCCCCATCAGCCCCTAGCCACCTTGAGGAAGTCCATGCAGATTTCATGAGTTCCCTAACTCCCGGTGTGGGAGATGTGATGCTGAAGGCAGAGCGGGGAGCTTTCAATTATTAATGAGAGCGACCTCTCTTTAAACAAGGAATGCATAATTCATGGCAGGGCCGGTATTTGTGGTGATCAGCAATGGCTCTGTCTGTGCTTTGCTGAAATCCACAGGAAGCTGCTGTCCCCTCTCCCGCAGTCCCTCGGGTCCATCAGAGCCTTCAGCTGAAACTTCAATACTGCTTAAAATCGCGGCTGCACCGGGCAGCCTCCTGCCCGTTACAGATGAGCTCAATAAAGTGTGAGGATGGATCCAGGGAAGCACGGAGGTGGGTGAATAGGTTATTGCTCTGGGATAAGAAGGGGTAATTACTGCACAAGCACAGCCACCGCAGGACATTTCTCAGCAGTGGGACTCCAGCCCTGAAACAGGTCTGCAGGCACGGCATCGGTGCTGGGCAGAAAGGACAGATCTGAAGGACAGCATCTATGGGCTCACACCAGCAGCATTTCTTGTGGAAACAAGGGGAGAAGGGAGGTTTGGTTTCCGCTCAGGAAGTGGTGTTTTCTCCCCTAACCTTCAGTGGAACTGCGTGACTGAAAAGCAAAAAAGAGAAAAAAACAAAGGAGAGACAAACCCCAGAGAACTGTGGATAAGAAACAACACAGGGAAGGATGGCCAGGTCCTTTCCCAAGGCAGGATGACCAAAGCTACCAGCAGCTGTGGGATTTCGAGGCTTGAGCTCGTCTCTCAGCATGCAGGCTCATGCAGGGACAACTTCCCAGGGAAAGTGAGTCACTCCTGGTGAAATAGCAGCCCTTCTCAAGCCCCCACATCTTTCTCAGATGCAGCACAAAGCTTTGTCTTGCCCTTGCCAATTCCAACCCCCTTGCTGTATGGGACTGCTGTTAATTCAGCCCAGAAGCTAGACTCATACTTGAGGAACGTAATGTGTGTCCCCCTTTCCCTCCACTGCCTGCATGAATCCAAATCAAGCATCTCCCTCCTGCCCTGGAGCCATCAGGTCTGCAGACAGCGCAGGGCACAGAGCATTGCCCTTGTCCCTTACCCTAGGGCTTGTCTCTAAGTCAAGAGGTCATGCTTTATATTGGCTTTTGTTCCAAATTTAAGAAAAGCAGAAAGCAAGAACAACAAAAATGAACCACTGGGGAAGATAATTAAATCTGCTGGAGAGGTCCCATGGGAGCCAAGACATTGGAGATAGCTCACTGTTGTCTCCAGGTAGATGAAGGGTATCCAGGCACTATCTGGGCTATCAGCAGGAAAGAAGATAACCCAGTTCTGATATAGACTAGACCTTGAACTTGTCTGCTAAGTTCAGCTATGCAGGGAGCCTTAAAATGCCTAAGAAAGGAGGTCTGAAACAGGTTATTTTTAATCAGCCTGGACCCAAGTGTCCTTCACAACCAAACCATACAACCCTCAGCTGCCTTTCCCCGAGTGTCAGCGAGGGAAATCAACCCAATTCTGATTTCCCTGTGTCTGTACCACTTGTTCCTAAGCAGAACCATAATCCAGGGGTGCCAGAAATACCCAGGGGAAGATTGGCAGCTTGGGCCCAAACAGAAGCAGAAAGACCAGATGTCTCCTGGGGAAGCCAGCTCCTTCCTGAGAGACCTATCTGCATGGAGTTATCCTTTCCTGAAAGGAGCTCATGTATTTACACTGAGACTTCTCTCCCCTGCTGCCAAGCACTGGCAGAACCAAGCTCTTTTTTAGACACTGATGACTGTCATAGAAAAACAATTTCCAATGTATTGGCATCATTTATACCAATATCTACATTATTAAAAAAAAAAAAAAAAAGGAAAAAAAAAAAAAAGAAAAAAGGTTTTTTTCCAATGAAGCAAAATAATTCCAGGGGAGTAAAACCAGTAGTGAATTGTTTGAAAGTGTGCATTTCATCCAGAGCTTTCCCTACTGTGTTAACAACTGATGCCTGTTCGGCAGGAGTGGGAGCTGTCATTTTACAGGTTTCTTACAAAAGCAGAAAGGAAAAACCCATGGTGTTTGCTTTCAGAGCTTTTTCAAAGATGGAAAGGAATTATTTTTTTTCAGAGAAAAGGGCATATTTGAAAGATAATTACATTTCACAGGTGTTTGTTTGGAGAGAAAAAAAAAACCGCCTTAATCACAAGCTCCTTGTAAGGAGAGGAGGCCCAAAGGCCAGCACAATTCCTCTGGTAGCAGCCAGGATGCAGACGGGCTTTGATCTTAGCTGTGTGTCAATACGACATCAAACGTGGACCTCCAGAGGAACGCACAATCACTAATGCATGCTCTCAATTGATTTAGACAGCTTGTTTTCCCCCTCTGCTTTCAAAGGTAACGTCAAAATGCTCTTCCCTGTCGGACTTCCCAGCTGCTCCTAGGTAGGGCAAAGGAAACCAGAGGAGAAGCTGCTCTGGCTGAAGTTGTACTGCAAATGAGTGGAACAGGCTTTGTGCCACTTAAAACATGCTGGAGATGTCTGCTGTCTTCCTCAAACTGGTTGGAATACTGACATTTTCATGAGAAACGAAGTGCCGAGTTGGGCTGAAGACTGGGGTTTCTTTCCCTTTCCCTTGCAGCCTTTCAGTACCTAAAGGGAGCCTACAAACAGGAGGGGAATCAACTCTTTGAAAGGGTAGATAACAGCAGGACAAGGGGAAATGGTTTTAAGTTGAGGCAGGGAAGATTTAGGTTGGATGTCAGGGGCAAGTTCTTTATAGAGAGAGTGGTAAGGTGCTGGAACAGGCTGCCCAGAGAGGTTGTGGATGCCCCGTCCTTGGAGGTGTTCAAGGCCAAGTTGGATGGGCCCTGGGCAGCCTGGTCTAGTATTAAATGGAGGCCCTGCCTGTGGCAGGGGGTTTGGAGATTCATGATCCTTCAGGTCCCTTCCAACCCGAGCCATTCTGTGTGATTCTGTGATTCATTTTAATGCTTGCATGTCTGCACCCTGAAGAATCAGCAGCTTTCCTTTGTGCTTAGAAACAACTGCAGGCAGATGATGCACGCAGTGCACCTGCAGCAATCCCCTTGTTTTTATTTGGGATTGCTGGCTGGATTACACAACCAATGAAATAATCATGAAAACAGTGTGCTGCTGTGCTGGTCAGCCTGTAGATCATAGAATCATAACCACACAATGGCTTGGGTTGGAAGGGACCTTAAAGATCCTTCAGTTCCGACTCCCTGCCATGATCAGGGCTGCCATCCACCAGAGCAGGCTGTCCAGGGCCCCATCCAGCTTGGTGCTGAATGCTTCCAGGGATAGGGCATCTACAACCTCTCTGGGCAATCTGTTCCAGTGCCTCATCACCCTTTGAGTAAAGGATTTCTTCCTAACATCCAATCTGAATCTCCCTTCTTTTAGCTTAAAACCACTCTCCTTTGCCCCATCGCCATCAGACTATGTACAAAGTCATTCTCTTTTCCATTTGTAAGCTCTCTTCAAGTACTGGAAGGCTTCAATGAGGTCTCCCCTGAGCATTCTCCAAGCTAAACAAGCCCTGTTCTCTCAACCATTCTTCATAGGAGAGGTGCTCCAGCCCTCTGATCACCTTTGTGACCCTCCTCTGTACCCACTCCAACAGCTCCACATCTTTCTTACGCTGGGGCCCCAGACCTAGATGCAGTACACAAAATGGAGACTCATGAGAGCAGAGTAGAGAGGGACAATCCATTCCCTCTCCCTGCTGACCACCCTTCTTTTGTTGCAACACAGGATACAGTTAGCCTTCCCGGCCAGGGCTGGCTCACATCAAGCTTCTTGTCCACCAGAACCCCAAGTCTCTTCCCACAGGATAATACGGAACGGATGCGAACCAGCACTCGTGCATTACCACCAGAACATGTGAGCACTGCTGAAGTTAGGGGTGGAACAAGAAGACCAGGGCTTTGGTCTTCTTGATGGACATTGCTGCTGTTGCGGCTCTCTGAGCCATGTGAAATATTCCAGCTCCATAACTAGTGGAGATGGCCCAAAATGCTAATTTTGGTATTTTCCTCCGAATAAATCTTCAACAGTCATTAGATCTGCCACTTGCTGTGTGGTATCCAAGTGTTGTGCCAATGCTTTTAAAAACAAATGGAGAATGAAGAAATAAAGTGGCACCTAGAGAATTCTTTTGCAATAGATATACGTTATGGTCCACTGCTTGTTTTGTACTTTAAATGTCATAGCTGATCTGTACAGCTTGGGTTCGATTAAAAGAAAGACCAGGATGAAAAATCGAGAGAAAATTGCAGTGTTTGTCCTCTACCTTTTGTAGGTGAAAAAAAAAAGGAAGAAAGGGAATGAAGGGAAGAAGTGGCACAAAGGTGATGGCTGGCATCCTGCTGAGGTGTTCTGCTGTCCTTCACTGTCCTCACAGGGGGGCTATTGCCACAGGTCCATAATTGGGTGCCAGGACATATGAGATCAAGGGATCCATATATGATTGATACTTTCTACTTTGGTGAATGCCAGCAGAGCAGTCAGGACAACAGTCAAAATATCTAAATTATGCACCAGCTGCCAGAAAGTCACCTCATGTCTTGATGTAAAGAAGTTTTTCTTTGTGCAATGCAGCTATGCACGCTGATGAGCAGATGGAGCTGAATAACAGCAAAAGCCGAATATCCCATCTGACAGAAATCCAATCCTTCCAGAAAAAAACAAAAAGGTGCAGGTTTTGGTTTATGTTTTCCCATGTTGTGCATCAATGAAACGAAAGAGATTAGTCGGTTGGGAAGGCAAAGAAGGCATCTAGGGAACTGAGGAGTGACAATCTCACAGCACAAGAGACAAACTCTGCTCTCTCTTAGAGCACATAGAGCTTGCACTCTCTTTGTGTTGTGTTCCGCGCTGACAAGTGAAAGCAACCTGGTTTGGAGGTGATGTCTGCATGTGCTATCTACAAACCTTCTCTTGGGAGCGAGATCAGCCTATGCTATGTGTACCTCTGAGTTTATCTGTGTACCTGTATGCTTCAGGCCTGGATGCAATGAGGGGACAGCACTACCCTCTGAGATGGTAAGTTGTTTGCTCTTCCTGTCCTTTCAGCTTGGAGCTCGATCTTTGCACAAATACCAGCAAGAAAACACGAGGAAGTGCTTCTCCTCAGCTCTTACATCTCTACACTTGGAAGCTGGTGAAACACCCTCCTTCCCAGCTCCCTTCCACATGGGGTACCAGCTGGCCTTGGGCAGAAAATCTGAGGAGCAGATACTTCTGGCCAGCAGGGAGAGGTGAACTTGGCATTTTTGGAGCCCTTCTTGGAGCTCACTTCAAAGGCAGATCGGGCTGCCCTGAAACATCAGGCCAGATAAAAAGCAGCCTTTCACTGACAGAAGTGGGCTGCTGCTGTACGTCTCAGAGGTGGAGTCGAATCTCTCTGTGGGTGAATCTGCCTCTCTTTGTGCTGGAGGAGGAACTGCCCTCTAGTTATCTAAAAGCTTGCTGAGCATCGGGTCAGTGAGCAGGCTCCCTGTGGAGAGCTGTACTGCTAGCTATGGCACTGCACCACCAGAAACTGGATCTCCAGAAGCTCAGGAATGGCTTAAAACAGGGGTGGCAACTTCTTTGCTGGACTATACACTTATGCTCCCAGAGCACATTTCTGGTTGCTTTTCACAATTGCCTTCCTCAACTGGATTTGACTGGAGAACAGTCTTCTCTTCCTGCAGTGAAGAGACTTCGCTCCACTTTACTAACTCTCTCCCCATAGAGGGATGCTGGGTGTTACCCAAACTGAGCCAACCCAAGGAACTGGCTTCCTGGTTCTGCTGCTGTAACTAATTTCTAGGCCAAGTATGTTTGTCATCTGATGCTTAGGTCAGGACCCACGCTGGGCTCAGGAGAGAACTAGCTAGTATCAGATTTTAGCTGTTTGCTAAGTGGTGTGCACAAGGGATTACAAAAGAGCAGAAATCACATCTAGAAACTATTCTGCACCAGGGCTTAACAGTTACAGGGCTTGGTTTGGCTCCTAGAGAGATACAATCCCAGTGTGTCTCGGCTTGCTGGGCTGTGAACAAAACTTGCTGATGGCAGCTTATCTAATGCTGAGTGGGATCCCCTGAGTAGACATCAGCAGGAGGGTTACGGGGGTCCTCTGCAGCATTCCCAGAAGAGGCTTTTGATTGGATGCTACCCTTGTCTAGTAGGGTAACAGTGCAACTGGGAATGCAACTGGGAATGCAACTGGGGAGACTGGTTCTCACATGTGAGCAGTAAGGAATTTGTTATCGAAATGGGGGACAAGAGAAGAGAGTGCCACCCCCTTGGGCTTTTTGAGGTCTACTTTTAGAAGCAACTTTTATTTACCTTTTCCCAAAGAATCCTTGGGGGTAGCCTATATTCACCCGTAGAAGTCTTCTCAGTGCAGAGGTCAGCAGTGATGAGCAGATTTTAATGAAGCAACCTTAATGAAGCCCTGTGCCTTCTCTTGTAATGGGTCTGTTGATGCGTATCAAGTAATAAGAGATTTGCTGTGTTTTCCTTAATGGTCCAGGAATTCTATTCTAACATAAAAGCTAGAAATGTCACTTTTGCTGTAAAGAGAGCTCCTGCTACAAGGAGCAGGCACACGTGCCTGGAGGAGGAAGAAAACTTGCTGTGGGCCCTGGAACAGGAGGATTTGCCAACTTGCCTTTGATGCTGCCCGGGCCCATGATCCAGCTTGGCTAGGCTTGTGTTTGACTTCAGCAGATGCTGTTTATGGGCTTTGTAGAGGTGCACTGGGATAATCAGGATTTGTTTTCTGTTTGCTTGCTAATTTGAGACCCTGCTGTGAGATTTGGATGTTTCCGAGGATTCTGTATTAGCCTTAATGATTAAAAAATTATTTCAATGCTTAGTGAAGAAGATGCATGATCTATCATTGCAGCCGCTTAGCAACGGGACTCATTAGGACATGTATTAGTGCAGAAAGATAGCCTTGCCCCCATGTCCTCTTGGAATGACTATCCACTCATCTAAACAAGATGAAGGTCTTTGCTGGCCTCCTCTGAGGCCAGAGGATAAAGCACTCAACTGTGAAACAAGATTTCTCAGTTCTTTGTGTAGCAGCTTCAGCTATGTGCATGTATGTGGTTCTGGGCAAATCATTTCACCTTCTTCAGTGCCTCAGTTTCCCCACAGGTAAGATAAGCACAGCAACATTCAAGTACATTGGAAAAAACGACTCTCAAGTGCCAAAGGTCATTACAAACAGAGCAAAGGGAAACAAAACAAAGCAAAACAAACAAAACAAACACAAAACAAAAACCCTTGCAGTGAATGAAAAGTGTTTAAGCCCTTAGGGCTGCAGCTTATACTGACCACACAGTGTGTGTAGTGCTCCTTCCTGACACATAATGTGGTTACCTAATTGCAGAGAGAACAAAGATGTTCTCCTAGCCCCTCAACACCTGACAGTAGCCATGTAGAGGTGTTAAAATCTTGTTATCTGGCTCCAAAAAGAAAACAATTTTAGTGATAGTCTCTTATTACCTTTTACAGCATGCTTTCAAGGCTTGCAAAGCCTGGCAAGTTTTTTTTCTGGTCAAATTTTCAAGGAGCAAAGAGGGTCAGGGGCTGTAAGCTCACAGGAACACTGGTAAAAGTTCTCTTTGAGAGGAGTATTTGGCGCTTTTTATCTCCAGTCTTTCATTGATTCTGTGAGGCAGCACCACGCTCCTTATGAGGAGGGAGAAGTGGGTATAAAAGGTGTCACTTTGGTCCAAGGTGTAAGAGCTCAGGTGCTCTTGGGCTTGCAGTTGGGTCACTGAACTTCATACCTGACAGCAAGCAAGAGGCACGGTCAGAGCATTAGAGCCCTCTCTCAGAAGATTGTCTAGTTTGCTTTTTTGTGTGTGTGATCCTGCTTTAAAGTTGCAGGAATGTGGCAGCACAGCACTGGCGCTCTGATTTGTTAATTCCATCTCATCCCACCAGCCCATAAAACAAAAGCATCTGTGTTTGTTCACGAGGAGCACATGAAGGGCCTCATTCATGTCCGCAGATCGAGGCAAGTCATCGGTGCCTCCTTCCTTTCCACCTTTGTGTGGGTTTGGGCTGGGAGAAGGGTGCTGGGAGGTGGAAGGCAGCAGGAGGGAGAAAGCGAAGGTCATCCTCACGGTCTCCATGGGCTGCTTGGCTGGGCAAAATGGTGACAGGAGGGGCCCAAGTAGCGCGCAAAGCCTCTCAGTGAGGCCTGCATCCCCACAGTGCAAGGAGGACTAGGCAGTTGGATCCATTGCTGCCACTTGGGCTTAGCCAGCATTAGTGGCAGCCTTCACACAGGCTCACCCTCATGAACAGCATTGCTGCTGCTGTGGTCACAGCTGGGCCTTTAGGGAGCCAAGTAGTCACTCCTGCAGGGAGCTCAGCACTGCTGCCTAATGCACGCTACAGATATAAGCAGAGAACAATACACTACATACAACAGCCATAGGAGAAATAGTCCCTTATCACTTTTTACAGCATGCTTTCAGTACGAGGAAGGATCAGCATGAGACAAATATTAACTGTCCTACTCTATGGGGCATTGAGGGGCAGAGGAACCAGCAACCTCTGCTCGTGCTGGGCCAGGATAGGCTGTGCCACTCCGAGTGAGAGGTGCCAGGGGAGATGTGTCCTGCAGGGAGCACCTTGCTTAGACCACTTCTCTACCCCTGCCCTTATAGACAGCATCTTCTGGAGTCAGGCTGCAGCACTGCACTGAGAGCATTACTGCAGGGCATGCAGGGTCTGCAAGCTGCTGCCTGCTTCTTGGCTTTTCCTCCAAGCCCTCCCACACCAGGATTGCCTGGGAGCAATCCTGCTTTGCTAGCAAAACGTGGTTCCCGTGTGCCTTGTACTCCCACACGCAAACCCATCGTGAACTTGCAGAATGAAACAACGCTGTTGCCCTACTGCCATGTAACCAGAGCAGAGACTGTTTGACTGCTAACCCCATCCAAGTAATCCCAGTGCTCTGCTTGGCAAGACGCAGGCTGAACAGGGAATAAATGCCCACGTTTTCGTTGCCAAGGGGTAACATCCAAAGAACAGGACAACACAGTTTTCTTTTGTAATGCAGCATTACTCATAAACTGGCACTGCACAAAGTTGCCAGGCTGCTGGCAGCCTCTTAAAAGCAACAGCAGCAGCAGGGGAAGCGGCAGCGTGAGCACCGCTGGACCAGCTTACATCTCATCAGAACTTAACCTGAACCCGCTCCAGCTGATGAAAAACAAACCTACTGAGAGCTAAGTGTCAACATACAGGCAGGAAAACACATATTTTTTGCTTCTGCATAGAAATGAAAATAGGAAATGCTCTGGTAATCTTCGCTCAAGCATGTCCATCTCCTCTCGTCCTTTGTCTCTCATTGATCAGTGTTGTCTGTTTCAGAAGGCACAAGAAATCCTATGCCAGACAACTGTAAGAGGTTGAAGCCTGAAGATTTAGATCTATTTCAGATGGACTGTCCTACCCGATAATGAATGATCTATTATCCATCAAAATGTCTCTTCCTGAATCCCATACCCAGCATCTGCAGCACTTTGCAGCAGCGAGTTCCGTATGTCACTATGCACTGCAAGGGAAAACATATTTACCACCAAAATGTTACCTTTTGCATTTTCCTGACTGCAATCCAGTTCCTCCAATAAAAAAAAAGTAATGTAGAAAAGACACATTCTTCCTGTTTGACAGAAACAACTGCTTTGTTTTTCACCCCAGCATCCCTCCTCATTTTCCTCTCTGAGCTAACTGGCCCCATCTTGAGGCATATCTCCGTGCACATAAGGCACTTGCAGGAATACGTGCCCAGAGCAGAGACAAATGGCAAGCAAAAGCTGGGGCTACGAATCCCAGCTCTGTGTCACAGCCCTCGGAAATCATCCCTCATAGGTAAACTTAGTTCACATTTTATAAACTTGAGGAATTTGCAGAGTGCACTGCTTTTATCTCAGGGAGAAGGCTTTCAGCCCCCCGTGCTGCATGGTGGAGGAAGCCAGAAAGGCGGCCGATTGAACGCATAGGAACACAGACAAAGCAGATAAATGTGAGCTCTTAAGGGAAGACTTCTGGGAGCACTAATGTCACTTGAGAGGGAGCTGGAAGAGACTTCTCAGTGCTCTTAATTACGAGCCTGCACAGCTTAAAGCAGCGTGAAAGGATAAAGGAGCGAGTTCTTTATGAAGTCACCACAGGTTGGAGAGCAATTTGGAGGCACATTGCAGCCTGGAGGGATGGGTTGGGACTGAGAAGAGGGTGATGTTAGCCAGAGGTCTCCTCTGCATGCCATATTTCATATTCTGTTACACCAGCAGCAGGTTTTAAACCGCAGTCCCGTTAGGCTGAGCTCTGCTTCTCAGAGAGGCAGCTGCTCCAATCCAATCTAACCTGGGGCTGTCTTGGCTCTGATGCTATCAGGTTGCTGTAAAGACAGGGTGGTCATACTAACAAGCAGCTCTGCATGTAGTCAAAGGAGTGCTCTCCATCACATATGCGGTCTCCAGATAGGGAGCTGTGGGGTAAGCCTAGTGCTGATCACCAGAGAGACCAGAAGCACACAGGGCAGAGGGATGTGAGACTTTGCCAGGGCCCTGCAGTTGTGTTGGACCTGTTTTCCAGCCTGGTTTATTAGCACCTTGTTAGGTTTCCTCTTTTATAAGGAACAGTTACGCATGCGGATGAAGGGGACAAGTATCATCTTTCCTGCGTGCATACTGCAGAATAATGACAGAGCTTTCCCAGGGCAATTCTGCATGCTCAGTAAAGGGCATCTCTGGAGCCTATCAAATCCATCCTCCCTCACAGGCACAGGAAGGCTTGCAGATCTCTGTTCCTCCCCAGCAGGGATGTGCAGGATAGTGACCTTCATCAGGGGCCGTGTTGGAAAAGAGGAAAGGAAAGCAGCCTGGGGGAAGGCTGGAGTGAATACACTCCTAATAGGTACAGCTTTGCTCTCAGGCACTGAGGACAGACAGATTCTGGGCTGCCCAGAAGCAGAAGGTCTGCCTCCAGCGTGGCACAGGCAAAGAAAAAGGGGGCTGGGTACATGGGAAGCACAGCCTCGAGCTGCCCAGTGCTGCCTCAGATGCTCTCCTGGGAAGATGCCACAGAACAGCACTGAGTGCTGGTCATAGAGATGTTCCCAGCTCACAAAAAGCATGTGAATTTAAGGGCTGTATGATCTAGAAGTATTCTTTCTTGCATACATTTAGCTACACTACAGCTCTGTACAGCTCCCTAGGCAACAGTCATCCTAAACGACACTGTAACAAAATCCAAAGGTGCGGGAGCTTCACTCACTAAAAACCCTTCCCATGTGAGCGGGAGTCCCCAGTCCAGCTGCTTTGCTTTCTGTCCCATGTCTTATGCTCCTTGCAAGTCAGGCTGAGGCCCTTCCCTGCAGCAGTGGCTGTCTCAACTGCACTCCCTGCCAGCTGCTTGGACCACTATGGAACTGCAAGGTTGCCTAAATGGTTTATCAATTATTACAATTATTATTACTACTACACTGTGTGTCCCTCCAGCTGATGGCTTCCAGGAAATGATGGAGCCAGTCCTGCAGAGAGCTGTCCTGGTTGCACGCTGTACTGCAGGGCACAGTGGGAAGGGGCTGGGTAGCAGACAGCTGTGATGCAGGCTGCCACACACAGCCCCTGCCTGGCAACCTCTCTGCCACCCCAGCCTCACCCCCAGCACTCACAGCAACCCGTCTCACTGCAGAGCAATGGCAGCCTCCCTGCTGCTGGAATCCCATCCTGCTGCTTTGTGCAGCCACCTCCTAACTCCTTATGTGGTCCCCATTCCCAGTTTTGCCCAAGGCTCTCTCACAGGGACAGATGGCACCAACCTCACCTTTCATTTTTTTTCACCAGATGAGATTTGAAGCCCAACTCAGGCAGGTGACCAGAGTAGCCTGCACCCTGCTGTACTCCCTGCATAGATGCCCTGTGCATGGAGGCCTCCTCTGCACGCAGGATGCCAAAAGCACCTGCAGAGGCTGCATCATTTGTGCTCCACTACTTGCTGGTGGGGCTATGCGACCTCCAAGTTGCAGCATGGCACTGATTGCTGGGCACTGCTGCTGAGCTAGAGATGCACGTATTGCAGCACCTGCTGAGCCCCGCGTCACTTATCCCGAATGTGAATGGGAACTGCCCGTGCAGGCCAGTCAGAGGAGGTGCAAGGGACCAGCTTCTTCTCCTCACACCTGCTGGCTGAGGAGGGCTGCCTATCCTCTCCCTGGAGCTGGAGCGACAGGAGGATGTGGGAATAAAGAGCCACTTTCCAACTCACCCAGCAGTACCCAATCCAACTCTACGCTCCTCATCCCCCGGCAGACACCCCTGCTATCCCGGCCCCAAATCCCGCTTGAAGGCTCAGCGGAAGGAAGCAGAGACGCTCCCCAGCCTCACCACCGCCGCCGGTGCCGGTACGCCGCTCGCTCCCATGGAGAATACCCCCGGTTCCTCCAGAGGATGCCCGAGGGAGGCGGGCAGCTGCGGAGACGCAACCCCTCGAAGGACCCCGACGCTCCCGGGACCGCAAGGTCACCCCCGCTCCCCGGCGCTGCCCGCAGCCCGCGGCGGGCGCTCACCTGGCGGTGGCGGCGGCGGGGCGACAGCGCGGTACCGGGATGCCGCCGGCGAGCATCCCCCGCCGCCGGGCGAATGAGCCGCGTCCGTCCGTCCGTCCGTCCGTCTGTTCGTCCGTCCGTCCTGCCGCCGCGGCGGGCAGCGCGCCGGGACCGGCCCGACGGCGGCGGCGGCGGATCTGCCGGGGCCGCCCTCCGACGGCGGCGGCGACAGTAGCGGTGCGGTTACGCGCGGCGCGGAGCCGATTTAAGGCCACCCCGGCAGGGCGGGAGGGGCGGACGAGCGGGGCGGCCCGCCGGCGGCTGCAGCATCCCGCCGCGCCACCTTAAGCGCGGAGCGGGGGACAGGGAGAGCGCGGAGGGGGCGGCGAGAGCGGCGCCGCGCAGCGGGAGCGGAGGGAGTCGGCGGCGGGAGAGCCCCGAGCGGCCCCGCTGTGGCGGAGCGGGGCTGCCGGCCTCGGTGCGGGGCGGGCTGCCATAAGGAGGAGCCTCAGTACGAGCTTTGCACCGGGCCCCGCGGCTCTGCCCTCTGTCCGGGTTCGGGACTGCCGCAACCCCAGGGGGCTTCTATCAGGATGCTGTGAGCGAAGGGCTTTGAGGCTTTTGCCCGGAAGGTGCTCCTTGAGCAGAACAGGAGGGCACCTGTGCTCGGGTGAGCTGACAGGGCTCTGCTAAGCTCCTGGAGCAGGTGCTGCCGAAAGCACCTTGGGAAGGCAAGCAAGTGACATTTTGCAGTCCAAATGACATTTACAATGTGCGACACTGAGGTGAACCCCATCTCTGCTCGCAGCTCACCACCTCCGTGGCTGCCACAGCACATGGCCACTCCTGCCTGCCCTGCATCCAGGGCTGCCCTCACACACGTCTGAAGGCCACCTGTGCCCTGCTGTGTGAAAACCCCACTTGAGCAATTCAGGCTCAGAGGAGCCCTGTGTGCTCAGGACTGCAGTGCCTTGGGTTCAGGCAAACCCCTGAACGGACTGCTTTGTGTGGACACCATGACTCTCAGGCCTCTTGGGAGAGGTGGATTCCGGAGGAGATTCGCTCCTGGGATCAAAAGGATGAGATGGGATCCCAGCGTCCTTCTGCTGCCTCCTGGCTGTGCACAGCCCTGCTGCCTGCATTCCTGGCTCCCCCTGACATGCTGTGCTACCCCAGGTCACCTCTTTCTCTCCATACCCACACTGAAAGCACACCATGATGTGGATTTCAGCCCTCAGATGGGATGCTAGTGGTCTCACCTGCCGAGCTCTCTTCCTATTTATTTGGCCTGATCCTGTGCTCACAGAGCCTGTTGAGCTGCTTTGTGCCCTATCCCCAGGGATACTCATGCACCCACACAGAATCTCTTTTCTTCCCAGTCCTGTGAGCTCAGTGAAGCAAAGGCAGAAGGTAGGGAGGGATCAGCATGTCTCCCCAGCCCCAAAGCTGCAGTGCTACCTCTCTCCTCATTGTAAGCAGCCTCCCAGGGCACGTGCAGAACAAGCAGTACTCAATGCACAGCTCGCCAGCCTTTGAAGAGCCTGTGCTCCAGCAAAGCAGCCGGCAATTGCTGCCTTAAGAAAGCAGAAAAGCTGCTCTGCAAGCTCTGCAGTTTCATTTCTCTCCCCCTTGAAACACCAGAGCTGTAGTCTAATCAAGCTATTTCTGCGACAAGCCAGGGAGGAAAGAAAGGGAGATTGTTAGTGTTATTGCTATTTTTAAATACTTTGCTGGCTCTT
This sequence comes from Centrocercus urophasianus, assembly GCF_019232065.1. Taxonomy (NCBI): domain Eukaryota; kingdom Metazoa; phylum Chordata; class Aves; order Galliformes; family Phasianidae; genus Centrocercus; species Centrocercus urophasianus. The sequence goes on from NW_024884364.1 coordinate 5,012,160, forward strand.
GAATAGGATGATGATGGGGGCTGCTTAAGGACCCAGACAGAGACAGATTGATGTGTGCCGAATGCATCTGCCATGCTTCAGAAGGGAGGCAGCTCCTTTGGTAGCACAACTCCAAGGTGCAGCAAGGAACTGTGGCGAGGACGGTGGTAGATTGGGTTCTGAACTTGAAGGCACACAGTCAGCACTTGAAGGCAGCATCCCTTCTGAACCTGGGTGCTTTGGGTGGGAGTTCCATGTGCACCTGGAGGATGATGGACAATCCCGCATCCCATCCCTCGCAGAACAGTTTTCCTAAAGGTAAACACCTATTTAGCTTTCAATCAATTTGTGAGCAGAGACTTGTATGCTGACTGTTGATTTCTGTAAGATAGCTTCAAAAAAAAAAAAAAAAAAAAAAAAAAAAGGCAGTCTCTACAGTCTCTATTAAAATGTCAGCCTTGAGAATAGTCTTGATGCCATTCTGTCAGTCTCATATCTGTTACATTCAATAAGGCTCTTCCACAGAAGTAAGTAACTGCTTTTATATAAGAAAATACCCTGCTTCTTAAGTGAGCTACCTACTGAAAGCACGCCTGATGCAGCCTTTGAAAGCGCTGCCTTGCAGCACCCATCTCACCGTGGACTCTTAACAGTGTACATGAATCACAAATCCAGAAGGATGCGAAGGGCCCTGCTTTCCACAACTGCCGTGCTGACAGCAATGTCAAGTCCTTCTTTCTCCAGCGACCGATCGTGACACATCCTTTGTCTGTATCCATGGGGAGGCGGAGGGAGGCCAGGGGTGGAGAACAGAGGCCGGTTGTCACCCAGCTCCTTGGCTATATGAGAAAGTGGCTTCTGTTTCTGAGCTCCTCTCTGCTCCGCGTCTTTCATCAACATCGAATTAAACAAGGCTTTCTTTTGTATGCTGGGAATGAATGGTCTGCATAAGGGTCAAATAGCACTGCCTGCAAAAGCTGAAACCTGTCTTTGCACAGCACTGGTTTGTCCTGGAGGCACACAGTCTCCATCAGTTGGATGTGCCCCAAAGGGAGGCTCCCTTCTGGCATCAGACACTTGGGGGCAGAGTCCAACATTCAGGAAGGAAAGGATGCACATTAAGGTTGGATTGAGATTCTCTTCATGGTTGGGTGGTGTCCAAATGTGGGTAACTGCTCCAGTTCTGATTTTTGGTCTTTAAATGAGAGGCAGCCCTAAATTCCTCGAGATTGTCCAAGCTAGTTAAGATATCTCACAAATGCAGCAGAAGCTTCTGATCACCCTCTGCTAGAACAGTATCTGCCTCCTGCTGCAGGTTATGGGCATACAGAAAGATACACACCATTCCTTTCTGCTACTCATTTGGTTTTTAATTCACCCAGTCTGGTGTCTGTGGTAGCCCCTTCAGCTATGCCAACTTCTGATGCCAGAGCCTTGCTGTGTTGGATAGCAGATTTTGGGCAGAGCCTTCCCCCCATTGGAGTTCTCAATCTGCTGTGAGAGCAGAATTTGTCACTGCAGATAAGTTAGTGGTGTTTAGCTTGCTTTGCAGCATGGTTTGCCTGAACCCATGGATCTCTCCCTCAACAAGAACAATCTCCACCAGTCCAGTGAAGTCATACTTAGATTTCTGCTTTGATATTTCTTCTTCAGTGCATGTCACACATCACATTGCTTTCTGTAGATCTCCTGAGCACGGTTCAGGCCAAGCTGACTACAGCTGTGCTGAATGGCACTGAAAAAATGAAAAAATTAAATTGCATGCCAAAACATGCTGTTACCATGTGAAATCATCAGTGAGTAAATGTGTGCCCATGGACAAAACCAGGACTTGAGTCAGATAACAGGATGCTAATCAAAGGTTCTGTAGTAGTATGAAGAAGTCTTTGTGATTGCTGTATTGTGCTACGCTAGCAACTGGAAGGGTCACTGTGCTGAGGTTTTTGCTCAAGGCATCTCAACCTTTAAGCTGTCACTTTTGAGTGCTTATAATACAGGGCCAGGTAGGTCATTTTTGCAATGTGAAACTCCCTTTTCAGCCTTAAAATAGAGCATTGCAAAGCGTTGCTGGGACAATGAGATGTGGAAATGTCAAAAAGGGCCTCAGAAAGCTTTTAGACTCCTGGGCAGTACTCTGCTTGCATTGTACTCGTGCCAATGGACTGCCTTTAAGATTAAGAAATCCCACTCAACTCAAAATGGATGGACAACCTCTCTGTGCAAAGAAATGAGATAAGATCCTGAGCAATTATATGGAATTCCCTTCCACTCTATCATCCTCCATCTGCTGACCTCATCTTTGCTCTGAAAGGGCCACTCTGTGTAGGCGACTCAAACAGCAAGTCAGTTGTTGGGCTTTCTTGGCTCTCAGCACCTCACCCACACAAATCCTGCCAATAGTAATTACTGTGATGCCTTCAGAGCTCCTTCCAGTGAGAAATACTGGGAGAGAAATGATGGGTGGGTGTAACGTGATATGTTGACACTGCACAAAACTCATATCCCCTCCTTCTTTTGGTCTCATCCACGATGAAAGGTCTCCTTGCTGTTTCTGTGCTTCCTGCATTATGGTCATGAATGTACAGATGCTCTGAGTCTGTGTCCATCCAGTGTGTGACAAGTGTGTGTCCCTATATCAGTGCTACACACCAAGTGAAGTTGGCATGAACTCTCCAAACAAGCCATAGTTCATCCTTCACCTGTCTTTATAGATGTAATATTGTCAGGCAGGACTAATCTTGTCAAGAGAGGATTTTTAAATGCCATTGATCTAAGGAGAACTGATAATAAAAGAAAGAGAAAGAGCGCAGATCTAGTTTTCTAAGACTTGAATATACTGGGAAGTTGATTGAAACAGCAGTGGAATAACAGTTAGTGCTCTAGCTATGTTGTTTTAACTCTCTCATGTGCATAATCTATTCTGGAATAAGAGTAATTACTCCAAAGTAAAGAGAATTGCTTTTATTCTAGAACAGCATTTCCCTGAGGGTGAAATACACTAAGCAGAGAATGAACTGATTTTTCTTGCCTCACCAAACTTTGGATGAAAAAAAAAAAAAAAAAAAAAAATTGTTTTCTGTTCCTCATCATAATGAAAATCAGATTCTTTTGCAGCTTTTCAGAGAAAATAAATCATAGAGGTCAGGAAGAGCTCCCTAGCAGCCTGCTGATCGGTGTTTGTTATGGGTAAGGGATCCAAACTTGAGGTCTCTTGAATATCTATGATTCATGGACAGTTATTCACCTAGAAATCCTGCTCAGAGAGAAGTGTCCCAAAAGCTCTTTCCTGCTATAAATGCGTGCTCTTCTCATGTTGCCTTGTTGAAAAGTGCTTGTCCTTGAGACAAGTTTCATCTTTGATAAGATCAGTTGGTATTTTCCAATGAAACACTGGCTTGTTAAAAAATTCATGACCAGCCTTGGTAGTATTAGCATAGATTTAATGGCATAATTATCTAACTATAGCTATGCTGGTCAGTTCCCTGAGGTACCAAAGCTCTAAGCTGTTTCTTTCTTTCTTTCTTTTTTTTTTTTTTGCATACGTGTGAGCTCAAATGATAATGCAAGTCGAGTAATCCTCTGCCACAAACGGCAGCACCCTTCCTGCAGATACCCATGCTTGTGGTGCTCAGTAGCACCAGGGGATCCTGCTTATGCCCCTGCAGCATTCTTTTGCTCTCCCTTCCACTCTCCCCATGCACACACTGCAATTTAGGACCCTCCCGAGGCTGCAGCACCACCTCTGATGTGCAGAACGCAGCCGCACCAGGACCTTACACTGCTTGCTCTCCGTCTGCAGCATTGCCTGCACCCGAGGCTGCTTACAGGCTGGTGACCTTGAACACTGAGCTCTCTTCCCTGATCACCAGCCCCAGCTCGCCTTTGCTCCCTCTGCCTCCTCCCGCTCCATGGGCACGCTCTGAGCTTGTTGAAGCATCTGCTGCCCTCTTGTTTGGAGCCTCGCAGTGCGCACTGCTGCCCTCAGCTAACTGTCAGTATTTATCATGACATCCCATTAGCATGATCCCCGCTAATGACTGTAAAAGATGCATCCATTTCCATTTTCTGAAGGGCTTCTGCTGGCTGAAAGCCAGCCGCAGGGTGAGGCTGGGGAGGGTAGCGGGGTGACAAGCCTTGGGAGTAGCAGAGCAAACAGTGCACATCATTACCAAGTTTACCTCTCTCTAAGGGCTTGGAAGCTGTCAGCATCCTTCACCCATTCTTTTCCAACGCCTTGTTGGTCAGAGTCTTGTTGATGTCCCTTCTGTCTGTCTGGCACCACACAGGAACTGGGGGGGTTGGTGAATCCTCTTGTCTGAGTGAGAGAGCTGGCCCGTGGGAGATGCTAGCAGCTCATTGGAAACTCTTCCATGACCCAATGCAATGCAGCCAGGTAACTTTCCTGGCACCGAGTTGGAAATGCCATTTCTCTCTCCGACTTATGCCAGTTTGCCTCCCTGCCTCCTTAGCAGCCTTGCCCTTTAGCTATTGATGAATAGCGGTGTTCCCTTTTGAACATCTATTATCCCACAGATATAGATTTCACTTCTGTAACACTTGCTGTAATTTTGACCTTCTGGTCCTCTGACTGGTCTCATCATTTTTCTCTGATCTCCAGTTCCAGAAATTGCCAGAAGTGCTACAAGCAAACAGCTGATGTAAACTCCTGCTGGAGTCAGATTGTTCCCTATCTTTTTCAGGCACCCAAAGCAACAAGGAACATTTTCAGCACATTTTTGTATTAAAACCTTCTGTTTAGTTGGTACTTTCTCTCCCTAGGACCTATGCTGTTACCAGAAACATTTCACATATCTTCTGTTTGCTGAGTATGTGCTAATAATATTTTAGCCTTGACTTTTTAAAATGAGTCCCATCTGGATGTTTCTTGCTGAGGTTTCCAATCTCTCTTGCTCTGTTCCTTGTTTGCTTTGGTCTTCATTATTTCATCCCCAAGGATGCAAGAAATGGTTCTGTGCTGCTCCTTTGATGTCTATCCTTGTCTTCGCTTTTTCTACGCTCTCCTTCTGCATTTTAATTCATTGAGACATTATCTGAGCTTATCTGAGTGGGCCCTATGCTGAAATACCCAGTCTCCAATGAGCAAATCTGCCATGTCCAGGCAGCTCTGTGCAGTCAAGGAGCTGCTCTGTGTAGGGCTGAGCTCCTCACCCATCTCTTCCCAGTGATCATCAGTGCTGTGGCATGCTGCTTCCCATCTCCTGCCAGCTAAGAACCCTACTGTCTGCTGTCACTGAGCAGGAGGAAGGGTTTTCTGAGGCACAACAGCAAATAAACTCAACCCAAACAAACCAAAAAACAAACCCTAAAACAAGGGACGAAGCATAGAAATTGAGATGTTCAGATTCAGAATAAGGATAAAAAAAATAGATAGGCCTTTCCAATATGGTGTTTTACAGCCATCTCCTGATTTTCACTGCTGATGTGTCAGGCGGGTGCTGTGCATTATCTGCTGTGACAGGGTGGTCTTGCTAAAAGCAAAATGGTGTGTGATGTTAGTGAGATATTCATGGTGCAGTGGAAGCTGTCTTGTCTTGCTTGTCTAGCTGAGCTTTGTGTGAAACTGATACGCTCTGATTATCTGTGATAATACAACCTGATGGCCAGAGGGAGCTCCATTACGCAGCACTCCAGCAGAAGAGCTCTGTGGGACTTGCTTAAATGCTTCTGAGAAGGCTGCAATGCTCTGATGGAAGACTATACTACTTCCAGGCTTTTCTCTTCCAAGTAAAATCATTTGAATGCCCTTTGGTCACCACCAGATGGATGAGTTGATAGAGAGGATGAGTAAGAATATACTTCTTATGCTTATATTTCTTCTCTAAGGAAAGGAGGCAAATGGAGCTCAGATGATTTTGTTTTACATCTCTTCTGGCTGGTGTGAGACTGCAGAGGATTCTGCAGGACTTTTCCATTTGATGTGTTGTATGGATGACAGCCTAAAACTTCCCAGACTTCAGTCCAAAACTAAACCCCAAACACTTTCACCGCAGTTTAGAGATAAGAGAGAATCTCAGAAAAAAGCAGGCAAGGCAGGCTGGCTGATAAAGCTCATTGGGCTGGCACTGAGGAAGAGCTTTGTTTTTGCTACCTGCGACTGAAGATAAAGTGCTTGGGCTGAGCAAGAGAGTGGAGTGTGAAGACTATGGGGTGGAGCAGTCACAGGAGAATTTTTGGCACTGATTTACCATGACTGTGGCCCGAACAAAATCCCAGGAAGTTCGTAATGTACATCAGACACTCCCTTCTTTTCTATTTGTAAGTAGAAGCTAAAATAAAGGTTTTTGGGAAAGGAGGAGAATGTGGCCAAAGGGATAGGTAGTGACAAGTTTGGCAAAGTGTTTGTACCTGCAGGGCAGTGCAGGGTGTCAAAAGATGCATTTCTCCACACAAATAGCCCTCCAAACCTCAGCGAAGAGAGAAAACAGCCCTGAGCAGAGGAGAAGGCAAGATAGTTGGAAGTCAGTTCAATCAGTTCTAAACAAAATAGCCAAACTGGGGCTGGCTATTGGCCTTCTTCACCCAAATCTTCTCTCTGAAACATCCACTGGCTGGTTCTGAGATCCAGTACTTTGTGTGTGATGGTCACTGGGAAAATCAAAACTGAGTGCTCTCTGAAGTGGGAGCTATAGGGAAGGTGCTGAATTCCAACCTCCAACAAGCAAGACAATTTTAGGGGTAGAAGGTTGTTATTGGAGATCTATTTCTGAGTTTTTGCTTATTACCATGTCCCTCTGACCAATTTGCTGAATAAAGCCAAAAAGAAGGGAAGTAAATTAGATGGCAGAACGTCAATATACCTTTGATGCAATGAAAGAAGCCCTGAGCCCAGAGCCAATATTGATAAGCTCTGATTTTAGGAGACCATTTATAGCACAAATGGATATGACCGAAATAGGGCCGGGAGCAGTAGCCAAAAGAGCCTGTGAAGAACAGCATATTTTGTATTAGGAAGAAAATACGCCCTTGGGAGCCAGGGCACAGTGCTGTGCGGGAGATTGCCTGGCAGCAACTCAGTTCTGCAGAGCCTTTGCTTGTTGCAGTGAGAGTCCAGCACTGCTTATACACACCTATAGAACACTGCTTATACACACTTATAGAACAAGGTGCCTCGGGATGGAAAACGAAGCAGGAAGCCAATTAAAAAATGGTTAGTCATGGGCAGGGTGTAATGCACGCACAAGGGGACTGTCCATTGATGTGCACTACACAGTGAAGGTGACAGTGATGACAGAAGGTTTTGGTTTCCCCAAAATTGCAGAGGTTCTGCTGGGAAAATGAAGGGTTAAGTGTGATGAGGGGAAGCTAATGACCCAGGACTTCTGTGTGGCCAGGTGGGGAAATGCCAGGCCAGAAGTGAATAGAGGCAGAAAATATTTGTGTTGTTTTCATGAGGAAATGAGAACAACTGGGATGTTATTCCAATTTCTGCTTGAGATAAGGCTGATCACTATTCCTCAGGAGAAAATAAATCCTCTGCTTCTATGAAGCCAGAGCTAACGCTGGACTCTGCCAAACGCTATGCACACAGCTGAGGCATTGCTCTGTGTATCGCAGAGAGGGGCCATACAGTGTCATTGCCATGAAAAGGCATTACTGGATGCTGGCTGAGTCCCTCAGATTTCCCCTTCCCTTCACTGATCTTCCCCTAAATAACTCAGGGAACGAGCGGCTGTGGAGAAAATGTCGACTCTTAGGCTGGCAGCCTTGATGCAAGTGGCCAAAGCAGCCAGGTCTGGATGACATTAATCCTTTCAATGAAAGATTGCTGCAATAAATCGGCTTAAGGGGTGGCGAGGTCTGATGTATGAAGACAGTTTAAAACAACTAAATATGTGTACTTCAGCTTGCCTGAACGATTCACACCTGCCAAGTGACACCCACACATTTCATTGTGCACGTCAGTCTGCCCAAGCCCAGAAAGAAAAAGTGTGATTTTATTTTGTTATTATTATTATTATTTGCTGATCCTCTTTATGCCCTTCTGTATGTCACCTCCCTTTTCCCACTGTCCTGAGATGGTCCCCATGCTGAGATATGGTGTTATCCAGCCAGGTAGAGTGATTTTGGGAAATGCCTACAGATCCATAGTCCTAGGGCTTCTCAGGATACAATAGAAGGGAACTTCAGCCTCAGGAAGTGGTGTGCAGAAACTGCATGGTTTCTTACAGCCCTGAGCTTCTGGCACCAGAACTCCAGGATGGTTACTTCATTTCTCTCCTAGCCTTGTGATCCCTGCCTGGCCTCGTGTCCTGCAGCACTGCACTGTGTCTGCAGTGCCAAGGACCCATCTTCCCCAGCAGAGAGAGAAAAATTGCACAGTCATCTTCTTTGCTTGATCTGAGGTATGTGGGGAAGGATCTGACTCAGCATTTGGGGTTAGGCACTCCACCAAAACCGAAATAACTTGGGATGAATGCTGAAGGGTGGTGCATTTGTAGGAATTTTAGCCTGAGCGATACAGGAGCTGCATAAATACCATTCCCTTGGTCCCAGGCTGACAGCAGGTCGGGCTCCATCTCAAATAGGGCAGCTCTGAGAGGCCTGGCTGTAAGACAGGAGTGATGGTCCAGCAGCCTGGCTGAGCTCTCCATCAGTTAAACACAACTCAGCATTTGATTCTTCCCCAGAGACTTCATGCATCTGATTTCGCATCCTAAATAAGGTATCAAATATTAATGCAAAATATTACCTCTACCTTAGGGACTCACAAGCTGTTCTCACCAGCTTTTATTAAACAGGCTGGGCCTGCAGTTGCATTATTCTTCATACAAGAATGGATAGCATTTTCTGTGTCAGGGCACTGCTGTTTTAGAGCTCTGGAAGAGGGAATAGGAGAGAAAACAGTAATGAGGCAAAGAGATGATGGAAGAGAAAGCTATACAGGGAATGGAAGCTGGGGAGCAGGAGCTGGGGAAAGGATAGGAGAAAGGAATAAAGGTGTGTGAACTATTTCCAGGGAATGCAGCGGGACTGTATGTGATTAATAATTAGCTGTAAAACAGAATTTCATTTTTTTCCCCTTTAGCTTTTTCTATTATTTTCAAACAGGCTGCCTAGGGAGGTGGTGGAGTCACCATCCCTGGAGGTGTTCAAGTAATTTGTAGCTGTGGCACTGAGTGACATGGCTTTGTGGGCGATGGATTTGATGGTATTAGTGGTCTTCTCCAACTTTTATGTTTCTGTGTTTCCTTTCCCTTCCCCTTGGCTCAGTGCAGTGAGATGGTGGCCCATCTGACATGCAGGACCCAGCCCCGGTCCCTGCAGGAGCTGAGCTGCAGCATCTGCCTGCCATGGTACATCAGTGCATGGTGGAGATTCCACAAAATTTAGGCAATTCTCATCCTCCTGTGGTCCTTGCTACGCAGCCAATCTGACTCGATGATTGAAAAATTCACAAAATGTTGCTGAATGCTTTTGAATTAGAAGATGTGGCAGGACTCAGTGGCTGCATTTTGCTAGTCCTGCCTTGTATAAATACTTGTCCTGCTCACAGTGCTGTGCCATGGATGGCCTTATGCTCACATTTTGCTAATTTTTAGGGTTTGCTCCTCAAACCTTTACAGGCAACATGAAGGAAACACAGAATCATAGAACATCCTGAGTTGGAGGGCACCCATAAGGATTATCTAGTCCAACTCCTGGCCCCACACAGCACCACCCAAACTCCAAATCCTATGTCTGAGAGTGATATCCAAATGTTCCTTGAACTCTGTCAGCGTGTGGCCGTGCCCACTGCCCTGGTGAGCCTGTTCCATGCCCACCGCCCTCTGGTGCAGAACTGATATCTAATTTGAATCTCTCCTTTTGCAGCTTCAAGCAGCAGCACAGTGTTAATTTTGATTTTCCAGGCTCCCCATCTACTTCCACTGCAGCAGAAGGGACTGACACCTTCACAGGTGGCAGGGCCAGACCCTCTCTTTACCTCTTGGAGATCACATTTTTACAGCACGGCTCATTTGACTGAACAAACGCAAATGCAATTCCTGGCTCTGCAGAGCTCTGGCTGAAAGGAATCGCAGTTTGATCAAGCAGCCTGACCTTTTGTGCTCTGCAGGTCTCACACATTTGTATTCAGCTGCCACGGTAATGACAGGAGAGAACGTCTGCTTGATAAAAGCATCTCTCTTTTTCAAATGAGTATTTAGTCTTGATTTAAAGACAGCAGGGGATGGGACATCCACATTTTACATCCATGACTGTTTCCTGGTTAACCTCCCACTCTGTTGGAATTCATGTCTCATCTCCTGTACGGATTTGTCCAGCTTCACCTTCCAGTCAGTGGGTCTTACTCCTTTTTTCTGCTAGATTAGAGAGCCCTTCAGGAACTGGCATTTTCTCCCCATGGAGGTACTTGCACATTGCAGCCAAGTCACTTTTCAGCCTTTTTTTTGTTGTTGTTGACAAGATGAACAGACAAAGCTGAGAGTCCTATAGGCAGCTCTCCAAAAATCTGTATGTCTTTTCTTCCCTCTTTGCTTTTCTAGCATCCTTTTAGATGCTTCAACAGAATTGAACATGTTCTTCTAGACAAATGTCTCACTAGGAGTGTTACACAAACACACAATAACCTCTCCATTCCAGAGAAGTAAGAAACAATTTTCCTTGTACATTCAGGACTCTCATTACTCCCTTTCATCACATGGCAGTACAAGATGATCATCTTTATCTGCCTTAACCACCGCATCCTATTCAGTCAGCGTGTTCTGAGGCACTTTCAGTAGGAATGACTTGCAAGCTTTCTTCTTAACTTTGCACTGAACCACATAAAAATGCATTTTGTCTCTCAGTGTGTGCTTGCAATTGAATGCAATTCAGGGTCTGTGGCTGCCTTTTTCGTTATATTTACCACTCTGTCAAGCTTTATGTCTCAATAAACTTTACTGCCTGTGATTTTTTATTTACTTCCAGCCCATTAGGCATCGGGCCGAGTTCGGATGTGGGGCTGGATGAGACGCAGTCCCTGCCGAAGAGTTGTTCTTACTGACAACTCTTTTCAGAGGTCTTGCAGCTGTTTGTTCTTAACTCATTTATGATGTGCTTTAAGGATGTTGTAAATCATGACAGGTCTATTTTTTAATCAGAATATCATGCATTACTCAGTGAACAGAAGTCTTTGTGGTTATCCGTATCAGCTAAGCTTGCGAATCAAAAAAAAAAAATCACATCAGGTTTGACATGTTCTCTTGCAGTAAGAACACGTTGATTGGCACTAATTATATTGCTACTCATTACCTTGTCAGCAACTGACATCTGGTTATCTGACCTACCATTACCTGGAACAAGCTGCTTGCAACTTTTGCTACATTAACACAGCATTAGCCTTCTTGCAGGCTTCTGAGATGTTGGCTACTGCCTGTAATCAATAGGTAGCACAGCACACTTCTTGGGGATCTTGGGTGCAAGCCTTACAGATTGGGAAACATTAGAACTTCCAGCCTTAGAAGGTGACGTCTAAAATCCTCAGACATTAATAGCCTGGAAAGTAATTCTTCATCCCTTTATGGTGCTGCTTCTTTTTTAAAATAGAGACCAGAAGAAGTACTTAAGCTGCTCTTCCTTTTTCAAGTGTACGTAAAAAAATATTTCCATTAGTTATAGACTCAAGCAACTGATTATTTTGTCCCTAACGCACTTAAATTTCTCTTTATAGTCCTCAGGTCTGCCAGTCCCATTTTCAACTTGTCTTTAGCTTCCTTTGTCAAGTTTCTATATTCATAACTTTTAACTTATATTGACTATCACCTATTTCTTGACACAATTTAATTCATTACTGATGCATTCTTGTCAGTTTCTAATTGCTGCTTTGACTTTGCAGCTGAATGAGGATGATGAGCTCCCAGCCAAAGTATGCCTTCCCCTGATAGTGAAGTCATGCTTTTCTTTTTTCCTAACAAACTTCCGTAAGACCTGCAAATTTTCATTCATCTTTCAGGCCTCATTTTCTCCAATGTAATTTCTCTTGTATTTTCCTTCTACTGCTCAGAAATTAGGTCTTTGCAACCATCCTGTTTGCCCACATTTAATGCAGTCATCTCACACTCATTATCATCTGTAATTTCAGGAACCTTTAAGCTCCATCAGCTCCAGCATATATCCTTAAATCAAAGCTCCTTAAAACAGCACTTTCATTTTTTCCCTCCTGCAGCAGGTATGAAGAAGAGAGCAGTGCTAAAGGAAAACTCATTTTCTTGTTTGATTTAGTGGTCTCAGATGCCTCTGTACCAGCCTGCCTCCAGGGGTTTATTAGGTAACATGTTAATCCATATGCATTCAACATCCTTTAATTCTGTATTATCAATATCTCTAAATCAACTAATGATGTTTTTAATGCAGACAGCCACCTCCACTTCTTTCCTCCATTCACTTATTCCTGAACTGATTAAAACCATTGATTTTAACACTCTAGTCATGCAAATCGTCCCATCAGCTTTCAGCCAAGAGCACTATTTCATGGTAGCCCTGTGTGGGGTGCGTGTTAGACACCGTGTAGAGTTAGAGTTTGGATTTGGCTTAGGGGTTAGTGTTTGGAGAGAGAGGAAGTGCAGACTCTCCTTGTGAGAGTGGGGTTGTGAAAGGGCTGCCAAAGGAATTTGTGGGCTTCCTTTTCCAGGAGCAGCTGAAACGTTTCTTCCCATCTCTGCTGCAGTGTCAGTACAGTTTATTTGTGATGAGCTGAGCTTAATGTCGCTTTTTTTTTTTTCTTTCTGCACTCTGTGGCTAGTATCTTAGGGTGTGGAGTATGTGGTCTGATACCAAAACTGTATGTAGAGCTTCCTTGTCTTGCAGCAGTGTGACAGGCTGCTTTTGGAGGTGGATTGCTCTTTTACCTACCATTACCATAAAAATGACTGCATTCAAAATTGGCATCTGTCAAATCTGTCCAGGGAGGTGGTGGAGTCACCGACCCTGGGGGTGTTCAAGGAAAGACTGGATGTTGTGTTGAGGGACATGGTTTAGTAGGAGCTATTGGGAATAGGTGAACGGTTGGACTGGGTGATCTTTTAGGTCTTTTCCAACCTTGGTGATTCTATGATTCTATGATTCTATGATTCTATGATTCTTCAGCAGGCTCATGATATGGTATTTGTTGCCAAGAGAACACAACAAAAAAAGCAAGGTAAAAAATATTTTTGCTTTTTGTCTTTACAGCTGCAGAGAGGTTTGTGGAAAGTCCATGGGAAAGGTTTGTACTTCAACCTGAAGATGACGAAATAGAGTCCGGAGTGCAGCTGAGTCCATGCAACTGCTTAGGAGAGCAGGGAGTCTCTCAGCCTGTAGTCATAAGGAAAATCAGAACAGTTCCCTCCATGCTCCAGCTGAATGTCTATCTTGCCTGACTTGCATTCCATCTAAGTTAAATTTTGCAGGGTTCATTGAAACTGAGCACGCGGTGCTGGCCATGTTAGGTGCGTAGCTGGCTAGCAGAATAATTGATGAATCTCTCATATTCCCAAGGGTTTTTCTGGGTTAGTGTGTTAATTCATACAGGCCGGGGCTTCAGAGGCACGTGAGCAATTGTCCATCAGAACAGGATATCACTTCTGTAGCCTTCATGAGGCACTGGTTGCCAGGGATGTTTGCTGAGCGGGGAACAGGCAGAAGAGAGAAAAATTTTTGCTGCGAAGGACATCAAATACCAAATAATAAATCTGAGATGAAAGCTCTTGCAATGCTGATAGACATATGCATATAGATAGAGTGACAATATGGAGGAGGATGCTTTGAAACTCAAAATGAGATTACACTTTTGGTATAATCCCTTGAAAAATTTCTTGGCTTTATAAAAAGAAGCAGTCCCACAGATTCTGGGGTCTTACACCTCATTTTTTAGTCTTTGGTGAGAGGAGTTGACTCAGTGGACAAAAGGTTCCCAACACACAGCAGAATCCTCCTGCGGCAGGCTGCAGGGGAGAGAGCTCATTGCTCACATTTCTTGGTGTGCCTCCAGCAGCGGCCAGCAGGGAATAAAGCAAAGGATCTAAACATTAAAAACAAACAAACAAAAAACTCCCTAGCACAACAGGTTCCTCTGTCAGAAACTTGCACTGTTATCACTCAGTGCAACACCTGAGTAGTTCTCACTGGCATCCAGTTGCCAAGTACCAGCACTTGTGTCACCCTGGGCGGAGGGAAATCTCAGGTGCCTGCTCCAATGCAAATCATTCAGGAGATGCTTGGTCACCCCTCAGCTGACTCAAGCATTTAAAACAGAGTGCATCAGGGGAAGGGACACATCAGCTGTTCCCTCAGCCTTTGGTACTGCTGCCTGCCTGATAAAAGAGAAGAGGAGCTCGGCTCCACCTGAACAGCATTAATCATGGCTGGACTGTCAGCAATACTAGAGGCAAAAAGGTTTAACAGTAGTGTGCCTGAAGAGAAACATATTTGTCAGAGAAGCTCAGGGCTCCTGTGACAGGAGCAGGGGCTTCTGCAGTGAAACCCTGAGTTGCCAGGTGCTGCCACGTTGCTGCTCCCTTTCCTGACCCCCAGAATCATGGGGTCATGATGTCCAGGGAAGACTATAGAAACACACACACAAAAAAATCATTGCATTGAATTGCAACACGGCTTGGTGGTGCTTATGGAGCGATCTTGCAGTGACCTCAGGACATGGGTACCACCATTCACACTACTTTAGCTCTGCACAAAGCACAACCCTCTCCGAGCCTCCTCGTGCAACAGTGCTTCGTGCCTGCAGGACTGAACTGTCAGGATTTATTCTGCCAGGCTCAGAGATAATATGACAAATTTGCATTTTCAGCTAGGTTGTGAAAATTGCCCCACTTCCTGCAGCATGTAGCGTTGCTTTGCTCTGTCAGGAGTGGCTCCATTTGTTTCAGCAGGACAGCTGAGGGAATAAGATATTATTCATTGTGAATTAAAAAAAAAAAACCTGCAGATAACACTTTAGGAAACTAAGAGAAGTAAATTCTCCCATGGGTCAGATGTTCAGCCTACAGCTGGGAAAACCATGAATATCACAGAATCACAGAGTGGTTTGGGTTGGAAAGGAGTCCACCGAGCCCTTATCCCCTGCTGTGAGCAGAGTTGCCACCCACCAGACCAAGCTGCCCAGGGCCCCATTCAGCCTGGCCTTGAGAGCCCCCAGGGAATATGACCAGACATTTGGCTTGCAATGGGGCAAAATGCTGCATGGTGTCATATCACACAGGCGTTGCTAATTAGCCAGCAGCAAAATTCTGTAGCTAGATGTGCAATTATTTAGGAATATAGAAATGCAAGAGCTCTCCAAGGTGACCCAGTCCAGCTTCTGCTAACAGAAGCAGCTCTACCACAGTGCTTCTAAACTGATCAAGTGCCAGGTAGCAGCGTGATTGCCCCTGCCTCCCTTGGACCCACATCGTGTGAGACCAAAGACTGATATGTTTGGAGGAATCATCTCATTGAGCCTTATGTGTCACAGGTCCTAAACTAGCTCTCCCTAACAATGAGGTCATTGAAAAACTGTGCTCCATCACACTGTTAGATGGAAACAAGCAGGCAGAGGGAGGAGGAAGGGTGCGTGTGGGTAGAAATGCTTATTAAAACCTAAGTTTGTGATGGCAGTGTTCATTCTGTGATGGCTTGTGCTGACTAGTCAGTCTGAATCCTGAGTGGGTGCTTACTGTCTGTACATCTATCTGCAAAGCACACAGGCTGTACTAATTGTCAATTATTACAATAATATATAATAAATCACTTCAAAAATGATACAGGCTGGGGATTTTCAGTGTTTGACTTAAGGGCAAGCGTCCCAAGAAGTGTCAACTCTATTTCTCCTGTTCCATTTGCTGTGTTATATTCCCCTAATCTAACAATTCTTTTGTTTCTTCTTTAAGCTAATGGCTCTCATCCTTCTCAATCTTTCTTCATCGGCAGCCTCCCAAGCAGACAATCATTCTTGTCACCGTTCTGTGAACTTCTTCCATTTCTACCACAACTGCTCTGTGGGCTGGTGACCAGGACCAAGCACAGTATTCTGAGTGAAAGCACATTATTGATTTATCGAATGGCTTTATATTTTCAGTAATCTCTTTCACACACACTTTCTTGCGAGTGATGCCAGAAGAGTAAATGGAAAAAAAATGCATTTCAAATACACTGAAATGGAAAATCTCCAGTACAATCTCTTCTTTCCCCCTGGAAAAATAGCACGTCTGACATCACCTCTGTTGCAGAAAGTGCACATCCATCTTAGTTTTTCAGAGCTGAACTTTTGACTTTCAGGTTGACTTTCGAGAATGTTGGTGTTTATTTTGTTACTGCACATTTTCAAAGTACTTGTATCTTATTTATAGAGGCAGAATTCAGTTAGCTGAAAAAGTGGATATCTTATATTAGGTTGAGATATGCTGAAGGTAAGGATGCTGAAGGACTTTTCTTTGTCAATAACCGTTTCTGTAGGTGGAATTTACCATTAAGCATCTGCTGCTGTTTTAACAAAGGATTCTTTTTTTTCACATAAAATATATGGGTCATCTGTAACACGATATCTTATAAATATGGTGGCATAAAATATATATACCAAAACTGAATTCCTGAAATCAGGCCTAGAATACATACCAAGGCACTTAGATCAGGTATTAGAAACCTCTTTTTCTCTAGGGTCTTTGTTTGGAGATGTTTGTATGAGAAATAATCACTCCTTTGCATATATCAGCCCTTGGAATGGATCAGTTCAGCAGGCTGAAGGTTTGTTATGCGCTGAAAATTGTGCCATATCTTTTGGAAAAAAAAAAAAAAAAAAGCAAGAATTTATAGGAAGTCAAAAGTAACTGATTCCAGCCACCTCCACGTATTCTCTTCTCTGCCAGCTCCTGGATCACTAAACATTGCACTTAGACTTTAAGATATGTTTAAGTAGCTATGGTTATGTAAGTGTGGGGGGCAGGCTCCTTGTGCCCCTAAGACAGCAGTGAAGGTACCCTCAAATGCATGGTAGGACTGGATGCTAGCAGCCTCCCTGCTGACTCTGAGTTTTTCTGCTCTGCTAAGGACTTAAGGATGAAGCTTCTAGACATACAGACACTTAGATTCTATATGTCTTGGCACATGCCAGCGTAGATAAAAGAGCACACAGCCATGCGCTGAAGCTGTCTGCTAAAGCCAATTGAGAAGAAATAAATGAAAAATGTAGCTGTTGTCATTATAACCAAGTGTCTTCTAGGCAACAAGGATCGTATTCACTGGCAGGAGACCAATCTCATGGAGTGCTTAATGAACAGGCAGCAAGATGACTTTGCATCCACCTCACCACCAATCACCCTCTCCAGTGTCCAGTACTACAGTTTCTCAGAGCACAGTCACAACACTTGGTCCACTAACCAATTCAGGGTTTAGTCGTATTGAAACAGGCAGCTGTGGGAATGATGACACTTAGACCGAATTTCCTTTTTTTGGCTACTGAACTTGTTGCTACTGGGAGAACAGACCCAATCCTGTAGTCCACAAAATGAACATTAGGGATTTGCAGAGCTTTACTGCTCACTTGTGGCACTATGTTTAGACACGTCTCCTATACACAAGAATCTTCCCCAGATCCTTTTATTACAATGTACTTGCAAATGCAAAATACTAATAATTAACATTGAAGGTATCTTTGGAGATAAGAACAGTTTCTGTGCTTCTGAATGTAAACTGCTCACAGCACACATGTGATGTCAGCCCTCCTATCAGCAAACAGCGGAGGTGATTAGGAGACATAGATCCACAACATGATGTCTTAGGAGGTTAGGGCTCCATGCAGATACCTGCAGATCAAATAGCATCTCAGAAAGTCTGCCAGACACATGGCATTTCATAGTGACATGGAGAGATGCTCAGTCTGTTATTTGATCTTGCTTATGTTTATCACAAAAGAAGCTGAACACACAACAGTGAATGCCAGCAAATCCTGTCATGAGGCAGCGTGGTACTTATCCAGCAGAGGCACTCCTCTCTGAAGAGCTCTTTCAGCTTCACATTCTCCTGCTATTATCAGATGCATAAAAGATGTGTGGAGGATCTGGTTCAGATCGTTAACCAGGAGATTGATGGGTCATGTGCAAGTATCCATCCTTGGAGATTTGCAAGATCAGATGGGACAAAGCCCTAAGCAACCTGGTCTGACCTCACAGCTGACCCTGCTTGGAGTAGGAGGTTGGACCAGACAATCTCCTGATGTTTTTTGGAAGAGTAGTGTGCATTATCTTACAGTCTACAGCTTAGTCAGAGCTACCAGATCCCGTTGCCAGGGTCCCAGATCAGTGCTCAGATGCCAGAACATCTTCAAAGTGCAGCATACTTTCTCAGCTGACTTAAGTCTTGCTGTTAGTTTCAATCTTTGCAGTGTACGTTTTGAAAGTGTTTTGCAGTCAACGAAGCCAAAGCTCTAGAAAAAGAATATCAACGTGGGGTCCTTGGCTGCGATAGTCACAGGCAAAGAGGAGATGAAAACTGATGGACAGTAACTACAACCTCCATCATTTTACCCAAGACCACTTACCATTCATTAGGGCCAACAAAATTAGGTCACTGCCTTCCACATGTGACCTTTTCTCATAAATGTACAACTTTCGTTTTTTCCCAAAGTTTCCCACTCTCTCTTTCTTCCCTTTATGTGTGAACACTGAGGCATAATTTCTGTTTCATTTCATGTGGAACATCTTTCTTCAGTCCTACCAAACAATTTCATTTCAGTTCGGTTCTAATAGAAAGGTGTTCGTTTGTTCTAATTCCCCTTCCTCAGCCCAGACAAACAAAAAAATTGGAGAATAATTAAGTGCTTTTTTATTTATTTACTTTGAACAACCAAAGTCTCTAAGGGAACAGACTTTTCTCATGAGCATCTGCTCCTTTAAAAACTCAGTTTTTGCCCAGAAGCAAAGGAAAAGCAGGCCTGTGATGAACATAATAGCAACTTACTCTAAATACAATAATAAATGAAGACCTCTGGAAGCAAAAATAACCAAACAGCCTTCTAAAGCTGCCTGTATTTTGTGTACTTGTACCAGATAGCTGCATGTGTTGGCTTTTCATGGACTGGTGAACTCAGCATGCTGCCAGTCCTTCATGAGATACTCTCCCATCTTCAGCTTAGGGCTCCTGTGTTCTTAAAACAGCAATACCATGCTAGGACTCCCTCTGTGAAAGGCTGCCATGCACATGGGGACTATGTATATTCAGAAATCAGGTTAACAACTGCCAATAATAGTACCCTGCATTGCCTTTGTTAAGCTGACTGTCGCTGAAAGATGTCAGCCTGACAATTACTGAGACTGAAAGCCTCTTCATCTTCTACAGGGTAGATGACACCCAGGCTGGGTGGTGACAGCGACAGGTCTGGCTGACAGCCCCAGCTGAAGCCAGGTAGCCAACCAGGTCCGGGATCCACCAGGAGGAGCAGCAGAGACGTGGCTAGGCACAGGTCTGCAAACAGGACTTTCTGCAGTGCAGAAACAGCCCTCCAGAAATACAATTCTCTGAGTCAGGGCAGAGCTGAACACAGGTATACGGGCAGCACAGACCGGGAGCTGTATTTAAGTTCATGCCGGGGCTAACAGGCAGATGGTGTGTGTGGATGGAGGGCCCTGGGTGAGCTGGATGGAGTAAGTAAGGTCTTTGAATGCCCTCTGGGCCTGGGAGATAGAAGGTCGTAAGTATGGGAAGCACCGTTAAGCAGAGAATATGAGTGCAGAATCAGAGAGAGCTGGCTCCAACCACTCTGTGAACCAGTGCCTTAGGGCAACTGGGAAGTGATTACCTCACTTATTATTATCATTATTATTTATTTTTTTTAAAGAGAAGATAACTTTTAAATTTGTGCTGCAATATGTGGGCACAAAGAACACACATCGTTCAGCCAAACAGCTCTGCATTCAGCAGAGTGGACCAAGGTATATTAGGGGGATATTGAGAGCAAGGGGAGGTGAGGAGGTAACCTGTGCAAAAGAGCAGAGTGTGTAGGGATAACCAGCAGGTGAAAACTACTGTAGCGAGCAGTTGTCATGTGTCATGGTCCCAAGGAACCATCAGCTGGGGTCAGAATGGCATTCCTATCTAATTATACATGAAAACACGGGCTGCATTGTCAGCAATTATATGGCATCTTCGAACAAATCTTTTTGATCATCCTTAGGGAGAGGATGCCATGACAGATGATGAATAGAGCTGCCCTAGCACACAGACTTCCACTATTCCCCAGGATCTTTGGGATTTGCCAAGCACCATCCCCCAGGGAGAATAAGCTTGCTGGAGCCCTGTCCCAGCGGAATGTTTTGGGGATGTGAGGTGTGAAGATAAGGCAGCAGTGGGAACTACAACAATCAGGAGGATCTTTATTTTTCTCTGGAAACGTTAATATTAAATTCTGTGGCCAGCCCCTGGAGAAATGTGGCATACCGCTGTCTCCTAGCACACCCTGCACACACTTTGTGTGTTGTTTGCACTTGAGAAGGAGACTTAACCAGCAGATGCTACAGAAAAGGGAATTGCTGAATGTTTATTCAGATTCCACACAGCTGCTCAGCTCTAATGCTCCCCCCTCTCTTTTGTCTCTTATTCATGAGCACTGTTGTGAATGGAGTTCTGCCTGGCCTGTAGGATTTGGGACACAGCTGTGGCAGCATGATTTTGTGCACGGAGAAGGAGAAATCCTGTCATTAAAAGGACTCTGATACGCAGCTCAGGAGCAGGAAGGCACAGCGCATTGCTGTGCGAGGCAGCCACTTACACACCCTGAACAGAGAGGGGAGAGAGCTGCAGACACATCCCACGGATTGAAATTTATTTGCCTGAACCATTCATGAAATAATTACTAAGAGCAACAAAAAGCAAAGTCTGTTTGCTAATGATTCATGAGCTAGATAAAGGGCTGAATTAGTCAGATAATTTATTTGTAATAATAATCTAGCCAGCCGTAATTAGAAAGCTGGATGGAGTGATCTAGAAAGAGAAGGGAAGCATTCCCTTCAGCACACAACCTTCCAGAGAGTACTCGTATTTTTTAGCAGCAGCATTTCCAAAAGCCTGTACATTTGCCAGCCTTTGTGCAGGATAGATCTGGTGGAAGCCCAGGAACCAGGATGTTTTTTATTTTGGTGTAGGGATCCTTTCCTTTCTTGGCCTTGGTCCGTTTGAGCAGTTGGTTCTATTCCCAGTGGCTTTTGGGTGTAGATCAAAGTGTTGCAGAAATCACTTTCAAGTTAAGCAGAGAACATTTGGAATTAAATCAGCTTCGTTTTAAGGGAGTTAAAAATTTTCTGGTGAGAAAAAAAGTTTTTTGAAGTACAGTAGCTAATTATGTTCCTTGAAAATTTTCCCAACTGCAGTTGAAGTCTTCTCTCCAACTTTTCAACCACGCAGCCTGAGACAAGGATTGTCCCTTGGGTGAAATACCCTCCTCTGGAAAGCCCATGATGAGCATCTGCTTAGAGAATTTGTGGATGCCCCACCCCTGGAGGCATTCAAGGCCAGTTTGGATGGGACCCTGGGCAGCATGGTCTGATGGCTGGCAATCCTGCCCACAGCATGAGGTTGGAGCTGGATGAGTTTCAAAGTCCCTACCAGTCCAAGCCATTCTATGATGGTTTACATGTGTGGGTGCGATGGATCCCATCACTGCTCATTTGTCTTGCCAAATAGGTGACTCCTTATCTGCTAGCTGGCCTGGCCCTGCCATTAGCAGTGGCGGTGGACAATTCTGCCTTGTCCTAGGCCTTATTATTTCTTATCTGAGCAGGGAGCAGGGAACACAAAGCACTTTGTTCAGAACAGGAGACAAGGAAGTGGGACCACATGCAAGTAAGAAACTCTTGCTGGTGTCATGTCATGGTGTCATACCGTGGAGATGAGGAGTAACACACCCACTGTTTTATGCAGAGCATTGCCTCATCGCAATGTCTTCATCACAGAGCCATCGAACCAGCATTTGTTGTGGAACTCCCTCTGAGCACACACCTTCAGCACATATGCAAGCTAATAGCCACAAAGATGTTGGGGCAGTTCCTTTGGATGTCATCTGCCTCCCCATGGCCACTGAGGAGCTCAGCCTGTCTCAGCTTGGTGAGCTGTGCGACTGGAAGCTGGAGCCTCCTCTGTCAGAGGTGAAATCCTCTGGAAGGAAGACAAGCACGGGCTGACCCAAACATCAGCAGTTATGTCAGGCTCACCTCAGTTGGTCTGCAGTTTAATCATCTCTGTCTGTTTTTGCTGGCTTGCTCTGAAGCCCTTGGAACAACACTCAGTGGGGCCTTTCCTTGGAGCTACAGTGAAACGTTAAAGGGACCGCTGCAGCTCTCTGCTGCACAATGAAGCTACGAGAGAAGATAATATGCTAACTGTGCTACACATTCTCTAACAAAGGACTCTCATAAGCATTCTTCCTCTAAACTATGCTGAGTCTTGTGTCCCAGCAGGACAGGAGACAAAACTCCCTTTCATACCCCTGGGATGCCGCAGCACAAGCCAACCTCCTCCTGACCCACATGTTGCCAGAGGGAGTTCTATTCTGCAGCGAGGGACCCAGGGTAAAAGCTTCATATAGTTAAACGGACCTCATGTGGAGAGTGGATGTGCCTATTTCTGAACAACTACGAAAACAGATGTAATCATTTTGAGGATATCAAAGATTGCTCTTCTGAGGTATATCTGGGAGCCAAAGGGGATTTTTTAATCTCTCCCAGGTGCAAAGTCAGTAACATCCAAAATGAAGTGTGTCCCTTAGATATTGAAAAACAACTGTTCACTTCCAACTATGTAACAGGCCTCTAGGGATGGACTTGAGAAAAGGGTGAATGGGAAGAGTTTGCATGGGGTCAAAATAAGACTGTGAATCATCAGTTTTGCAGCTTTGTGACCATGTGTAAGACCATACTAAGAAGTATGGCTAGACTCCTGTTAAGACTTGGGAAGTAATCCCTCAAAACCAGTGTTGGTATGAACTCAGCTCAACAGCAGACACCATAATTCAGAACCTTTGTGGATCACATGAGTCAAATCTAAGAGGAAGGTAACAAGAAAGTTCCAAAGTCAAGAAAACACGATCAGTGAGAAAAAAGGTAGAAAGAATTAGGCTACTTTAATATCAGAGAATTGTAGGGGTTGGAAGGGATCTCAGGATAATCTAGTTCACTACCTGCTAAAGCAGAAGGAGAATGCTATCTCCTGCAGGAGATTACACAGATGAGTGTCCAGATGGGTCTTGAATTTCTCCAGAGAAGGAGTTTCCACAACCTCTCTGGACAGCATTTTCCAGTGCTCTGTTGCTCTCAAAGTAAAGCTGTTTTTCCTCGTGTTCAAATGGAACTGCCTATGTTTCAGCTTCTGCCTGTCGCCCCTTGTTCTGCTGCTGGGTGCCACTGAAAAGAGCCTGGTCCCATCCTCTTGACACTCACCCTTTACGTATTTATAGGCAATGAATAGATCTCCACTCTCAGGATGAACAGTCCCTCTCTCAGCCTTTTCTCATATGGCAGATGCTGCAGGCCCCTCGTCGTCTTTGCGACCATCTGCTGGACTCTCTCCAGAAATTCCTTGCCTTTCCTGAACTGGAATCCCCAGAATTGGACATGGTACTCCTTATGTAGCATCACCGGGGCAGAGTAGAGGGTCCCTTGATCTACTGACCACGCTGTTTTTAATGCACCATGGGATACATCACTGCTGGCTCATGGCCAACCTGCTGCCCACCAGAACACTCAAGTCCTTCTCTGCAGGTGGGGAGGAGTAACTCTACACTTACCCTTGTTGAACCTTATAAGTTCCTCTCCACCCAACTCTTCAGCCTGTCCAGGTCTTGTTGAATGGCAGCA
This sequence comes from Centrocercus urophasianus, assembly GCF_019232065.1. Lineage (NCBI taxonomy): Eukaryota > Metazoa > Chordata > Aves > Galliformes > Phasianidae > Centrocercus > Centrocercus urophasianus. Next base: position 5,035,949 of record NW_024884364.1, read on the forward strand.
CAGCCCTCCGGTGTATCAGGAAGAAGATATTTGCTTCAATTAGTCTTCAATACACAAAAGATCACCACAGAAATGATGGGAATAATACATTCTTAGCATCCATGCTGGGAAAAAGGACACATAATGAGCTCCAGCAAGAGGAATTCAAGTCAGAAATTTAGGTTTTATGGATAAGATCATCAGTGCACAGAAGTTCTTCTGGGAAGAGTGAATTTCCATCATGGTAAACTTTAGAAAGAGATATACTAAATATCTGCCAGGAATGATCCACATGTAGGTAAGTATTTTTTGGGCAGGTTATGGATGAAATGAATGCTTTTAACCTGCATTTTTGAATAGTTTACTATTGATTGTTTTGAATCAATATCGTAAAGCCTCATATTGGCCACACAAAGAAGACAGGATTTTGGCACTGGAATAAGAGGAGAAGGAATGGACATTCATTTCAAAGGATGCTGAGCCCTGAGAAGGGAATCAGAGGGTATCCAGGTCAGAATATGCAAGCAGAAAGGATTCATCTCCTGCATTAGCATGCCAAGCAGAATGCTGTCTACACATCATCAGGAGACACGGCCTTTAAGTCTGTTCTATATAGGCTCAGAAGACAAAAAATTTTCCAAGATAAGCTTTGTTAAAAAAAAAAAAAGGAAAAGGAATTCTCCCTCACGCCTAACTGTTCTGCGCTGGCTTCTGAACATGATTTGTTTGCCACCCTGTAGCCCAGCAGTGGTTGCAAGTACAGCGGGAAGGTGTGCAGAATACTTCAAGATGAAAGTTTCTCTCTGCAGAGCCATATGGCCACAAGCAGATAATGCTGTGAGCAGCATTCATTAACAATTTCCCAATCTGCAGCAGCTGGAGCGTGGGATCATTTAAAACATGACTGATGTACTTCCTGCAGCCGCGAAGAGGAGGGATCGGTTGGAACCCAAACTACACAACATGTTTCTCTGGACTTACTAAATAAAGCCACATGCCTCTTGTTGCAAACAGGCACACAGAAGTGACCTCTTGGGGATGGCACTGCAGGAGCACACACGACAGGTGCTTGGTGGAGCACTGCCAGTAGACCAGGTATCCTGGTTTGCTGAGGATCCTTCTGAGCAGAATGGTGCGAGAGGAAAGGGCTCCTATAATAACTCTGATGAAAGCAAAGTACTGGGCTACCCATTTATTTTAGCAGCAGCAAGAAAAAAAATAAAAGCTGCCAGAGGAGAAGACCATTCTTTCAGCAAAATTGTTATGTGAAGGATTGTAATGAGCTGCACTCACCTAAAAATAGTGTTCACGTTAACACAGTGTGCTCTAATTTGTGGGATGGTGATCCAGCTTTGTGCCCATGCAGATGTTACTGCACTGATAACTGACAGTATAGCATGACAACACTTAGCAGTGTTAAACAGTTTCATGAATAAATAGATAAACACTTTATCGATCAGTTTTGTTAGGCAATTAACTATTATCCACTGTTGTAGCCTGAGATGACGTGTTGCTCTTATTTTTTTAAAGCATGCAAGAAAAGAGAGTCTGAACTTGCCAGAAAAGAAATGCTTCCAACATTAAAAAAAAAAACAACAAACCACACCAAAAAACAACGTGGAATCATTTCTGAATGTTAAGCAATGGGGTTAAATGTTTAAAGCCTCCAAAACTTTTGGGCACTGGGACAGAATACGTCTCCCTCAGCTTGATTGAATGCAGACGTTTGCAGCTAGGATCGTCGTCATGGACTCCTTTTACATTCAGCGGAAAGAAATGAACCATGCCCTTCAACTGCCTGTTCCTTTTGGCCGATCGTAAAAAGAGATATTGTAGATGACAAGCTCTGACGTAGGCATGGCACATCTGAGGAAGCTGAATCTTCCCCTGATGGTTCCTTTGAAAATCCATCAGGAAAAATATTTCCAGTCCCAATCCAGTTCTTTGAAGATGAGTTGAGACGGGACCTCCGGAGGGCACGAACAGCTCTGCTCCGCCGCTTGAGGCTGAGAAACTCACAGTGCACAGCGGTAGGACCAGGATGCCTTCTCAGGGCAGAACTCTCCTGGTTATCCAGGATTTTACCGTCCCACCTTGAAAGGACTGTAGGATCTGTTATAGGAGACATGATGGGAGGAAAGGGGAGGGCTTTCACAAGCAGAGATGGAAATCCTATTTTTATTTTGTGTTTTGTAGGCCAACATCAGGGCAGATCTCACTTTCAGGGCAGCAGGTCCAGCCCCACCAGAGCTTCATAAAAAGCACTAAAATCTTCCCTTCTTATTGTGTTTTAACAGTGATGTACAGTCACAGCACAATGCAGTAAGTGTTTAAGAGAACAATACTGTACAAAGCCAGAACAGCACCAGTTATCATTATCAAGATAATACTAACAAGACAAGAACATTTTCTTGCTATATGCTGAAAGACAAAAGACTCTTCTGTTACCTTATAAAGAACCAATCCTTACAACTTTTTTCTACACAGACCTTTTTCAGATCATCTCAGTAGTACTCTCTAAAATACTTGAGTGTTATTTAAAAATATGTATACCACGGAAATTTGTTACAAGTACTTGTAATGAGTTCTCATCAATTATTACACTTTTTAGTAAGGCACAAACATTTCAGAATACTTCTGTGGTTGTGCTCCTGTGTGCTAGTCCTCAGAGGGAAATCTACTGCACGTCCCCAGACTCAGAGGTGAACATACTGCAACACAGGACGACAGCAAAGATGGGACATGTATGGGAAAGCTACAGGGACTTTTACAAAATAATGGCAATTTATTTCTGGTTTCCACTGCCCCCCACTCTGAAAAAGGTTGTGGATGCCCCATTCCTGGAGGCATTCAAGGCCAGGCTGGATGTGGCTCTGGGCAGCCTGGTCTGCTGGTTGGTGACCCTGTACACAGCAGGGGGGTTGAAACTAGATGATCATTGTGGTCCTTTTCAACTCAAGCCATTCTATGATTCTATGACGATTCTGTGTTTTAGAAATGCCTTGCCAGTGAATTCCTAATTTTTTTCTGATACTCTTCCTTTAAACAGCTATCATATGATAAATGCATAAGAAAATCTACTGCAAAATTTTCTTTCAAGTTCTCCATCAGTTAGAAAGCCCTAGAGCTGCCACTGGCCAGGGCACCAGGTCTTTTGCTCTGGATCTACTGCTACAGCTGCATTTTCTCCTCCTCCCACAGAAGTGCCTGCTTCCTAGGGGCAGCTCTGCTATGTTTGTGGCACCCTCCTGTCAGCCAGGTAGACACAGTTCCTGCCCTGAGGAGCAATTGACTGCAGCTAGGTTAAAAAAGCTGAAGGATCCAAACCTAGAGAGAGAAGAGAGTGAAATGCAAGGCTTCTAGGGAATTGCTCGTGAAGATTTTCTCTGCTCTGTGCTGAGAAGGGATGTTCTATATCTCTCTTTAGAATCAAGGGTCTCATTAAGGAAACCATAACATCTCATTTAAATGCCTGAGGAAGAGTTACTGTGAAGTGCATAGCAGGGCTGTGAGCCTACTCTGAAACCTTGACACAGATACCCTTACACTGAGATCTCATGTCTTTGTACAGTGGGTAAATGGGATGCAGGACAGAAAGAATGAGGGCCAGCAGGAGATTTCACTTACCACAAACTGGTGCCCACTTACACTACTTACTCCTTTCCACCTCTTGTACCTGGAGTTCTCTGCAACCTGGACTCACTTGTTAGGGAAGCCCTGATTTCCTCTACCTGCCTCTTTTGTCAAACAGCCCCCTTCCTGGCTCACTTACCACAGAGAGGAGTGTTTCCAAGCAGACAGCATGATAAAGAGTGCCAAAGCTTTTGACCTTTTTGGTTGAACATCCCCATATGTTCCTGCTGGATGCTTACAAATCTTGGGCTTGCTTCTGCCTAGGAGAAGCTGGCAGAACACTTCTCAGGTGACCAGCTAAGCTGCATCCTGGGAGAAGTTCACTTTCAAAACACTCCCGAGGCAGAGAAATTGTTTCCCAAAAGCAAACATCGTTCTACTCCACCAGAGGGTGAACTTCAAATGTGGTTTGCATTGCAGCTTGTAGGTTTCACATGATGATGCTACAGAGACCGGGCACTACTCCATGCATTAATGCATGCAGAAAATGGGTTTGCTTCCCAAAGAAGTAGGGGAAATGGAGACTTTCTACTCTGCTACATCTGGAGGAAAGGGTGTGTAATTTCATCAGCTCTATGCCATAACTGCTATTCAGATTTAGCATTATTTTTATTTTTTCTCTCTGAAAATAAATAGAAAATAATTACCCTAAAGTCTCCAAAACTCCTAATGTGATTCCTAAGTAACATTTATTCTTTTCCGGCAGTTACATGACAGACCAAATCCACCCCTGGTGAAACGTTACTAATTCCTGTGCACATACCTAATCTAACATTTCCAGGCAGATGGAGCAACTGCCTAATCACTCTCTCCTTCCACAGGCTGACTCTCTGACAGGAGACAGATTTAGAGAGGTCAGATCTACTCACACTTGCAATTCCAGGCTGAGTTTCTTTGAGGTAGAAACCCAGCAACATTTTTGAGAGCCCGATTTCCCAATGATATTCGGTGCATAGGCTGGAATCATTCTTCTGAATAGACAGTGATGCTTTTCCATTCTTACTGTAGGTTATGTGGAGAAGTCAAAAAAGAAATCTCAGTCTCTTTGTAACCTCTTGTAACCCTCCAGAAGTGCTAGGTTGGGCTGCTGCTCACATCACCTGAATAAATTTGCTCTTTGCTACATTTTCTCCTAATAGAGGCAGCTCTGTCTGAGCATTCATTATTCATTTCCGAGCAGCAGAGCAGCTCCAGAAGACTCTCCTGGTTGCAGTCATAACTGGCCCCAATCAAATCTGAAGCTGAAACAGCTCAATTTCTTTAAACTTGGCCTCTTGGCAGACATCAAATTTAACAACTTGGACATCTTCTCTTGCTTCACTTTGGTCAAGTCCTTCCTGCTATTGCTTCATTAGCATGGTAAAAGCATGCATAACGACACAAGAGACCATAAGCAGAGAGATCAAAACACGAATCTCAAAAGATGTTGCTTGTTTGGATGAACCATGACCTCTGAGCTGTTTTTCTCCCTTAACCAAACGCTGGTGCAGGACAGATGACTCCTAGCACCGAAGTGTACGGGCAGCACCCACGTGTGTTCTCTGCTGGTGGGCGGTTCTCCTCTCAGCCTGCTTCGCCTGTGGAAGCGCCCCTTGGAGTTGCTAATGCAAACCCTGGGATTATACCAGGCCTTACCACTAGATGTCCAACTCCGTCCCAAATCCACCAATGCCTCCCGTGTCACTGAGGATGCCCCTGCGTGCTCTTCCAGCTGCAGCCATCTCAGCAAGTGCCAGGATGGATTTTTAGTTTACCTCAGAGGAAAGTGATTGATGTGCTTTAAGGGCGCTAGCTACTGCAGCTGCAGGGATTTCTAAGGGGGTACTTAGCCCAAAAGGAGGAGGCTCGATGTTACTAACAGTTACTAACCATGATTTTGTTCAAAAATTAAATCTACCTACTCACACCGTTAATGAAAAAAAGCAATTAATAGGTCCATGGAGAAAATGCTAACTTATCAGCAATAGAGGCCATGTTTCTTTGTCCCCCCTTGGCCAGCCTGAGCTGCTTGAAAACCCAAACCAATAAAGAGAGAAAGCTGGGGAGCCTTTATCTTGGGACTGCAGCTCTCGCAAAGCCAAAAAATCCTGGTTAGTGTTTGGATCAAAGGTCGTTCTGCACGCAACAACACAAGAGCATCTGTTTGGCTTCTTTTGGACACGGTAGAAATGCTCCCCTTCAGATGAGCTGGGCAAACGAAGCACTGAATGAAGAGTGTTTACGAGAAGTCCTGTGTTTCCTTCTTCAGAAAAGGTCTACGGCACTGTCACTGTGGCCAGGTTCAAACTCACCACCTTTCGTGTGTTAAGTTTCTCAGATGTGTGCTTCTTTCCAACCTCGTTGTTAAGCAACAGCTCTGTTCCTGCCCAAATGGGGTTTCTTCTCAGCAGGAGATGAAGAAATTCCCTTCTAATTAAATATCTCTTCCATGAAAGCGTATTATGTAAAGGATGGGATCTTGCTTTTACCACATAGAGGAAAATATATGTTTTGTTAGGAGCACGCTTCTGAAAGGATACGTCTCAGGCTCTTTTTAGCCTCACCAGCAACCTTCCTGTTTCTACCAAAAATAAACACAGCAAGGCTTTTCTCCTCCAGCACTTCAGCTGGCCCTGACTTTGTCACTAGTTCTGTGACAGGATGTCCCACATCACCACAAAGCCCCACACAAAACAGGCTGAGATCAGGCATCTCGTGGGGGGAAGTGGCTGGGCCCTCTCTGGGCCCACAGTACCTCATCGTCTCCTCCCCATGGATCAAGGGTGGCCAGGAAGGCTGGGAGGATTCTATCACATCCCTTTGGTCTTCTTGTTTAGAAATGATGCCTTACACCTCTGAAAGTGCCAGAGCAAAATTTCTGAAACCTCCATAAGAGGACAATGTCATGGGGTCCCAGGGACTTCACTGCATCCAGGTCACTGGTCATTAGGGGGAGCAAACTATCATTCCTCTCATAAAAACACCGTAGGATTGGAAGTGCCCAGAGTGAATAAACATGTTCAGAGCCTCACTCATTTCCCCTTCTGTGTGCAGCCATAGCCATTTTGCTGTTATCCTCCACAATGCTTAGTTATGGCTCACAACTCATCTACATTTGGTGCCTGCACAGTCCCTCCTGTGCTCTGTCTCCAAGAGTAGCAAGCTGGTCAGAGACCCTGAGGCACAGATCTGTAAGGAGAGAGGGTCTATCAAGTATGGCATGGTGGTGGTCTGCTCCTGTACAGGGAATGGAGTCTGAGGTTGCAGCTAACAGCCCAAGAGCTCAATAGGGATGAAAGGCTGTTGAAGCCCTTCATTCAGACCCATAATCTTATGTGAAAGACCAGAGCAGGTCCTCTTTGACAGTACTGTATTTGTGCACAGGGCAGGACACTCTGAGAGGAAGTTCTCCTTAGCCCAACAGGCTGTGGAATAAGCATGTTCAGAAATGCTGCTGGTTACCCATCCCTATAGCTGTCTTGTCAGTCAAAACATTTAATCTTGACATGAGCATGACCTTATTGCAAGTGTGATCCATGAAGACCAGGGAAGAAAGGTCCTTGTGCCAACCAAACCAGTCCAAAACTATGCAAGCAGAATGCCAGCATGTTTAAAAATATCTCTGGGTCCCTATACATCCCACTTCTCCTGGCTTTCTTTCTTGCCTGTTCCTCAGTGTGAAGAAGGACTCAGTTGCTAGCCTGGGCTTGGGATGTGGTGAGACGTTTCTGTGGTCAGAGGGTGGAGTTCTCTTTCTTTCTTTTTTTTTCCCCCCTGAAATGCTCTGGCTGTTGGTCAGTGCCTCTTCAAAGAAACTGACACCATTCCTCTTCAGCCCCTGCCTCTCTTTCCCTCACTAAAAAAGTATATTAAGGAGCTTAGGGATGACAGGAGCCTGCAGGAAACCTGTGCTTTGCACCAACCCTCTCATTATGGCAAGGTGGAGCCAGCACACAAGCCAGCCAAGCCAAACACATCCCTTCAAAGGGCTTCCTTCATACGTACAACTTTGGGACACCGACTTTGTGGTGCTTAGAGCAAGGATGGTTTTGTTTTTTCCTGTGCCACTACCTGTTCTATTTGCCTTCGGAGCTGCCTCCTGCTGCCCAATGACAAATTTGCAGGGACTGGGATGAAGATTTGGAAAACACCAGGATGTCCCAGAATAACAATGTAATGAAGTGGCTGTTGGCAGCTTGGCAGTATCATTTCTCAGTCATCATTTCTTTCTCTGAAACCAGCTGGGCTCTATTCTGTTCTGAACATAATGGAAAAGTTATCTCCCTTCAATTATATACACCCCTATACGTGAATGATTCTCCTTTCAGTGTACTCCTCACACATTCACTTTCTTAAAGTAAAAAATGCAGGTGTAAAAGCCAGTTGCAACTTAAAGTAATAATGATGACCATTTTGTAGTGTAGAATTGGCATTTGATCGTGCACTTGATTTTTCTCAGGACATGAATTCTATTCACAGCTGGTTAATGTGCCCCAAACCAAAACTAGCCAGACATTCCCTTCAGTGTCCACAATCAATCCATAGATGAGAGGAAGAAACGGCAGAAGACTGGACAGATAACATAACATGATAAAGAACCTAAGGAAATTGCAATCTTCTCTGGGACAGTCCACAAATTGAAAAAGAAGCTAGATTTGCAGAATAAGTAATTCATTGCAAAGTTATTCACTGAGTTATTGGAATCAAATAAAAGGAGGGAGAAGGGCCCAGAATATGCTAAGGTAATAGAAGTTATGATGCTATTGGCACGTGAGGAATACACTTCCTTGGAAGGATGACAAAGAGGATCTGGCTCTTTAATAGCATTTTTCAGAAGCAGAGCAAGAAGGAAGAAGCTAAAAGAAAAATAGAAGCAGTTTTTATCCACAGCCCATAGATCCTGGGGCCCCAGAGCTGAGCTGTCACTTCTTATTTTTATATCCTACTCCCTATGTGTGTGTTTTACCAAGATGTTTTTTTTTCTCCTATTTCGTATTTTCAGCAATTGCTATTGTTCTGCAGCCTACATGCTGGCTCTGGGAACCCAAGGACGGTATGAAAAGCTGAAGTACAGGAAGCATTATGCCAGGAAAGGGCAGAGCAAGAGGGCTGATAGGGGTGACATAGACTCCAAGGTCTTCTGGAAATGCGGCGCCTAACCATGTCTGGTGCAAGTGCTGTGCTCAGATGCACTTCAAAGCTTAGGTAGCAAGTTTAAAAAAATTTTATAACCCTCAGATGTTGAGTGTCAGTTGTTTCAAAAGACTGTAATAAGTGGTGCTACACTGTAGTGAAAAGAGTTGTTTTGTTTTTTCATTTTTTTTTGACGGCTTCTGAGCACAAAGAGTTGACCGTTTCCACTGCTGTTCACTCCTACTCTGGCCATAGAGAGAGAGGGATATCAAGGCTGGAGCACCTCTCCTATGAAGAAAGGTTGAAGGAAATGGGATTGTTTAACTTAGAAAAGAGAAGGCTTCGGGGAGACCTCGCTGTGGCCTTTGAGTATTTGAACGAAGCTTATAAAGAGGAGGGGAAACGGCTATTTGCAATGGTGGATAGTGATAGGACAAGGGGGAATGGTTTTAAACTGAGACAGGGGAGGATTAGGTTAGATATTAGGAGGAAGTTTTTCACACAGAGGTGGTCACACACTGAACAGGTTGCCCAAGGAGGCTGTGGATGCCCCATCCCTGGAGGCATTCAAGACCAGGCTGGATGTGGCTCTGGGCAGCCTGGTCTGGTGGTTGGTGACCCTGCACAGAGCAGGGGGGTTGAAACTACATGAGCATTGTGGTCCTTTTCAACCCAGGCCATTCTGTGATTCTATGATTCTATGATCAGTAAACATAATCAACTGTGTTACCTACTGCAAAGGTTAACTGGAAAAGAGGAGATGATCAAGGTCACATTCATTTATGGATACCCCAGACAGTTTAACAGGAAGACAACAATAACTTGGAATGAATTGGGCTGTCTTGGAAAAGTGTCTGTAAAGTTTCCACAAGAATGACATGTGATAATGTCTGCTCAAGACGGTGTGATATAAAAATATCAGGTAGCAAAATAAGATGATTGGAGCAATCTATTTTAATTGTGTTTCAGATTTGCAGTTATTTCCAAAACCTGATAATAATTACCAGAAAACAAAACTAAACTAAACTAAAAAGGTTGCTTCCTGTCAGCTGGTAATTAAAGCATCCTGATTTGAAACTAAATATAACCTTTCCACTACATTTAGTAACTTTTTGCTAGTCGGAGCTCTCTGTACATGTAAATAGAACAATCTAATCACTTCCATTTATTCAGATCCATAATTTGCATTTAGTTATGTTGGAAAGTAGTGAATGGCTTTGCTTATTTACATGATAATTATTTTTTTACTTTTGATTTGTGTCAGTCTATCTCTGGATGAGAATAGGAATTCAGTTAATGAGCAGAAAAGCAGCATTTAAATTCTGCTTTTTATTAGATAATGAAGCTGTACAGGAACTGTGCAGGATATGCAAGACAAGCTGATCAGAACATTAATTAATGAAAAGACATATTATTCATAGGTAGTGAATTCAGTTGTTTATTTTTGGTCAGTAAGTTCCACAAGATTTTTGAGCTAGAATAATTTTAAAAAAGTCTTCCTTAGAACTTCCAGAAGAGTCCATAAATTACAGAGAAAGGAATCTTTTTTGACTTCAACAAACTTCTCCCAGACCCTGTACTAATGCCTCAATTCAGTGGTGAGGGTTTAGGCCTTAAAAATACCAACATTTCACATTCCTTTTTCAAACAGCTCCATGTTCTGAATGGAATATTCACTTCATTTAAAGGCCAAAAGCCACAACTGAAAGGAAAGTTAGGCAGCTATGGTTCGTCCCTAGCAGTCCTCCCATTGCTCCTCCTCCATTTCAGTTCCAAACTACAGCTCGTGCAAGAGGCTCCTCCTGGAGCAGAGTCCACCATACAGCTTCTCAAGGCAGGGTTTTGCCAGTGGTCGCTCAGATAATTAATTTCATCTCAGCAGCCCTCTTCTTGCCACCCTTGAGCTTCTCAGAATGTCATTAATTCATCTTCGTCCCCGATCTTCCCAGCTGGTAAGTTTTTCTGCTTCCCATCCAGTTGGAGTTCAGGAGTTCCTCCGCCTGGCCTTCCTGCCACAGATCACAAGAAGCAGTGTGTGATCTCCTTGATTTCAGTCAATTCCTCTCTGGCTTGCTTGTAGGTAAGGGGCTGCAGCACTATCTTAGAGAAGTCAGAAGAGGGAAGTGGCTGCTGGCCAATCCCTCTCGCATCTCCTAAGCAACCACTAAAATAGATGAACAGTCTTTTCATAGTGGCATTGTGATAAAGTGATTTGGCAAAATGAGAATATAATTTCCTGTTGACTGTTGAGGCTCCACAAATGATCTTTAGTCACTGAGCACAGTGGACCTGTGTTCTGCAATAAATAGCAAGTATGAAATAAACTGCTTTATTACTGCAACGTGAACTAAGAGGATCCCAGATTTCTCGACCAGACTGTGTGTACCAAATAAGGAGCTGCTATAGAGACAGGCCTTTGTTTTTTAGCTCGCTGTCCAAAATCTCCCAAGCTTTTAAAGTTTGTGTCTTCAAAATTTCCCTGTGCGCTAATGAAGGCTGTAGTTTTTTTTTTATTTTATTATTATTCTGGTTTTAATAGGAAGTTGAAATTCTTGCAAGAAGTCCCAGGACTCCAAGAACTGGTACTTTAGCACAACTGCTATGGATGAAAATAAAATTGCCACCCAGAAAACTTGACATGTATAAAACTTCATTTCCCTCTCGAAAGGGCCATCCCCAAATGACTCCTTCAGTCTATTTTATTAGTGATGTTTGAGTTATTCAAGTGGTCTGCATTACTTTGAAGTGAAGCAGTGCCAGATCTTGTGTACTTTATCCCATAGATCCTGTCTGCTAAGGGTCAGTCTAAATGCAGCCTTTCATTGATGCACTAGTTTCTCCCTCTTACATGATTTGCCTGCTGTAATGCCTGAATTACTTTCTTTCCACTCTCAATTTCTGCCTAAAATTGCTGTCCTACAACACCTATCAACTTGTGCTGGGTGCCCATAGTGTTAAAATATTATTACCTACTTATTTTCTCCCCTAGCTGCATTTTTCCTGCCAGCATGCATTCTCCTAGGCAGTTCTTAGTGTTGGTTCCATTTTCAACTTGCAAATACTTGGCATGATTGCAAGAAAGATGCTACATGACTAGAACTCAAACCTTTGGATTTGTCCCAATGTCTCTTAAATTTGCCAGAGAAAAGTACATACATGGTGACTGGTGGAGTGAAAGCACAGCATTCTGGCACTGGGGACACGTGCTCCCTCTGTCCCTCTTCTCAGGCAGGAGAACCAAATGCTTGTGTGGTTTGGGCAGATACCTTTTCAGCTGATCACTCTCTTGCCCTAAATTGTGCTCCAATACTCAGCAACTTTCTTCCCCTTCTGGAAATGTTGATTCTTGTTGGCATCTATTTTTTGCAAGCTTTGACCTCTCTGATGCTTTATGGGCCTAAAGGAAAACCCAAACCGCATCCAGCTGAAGGACGTTCCTGGAATTTCCCTCTGGGACACACATCCATTTCTGGTGAGAGAGGATTTGGCTTAGGAGGACAAAAGAAGCAACAAAATTGGAACCTAAGATAATGGAACAAAATCTACTTTGGATGGATATCTGCAATTTCCAAGCTCTCATCATTTAGGCTGCTGAGGATCAGGCAGACCCCTCCTCTTAAAGAAATCTCTGCTCATTCTCTATTTTCCCTGTCTGGTGTTTTTTTTCTTTCCATTCTTCCTCACCCTCCTTTTTTTTTTTTCTTTGGCTCCATTTGCTCAAAGCGAGCCGGAGGAATCTTAGCATGGCTCTTGCTCTGCTCACCAGTGGGGCTAGGGCTGCTTTTTTCCTCACCACCCAGTGCTAAGGTTGCAGAAAATGGTAGCCAAGCCCCACGAAAGCACAGAAAAGAAAGACAGAGTGGTGAGTGAGAATGACATCTGACCGAACCTGTAACCCTATATGTACATGAGCAGCTTCTGCTACAATCAAGGCAGATAGCAAAGGCTTTCCAGGAACAACTTGATGCTAAACCATGCACTGGCAGGAATACAGGATTAGGGGTGAGAGAGAACAGAGAGCAGATCCTACATTGCCCCTCACCACCTGGCTTTGTTTTCTCTTTGCCTTCACCCTCCTGGGCCTTCTAACACCCCTCAGAGATACGCTTGGGGCTGGACCATACCACAGAGCTCATAAGCCCATGCTAGACCTAGGAGCTAGAGGGACAATCGCTTCCCATTTCCCAGTACAGTACGTTGCAAAGGGCTGTTGCAAAGCTTGGCCGCCTGACAGTTTCGTTTGCAAGAGCGCTGGCCCCTTTCCAAGCAATTCTTTCAGGTCTCATTGTTTGGTAGGAAACAAACAAGGGGAACAGCACTGGGTGGGCACACTAGAAGAAGGGTCTAAAAATAGCAGGGCAGCATTATGGAGCCAGGCTTCTTAGCCAAAGCTTATTCTAGAGATAACAAAGCCCCTCTGCTCTTCTGCAGAAAAGATGGTTCTGTCTGGTCCTGCCACAGCTGCCCCAGTTACATGGGAGATGGCTCCCCAGATGTCCTGCCCATATTGGCCTGCTACTGTGATGTTCAACTAGCCATAAAAGTTGAAAGCAGTCAATTAAGCTGTGTAAGTAATTGCAAAGTACTCAAAGCATGTTATTGGTTCCAGCCTGAAGTCTTCTGAGCACTTTCTGCTGTAACTTACGCCCAATGTAACTTCAGAGTGAGTCGGGAAATAATGTGAACCACAGATTTAGACAATGTGAGGTGTCAGAGCCATGGCAAGCCAAGCACGTTTGGCCTGTGATGGAAAGATGATAAGTGTGCCATCTTTTTCTGGAGGTGTTGAGATCCTGTAGGATTCAAGCAACACAACGCTGCTGACAGCATGGCAGCTCTGGTGACATTTCCAACAGCAGAGAAAAAGAAAAAAGGAAGTGGGCCAAAGAAGTTTAATAAAACCAGAACAGCCTGGCATGTCACCCCAGAAAAAACCACCTGCTACAGTGGCCAGGTGAAGAAATGTTATAGGAGAGGTATAGCTTTCCCTAAGGGAGAATATGGGGAGCTTTAACAATGTGTACATCCTGAGAGGAGGGCACTCAAACGTCAGGACTCTTCCCACATAGCTGATTTCCCTGCTCAGTAACATCAGCATCCGAGAGCAAAACAGAAGTGCGAGTTGTTTTTCCACTTAACTTAGGCACATGCCTGACCATACAGAGTGATGTGGTGCAAGGCAGGAAGGGAAAGCCTGGAAGGGAGAGAGGATATGGTCAGCCTTGTGGAGAAGACAATAGGAGATGACTTGTGCAGACCCACCACTACGCTCCCTACAGGGACGTAGCCCAGCACACAGAAAGAAGAAACTATAAATGTACCAGAGCCACCACTTGCAGGAACACCTGGCCTTGCTGGCCACAGCTGCTAGCACTCTGCCCAACACAGCTGACATCCCTCTTACAGAGTTGTTTGCAGAGGGTGCACGTGGCTTTTGCAAACTTGCATTTCCTCTCCTGCCACCAAACCCTATTTTGCCTTGCTAGAGACAGGGGGAGGGGGTGAAGTAACAGCCTGCCCTAGCTGCAGACCATCATCATAGGAGCTCTTCCGTGGTATGCTTGACATTCAAAGACAAACGAGGAGTCATAGCTGAAAGCTTGTGCTAAAACAAGATGCAGCTCTTTCATAGAAAAGAAGTTTCTTGTATGTGATCAAGAGAAGAACCCAAAATAAAAGAAATCAGATTTTAAGTGATTTCTTAAAAAAGCACATAACAGGTTAGCTTTTATCCCTGAAATAATGAGCATCTTTTGAGCAATGTTTTTTTTTTTTTCTTTTTTTTTTTTTTCCCAACAGATTATTACAAAATGGCTCTTCTCTTCTAGAGAAAGTGATCAGAACTGATTATTGCTTGAGTGAACACCTCTGTAAACCCATTCATTCCTTCCATCCCATCTCTTACAATACAGACTATTTCTCCATCCTTAGCCTAGCATCTTCATTAAAATAAAGGAACTGTAATGAATTGCTGTTTTTGTGGTTAATCCACAACTTCTTTCTCCCAGTGCAACAGGCAGACCTGTTAATAAGAGGGTGGGAATACAGGCAGTGGAGAGGATGCTGGTGCCAGTGTTCTCTGAGTGGCTGTAGCTGTGCTAACCAGAATTTCTAAGCATTGGGATCTCTGTTGTGTTCTAGCAGTGCTGTTGATTGTCAGAACTGAATGTGGGAGAGACTAAATAGTTTCTTTTTCAAATGGTATAGACCTCTAGTTCTACAGATCTCTCATTTCTGCTAGAACAGTGCCTATACGTAAACACTGGTGAAATTCCTAGAACCAGCGAGATACAAATGTGAAGGAAAAGATACTGAAAGTCATCTGCTCTCTTTTAGGCTGTAGTATAGCAGTTGGACACAGTGATTAAGCAACGGATGTCTGAAGTGATAGACAGACAGGATTTTCTTTCCATGTTATGTTTTCTCAGCTCCTAGAGATGCTGGCTATGCTTGAGATCCTGGTTATCACCTGTACTCACGGGCTGGTAGCACATGAGGAGTGATGGGATTCCATTTAAAGTATTTTCCACATTCATAGATGCTGTCAATTGGCTTTTTGCTTTCCTATAGACTCACACAGTAGCTTTAAGGAAGTTGTTCAATTACTGTAGGCCTCTTTGCTTACTTAACTGGGGAAAATCGGTATTATACAAAGTGTGGGATGATCTCCTTGAGACCAGCCCTTTGGAGAAGGACTTGGGGGCCCTGGTAGACGAGAAGCTGGACATGAGCCAGCAGTGTGCACATGCTGCCTGGAAAGCCAACTGTGTTCTGGGCTGCATTAAAAAAGGGGTGGCCAGCAGGGAGAGGGAGGGGATTGTTCCCCTCTACTCAGCTCTTGTGAGGCCCCATCTGGAGTACTGCGTCCAGGCCTGGGGCCTCCAGTATAAGAAGGACGTGGAGCTCTTGGAGCAGGTCCAGAGGAGAGCCACTAAGATGATCAGAGGGCTGGAGCACCTCTCCTATGAGGAAAGGTTGAGGGAACTGGGATTGTTTAGCTTGGAGAAGAGATGGCTCCAGGAAGACCTCACTGTGGCCTATTTGAAGGGAGTTTATAAACAGGAGGGGGAACGCCTGTTTACAGTGGTGGATAGTGATAGGACAGGGGGAATGGTTTTAAACAGAGGCAGGGGAGGTTTAGGTTAGAGATTAGGAAGAAGTTTTTCTCACAGAGGGTGGTGATGCAATGGAACAGGTTGCCCAAGGAGGCTGTGGATGTCCCATCCCTGGAGGCATTCAAGACCAGGCTGGATGTGGCTCTGGGCAGCCTGGTCTGGTGGTTGGTGACCCTGCACACAGCAGGGGGGTTGAAACTAGATGATCAATGGTCCTTTTCAACCTAGGCCATTCTATGATTCTGTGATTCTATGATTCTATGAAAAAAAGGCGGCCAAAAAATTCCCATGTTAGTGGGAATGCTCATTTGCATTGAGGCAATATGTTGAGGAATCACCTCTCTCCGTGACGTGCTGCTTTGCTTGTACTCAGCACAGGGCTGCCTCTTTCATGTTATCCAAAAACTGCTGGCAAGATTCTTATGAGAGGGCATGTGTGTTTGGAATGGCTCCATGGAATGAAGTTTGTTGCCTTCCTGCCTCACTGAACTTATCTTTGGTAAGATGCTTGGAGAAGGCTCAGAGCACATCTCTGAGAAGGAAGCCTTTGCTAGCTGTTTGTCTGGCCCGGTAGAGTTTTTCTCTGAACGTTTTCTGTATAATACTATTGCATATTATTGCACTATCAATGGAGTTTTGCACTGGGAAACATAAAGCTTTCTATAATGGTTTTCATATTGTTTAAGTAAAGAGCAATTAGAGTCCCCAGTCAAGAATTAGAGGTCCTCTGTGCTAGATGCTGTACAAACACAGAATGAAGCAACCATCACCGTTCAGGCAAGTTTATGGTCTGAGCAAGGGAGTAAAAAAGGCAAGTAAAACTAAGGGAATAGGAGGATTTAGGAATCAGAAGCGGTAGGTGCCTTGTGGCAAGGGGAGCCCCAGATCTGTGCTCTGATGGGCACCAAAGAAACAAAAGCCTCCACACCAGCCTTTAGGCTTCACAATGTGATGGGAGTAGGCAGGAAACCCAGATGGAGAGGGGCAGGGGAGGAAAGAGTGTGCAGAAGGGAGGGGAGGGAGGTTGAACTGGCGTGTCAGGGTCTAACAATGACCCGTCTGTGTCAGGAAAACAGTCGTACTCAGCAAGGCTATTTTTAGGGGAATCCACCCCCTGGTCCTTCCATTCCCCCCCACCCCCAGCCGCCCTTTTGTGCTGCGCGGCGCCTGGAAGGTTGGTAAAGATTTCAAAGCCATGGGTAGGGAAGAGCTCCACACGATGGAGGAAACGCAGTGGGGAGGGGAGAGGTGGGTGACCAGAAATAGCATGCGTGAGGCCTCTGCAACAGGCTGGGCCTGGAGGAGGAGAAGCCTCATGGCCAAGGCTGCTCCCCAGGCTCTCTGGCTGCTTCTGTGATTACAAACACCCCACCTGTGTGGATGAGGCAGAGCACTGTCATTACCCATGCCATGTTAATCCGTACACACGTGTGGGCTTGCAGGCCAAAGAGTGAGCACACTGTTGGTAGGGAGGTGGCCCACCAGCCCACCTTCATGCCATCATGCTGTCTGTAAATTCCTGTGAGAGCTCCTGCTTGGCTTGGTATTGTTTTTATTTGGCAGACTCACTTTTTTTTCCCCCTTCTGTTTTTTTAAAGTGGGATAAAAATTACCCCATTTTTTTGCCAGCTGTTTCAGCTTTGGACTCCTTTTTATCTTTCCATGCATCTGGCCCAAGCTCTTTTCCTCTCTGGCTTTACCATGCTTTCATCTGAGAAAGCTTTTCCAGGAGGGATACTGAACTATATCTTAACCCCACTGATCACCCCAGCTATTGCAGACTTCCCTGCCTCCCAGACTGCACAAATCCAGGCATTTTATTTTTTCCTCTGTGGAGGAGAACATTGCCTCTTTCCCTCAGAAAAATCCCCTGGCTCGGCACTGATTTCAGGCTGTGATATGAAATGCTTAGTTTGTAAAGCCTCCCTTGTTTGGTTCTCACTTACCTTGCCTGACCTCCTCCTCCCAGCCTGGGCTCTCCGGGCAATCCCTTCTGTCCTCGTGTTGAACCTTGTCCTGCTGCAACACAAGCCACCCTCATGGCCCAGCTTCTTCTGGTGATCCTCACATCAGGGCATGACTCCGCTTTCACACTGCCTACCCCCACAGCGTTTTGGACTTTGAAGAAGATGACATGGTGATTTCCAGTGGTGTAGCTTCTCTGGGTCTCAGCATCATGTGAGATGTCAGTGACAGGATGTGCTTCCCACAAAAAGGGCAAGGAGATGGGTTTCTTTTCCTACAGAAGACGGCCAGGCGAGACACCCAGCTCTGAGTGTCCTGTTGTCTGTCTGACCCATTGGAAGCCTTGGCAGGCAGGCAGGATGTCCTGTGGCACGCGATGGGCCTGGCGGCATGTTGTTACAGGGAGAGATCCTGACGTGAGGTGCTGGGAGAATCCCAGGATAGATTCAAGACATTTTGAAGTGTTGTGTGGGCTTGGAGGGTTCCTGAGAACAGCCATCGGGCTTGTGGAAAGAACTCAGGAGCAGGAGGGTGGGAGCTGACAGGCAAGATACCTTCTCTCCGATACCCTTCTACAAATCATCTTTCAGTCAGCCAGCTATAAAACAGGGATACTGGTGATAATTACAATGATAAGCTGCACAATAGGATTTATAATTGCTCAAGGTCCTTCACTAGGACTGGTGGAGTTTCTCCTCACATGCAATGTGATAACATTCAGCCTTTTTGAGGAATAATTAAAAAAAAAAAAAAAAAAAAAAGTCACCACATAAAGGGACAGAAACTGAAAGGATTTTGGCAGCAGAAGGATTGCAATGGAAATTGGTTTATCTGAGAAACATTGTCAAAAGCTTGTCAGAAGGGGTGTGGGCCTGTGGGAGGAGGCCGGATTTCTGTGCTGGTGGGAGTTGAGGCAGGAGGGATTTTGAGGGAGTCCATTGCACTGTTTCCTGGCCAAATTTCCTTAAACAAACAAACAAACAAAAACAAACAAACAACAACAACAAAAACTTATTGGACTGATTATAGCTGTTTTTTAGTGAAAAGCTGCAAGGAGCTGTTTTTGTTGGTTCATTTTCCACCAAGATCCACAGAGTGTTCTATGGCATGGGGCAAGAAGGGAGCAGCGAAACTCTTGGAGAGCAAGTTTTGCCTCCCTTTATGGAGCATGCATCCCATTGGCATCCCCAGCCCTGGAAGGAGCTCTGAGTTTCTGGGAGAGAAAATACAGGGAAAGAGTAAGGGACTGCTCTTACAAAATATGTGTAACGAAGTGAGGTGTTGGATGGGTGCAGGAGCTGGTGCACATGGAAGAGGTGCTCCTTGACACTCCTGGGTGATGCAGCTTCCTGGCTCTGAACCTCTTCTTCAGCAAAGGGCAGCTTTCTCTGAGAGCTGACTGTACAGCACAGGAACGGCATCTGTTTCTGCTTGCCGAGAGCCAGGGAGGAGGGAGGATGGTTCCCGCCTCTCCGTCTTTCGTTTCCCAACTTTCTGCTCCCGTCTCATGCTTTGCCAATCCCAGCCCATGCCTCTAGAGAGGAAGGCATACCCTGAAGGGACAGAGCCACGGTGGAGGGATGCCTCGGAATGAAGGAACTGGCCAGAGGTGGCAGGGATCTCTTGGCCGCCCCTCTCAGGCCTTTTTGGTGCTGAGCCTCGGCAGCGCAGGAAGCGCCCGACCGCGGGCCTCAGCAGTGCCGAGGGAGCTGTGATTTCCTCCCTCAGCCCGTTATCTGCCCATGGCCAGGGCAGGCTTTCCCTCTTCCTCCCCCGTCCTCCAGCCCCTCGTTGCCTTTCCTCAGCCTCTCGCTCACAAACGCACTTTACTGCCAAAAAAACGTCCTCTGCATCCCTCCACCTCCCCCTCCCGCTCCGCTCCTCCTCGGCGAACTTCCTTTCAGCATTTTTTTCAGCTGGATAATCCTAGGATTTGTCAAAGGCGGGAAAGGAGGGAGAGCGGGCGAGGGAGTCAGGACAGGAAGCTGGTTTCTCATTCCTCCCGCTGTCCGACGGCAGGAGGAGGGGAAGGGGGGGAGCCAGCGAGGAGCCTCGCACAGGCTCTTCCCCAGTCCCTTTCCATTAGCCCGCAGGAGGACCCGCTCTCCTCCAAAAGCTGGGAGAAGGAAGACCAGAGCGGGACGCTTGCGGCTGGCGGCAGCGACAGCCTGGCTGAGGAAACCCAGAAGGGTGACTGCAGAGCGTCCCAGGGCTGCTCTGAGGGACAGAAGTCCACACTGCCACCACTGCCTGCCCTCATCTTCACCAGCTCGGATGCGGGCACCCGTCCACAAGCCGCTTCCCCTCGATGCGAAGCCTTCCGGGAGTGAGCTATGATCGCTGCTGGGCAGCCTCCTTGCACCCTGACCTTCCCCTGCCACCAGAGCAGCCCAACATCTGGTGGGGATTAATGTTGATTTCTCTGTCCGGACGCCGTGTGGGACCCCCGATGCTACCTCCCAGGAGCGGGACGCGGGCGGTGGTCTGAGAAGAGCCAGTTTTTGTCGCCCCGCACCAGGCCAGGGGCTGGGGGGGAAGGCAGGAGGGGGGTGAACCTCTTTTGGGACTAACCTCATGAAGAACAAGGGAGCCAAGCAGAAACTCAAGAGGAAGGGAGCCGCAAGCGCATTCGGCTGTGACCTGACGGAGCATCTGGAGAGCTCTGGGCAGGATGGTAAATGCCTCTTTATTCTTACTCTGGTTGTAGATGAGTAGAATGCGCATCCACAGTTTTGGGATTTAGTTTTTGTTGGCGGGACTGGAAACTGAACCTTTCTCAAAGGTGAGGGGTAAGCAACCTGGATCTGTTTTATCTGTGGGAAGTGGAGTCACTGCCCAGGCACTCACAATGAATGAACAAGTGGAGGATTGCTGTGGTGATGCGCCTGCATGGGTCTTGTTTGAGAAGCACGGTTTGTAGGGATGAGGGTGTGCCAGTGAGGACACAAATGGCCCATGCACATTGTGATGCCCTCTCCCATCCCCTTGGCCTTGGAGAAGGCAGGCATTAGGGAGCTGGACTTGCAGAGGAATGTTGCCCCACTCAAATCCAATATTCCTGAAGACTGTGGGACAAGAGCGCAGCAGGACCTGTAGAGGGGCTGGGGACTTCCCATCTGCCCGTCCTTCGTTCCATGTCCCATATTGTCCTTTTCCTGGGGGACTGAGGCAGGACAGAAGCTGGAGGTGGTGCAGGGCTGGGTGTGAGGTGTGAGGGGCAGCTGAGCTAACATTTTCACTGCTCTGCCTTCTCTCTTTCCCTCTTCTCCTCCTCCTCCCGACCGCTGTGCTTCCAGATATGAGATCGAAACATGGTAGTCAGATAAGAGGTAACTGTGATAAGATTAGAGGGTCCTCAGCTGGAAGCAGTCAGTCTTGGTTGTGGGAGGATGCACGGTGATTTTTCCATAAGGTTGGAGGATGAGAGAAGCAGCAGAGAGTTTGACTTATGGAATAAGGAAAGATAAATACACGCCTGTTCCCATCCCTGATGTTAGTACTCTGTGCCAGTTGGAGTCAGTTAACTTACCGATGTCAGGCTGCTCTGCGCAGGAGAGCTTCCAACAGCAATGTCGGTGCTGTGCAAGCAGGGCTGTACAATCAGGTCTTTCATTTGCTGATGAGCATGGCTGATGGAGTGAGGGGAGGAATGGCACTGGCAGCGGGATGGACTATATAGTGGATGTCCTTTCCACGGCACTGGGAAGAGGACAGAACATATATCACTGAGATAAACCGTTATAGACATGCATTTATTCGGGTATGGGGGAAAGCCAGTCATTCAATTTCATTGAGAGCTGACAGTAACAATTACCGTATCCTTTAACTTATATAGCTCTTAATGGCCACTGAATCGAAACAGCCAGAATAACAGACTTAATGAACTGATATTGCTTTGGCAGTGCAAGATAGAGCTAGATAAACCCCACTCAGTGCTTATGTGAGCGGCAGTGGTGGAGGGACAATTTACAGCTGTTTACAGAAACACTGAGAAAGAGCATGGGGAAGGCAGGTACAGGCAGTATATTCAGCTGGAGCATCAAGGGGGACTTTTAAGGCTGAGACATAATTACTGCAGCTGAAATTATGCCAGAACAGCAAACTTTATTACCAGAAACTCCGCAGTTCTTTAAAATTGTTTGTTTGGGTGCAAGAAAGAAGGGCATTGTCTCATCTGTGGGATGGTTCACAGTGCCAACCTACTTCTCCCTCAGAGTTGAGGAGAACCAGGGAGGACGTGAAGTTCCTTTCCCTTTGTACAGTGCTGCTATTTGCTGAATAGCACATCCCATGGCCCAGTGCTGTGGGATCCAGAAATGAAAGACTTGGTTGTTAGAAGTTTACTGAGAAGTAAGTTGTGTTGGATCGGTAGGAATGTGACCAAGAGTGCCAAGGTGGCCTTTTGGGAAGAAATGAACATTCAGATGTCACCAGCACGTCGTGAATTTGCAACCTGTACTTTATGAAACAAAATCTGAAGAGCAATAGAGCATGAGACATAGCTGGTTTGGGGATAGTTATATTGTCCTGCCTGTTCTCAGAGACAAGCCAGCACTTCTGTAGGCAGAGGTTTTCTCACAGATGCAAAACACTCTGCTTTATGTGTGTTTAATTGGTGGAAGCAGGCTCTGTTCGTTCCCTGCTTGGAGGCAGTTCTGGTACCTGTCTGCTCATGGAAGCTGGCAGCTGAGGATGGGGAGAGCATGTCAGCTGCTCTCCAGGAAAGGGTTTGCTGTGGATCTTTGTGAAAGCAGGTTCTAGCACAGCCAATTCAATCTGGCTTTTTCCCTCGGGATTAGCTGTTACAGACAGGGGGTGCTGCACTGCGCGCTTGATGCTCTGTGGAGGAAATGCACAACTTGAGCTCCTGCATGCTTGTGGTTGTAGAAGAGCGGCTTGTGCTTTCTGCAAGGACCTTAGTCCCTGTGTCCCTGCCAAATTCCAGTGGAGAGAGTTATGTTCTGCTTAAGGTATCAGCATTTCCTCTCCTGTCATTTAACTCTTTAATAACTAGCCGTGGTCTGCATCAGAGATGGCTGCATTTCAATGGAAGGTGGTGAGATCCCACTGTTTCCTGATCAGATGAGCTGAGCCCAGTGTAGTGAGCCTAGTAATGAGCTTTATGATAATACAGTGAAAGCTGTGTCAGACTTAGAAAGTATTTAAGAGTGGTGTAGAGGTAAATTCTTCAGCAGGTTCAGTGGGGTAGTTCAGGAGATTACAGACTGTTAGCCCTACAATGACTCTTCAGACCTGACCCAGCTCAGTGATGTGGGCAGATGTTGTTGTCTGGCGGCTGGTTTGAAGCTCGGCTGCCTTGAATTTACCACATTTCAAGTCAGTTCCTGTCACTGCTGCGTTTGACCCTACTTGGCCTTTTCCTGCCAGTGGTCTAGACACAGAGAGTTGTTGTGCTCCTTATGGGGGCCGGCTGTTATCAGTGCTCCCAAGCATCTGTAGTCATGAGTCAGGCCACAAAAATCATGAGATGAAAAAAAACCAGTGCTGGACTTCTTAACTGCTTTCTGTTTTCTGAAACTTCAGTGCACATCTGAGTTATGTTTTCAGGTCTTTCTGTTGGCAAGAGGGCTAAATCTCTACTGAAACATTTCATCGTGTCAGACTTTGTTAAAGTGTTGTACTGCTGCAATGGATCTAGAGAGTTATTAGCCCTGAAGGGTTAACATTAGAGCCTTATTTTGGCCTCTTGATAACCATCTAGGTGTCCAGCGGGCAAAAGTACGTAGTGCTTCTGCTGAATTCAGTGGGAGCCACATGTTGGGACCCCAGTTTCCTTAATGACAACTATTTTATAGTGATGGGTGGGCCAGTAGAGAATAGGTGACGCAAGGCTGTGCACAAACCTTAACTGACGCGAGACATTCTGATCTGCTTAAGAAAATAGTCAGAAACAATAGTCTTGCTTTTGGGCATATCACAGAATGTTTCAAGAGAGGGCTGAAAAGCTGTTAAAATAAGAGGAACTAAGAAAAATTGAGATTAATACTACCAGTACTTCTAATGTGGAAGACTCAAACTGGGTTACGAGGTACTCAATCAGGTACAACTTCCATTCTTTTTAAACAGCAACGACTGCAGCATCTATAAAAATAGGATTGTGCTGGTAAAAGACAGTCTGTTCTTTTGCATTGGAATCACTCCTGACTCAGATCTGCCTTTGCATCATTTGTTTAGAGCCACATAGGTCTCAGAAAAAGGCTGAGTCGTTCTCTTCCATCTTAGTATGATGGGCAAGGATAGGCTATCAGGACAGCAAAAGCCAAAAGCCTCAGACTAGACACCTTATTCTCAGCCTGCAGGTCTGATTGGCACATCCTAGTCTCCCCCATCAGCCATTAATAATGGTGTCAGTGTACCCCTCTGTGTTTTGCTGCACATCTGTTTCCTGCCTGATGTTGTCTGGTTGGGAAGCAATGAGCTCAGCTTTTCCCCTTAACCCCCTCCCACACTCCCTGCAGCTCCCACAGTGGCACCCAAGCACTTTCTGTCACTCTGCCCAGCACTGGTAATTGCCTTTGTTGTTTGCTGCAGAAATAGGGCCACTTCACTGGAGGAGCTTTGAAACCACCAGCCCCCTCATACTCTCCTTGCTATGGCCAAGCTCGTGGCCAGCCAGCATCATTCCCTGGAAGGGAGCTGTGCTTTGCAAATGTAGCACAGGGAGACGTTATCAGCTTTTGCAGAGTCTGCTCCTGCCTTGTCACAGCTGCATTTGAATGAAAGTATGAAAAGTTTTCATTTAGATCTAGTGGTCTCATAAAAATGTAGAGGTTCTGGCTGGCACTAGTTCCCCAAATTCTAACAGCTTTAGAGAGCCGCAGCAGGTCAAGACATTACTAGGGGATTGGCACGGATTTCTGAGGGGAAACAGTAACAATAATTCAATGGTAATAAGTTTGTCCAAGGAAAGGTGGCCCTGGGTGCTCTCTGACTGGTTTGGGACAGCGTTGCCTGGTTCTGATGCAGTGTATTTCATGGTGAAACTGCCTTGTCTGAGCTCAGACAGATGAGAGCTGCCACTCGGGAAGAAAGTTTGCTTTGAGGACAGGCTCCCTTTGGAGCCAGCCCTCAAACCTGCAGCCCAGATGTGGAGCAACTTTTCTGGGTCATAGGGCTTTCCTTCCTCATGTGTGCAGCTGCGTGTTTCTGGGATAGGAGCAGGCGGGGCTGAGCATGGGTATGTGCAAAAACCATAGCACACATAGGTGTGTAGCAGCTGGTGTGTGCTTTTACCTAATGCTGTTGAACATCTAAGATTTACCCCATGTCACAGCATGAATTTCTGGGCTCCAAAGTGGAATTAGATGCTGCAGAATTACTTTGCCAGAAAAGATGCATTTGTGTCTGCTTACTTTATTTCTTTTCAAGCTGCTTCTTGTGTTGACATATTGAAGTGAATGCATGCCCTTGCTTTTGATTAGGTGCTTTTGGTTAGTGATGCATGCAGAAAGGCCTGGGAAAACTGCTGAAGGATCATTAATGGCGATGTGGAGGAAAAAGACAAGGCCATTATTTTAAAGTCTCCTTGGTAAAATGAAAACGCCACATGCTCGTTTAATCTACTGCAGAAGAATGAAGAGCTGCCTTCATCCCGCTCTTGAAATTAGAAACTGTGGCACTGGGGAGTTCTGTCTGAAGGACTGATCTGAAAAGAAACCTTTCTCTCTTTTTGCAGACAGGTTGCTCTCAATCCAGATCAGCTCCCTGACGCACATCGTTCTGGGCTATGCAAACGCTGCTTGTCACCTGGTGTGGGAAGAAGTAGCAGGGGCTGGGAGGAGAAGGGGACAAGCAAAGCCTCTTTGGGTTGGCTGGAAAGGCACTGGATGTGCTGCTGCAGTCTGCTCTGCATTTCCCACTGCTGATGGACCAAGCAGCCTCATGACTGGTGCCTGCTCCAGGTTGGGAATGTGACGTCTGCATATTAAGGCTGCATCCCCTCATCTTCGTGATGGGAGCCAGCAGGATAGCCTGGTTCTGAAAGTAGAGGCAAAAGAAAAGGATGAGCACATGAATCGGAGGTGGGCTAGGGCCACCATTCCAGGGTGCAAGGCACGTGTAGAGGACAGAGAGGTGAGATGCTGTGCTGTCAAAACGGAGAGTGCAGGGGGAAAACTGTTAATAACAGAGTTTGCTTTTCTCCACCCACTCTCACAAGCGGAGCATCATGTTATGGGTCCCAGACATCAGCCTCTATGGCAACAAAGTGAGAGCAGCAAGACATTGGGAACAACGGGAGCAGGAGCCATCTGTCTGCTTCTGCTGCTCCACTGTTCCTCCTTGCTTTGGACGATGTTTGTGTTACTTCCTCAATCTGTTTCTGGTTCCTGAGAACTGGAGATTTGTGTCCCTGTGGCATGGTGTTACTGCAGTTAAGCATTCTTATCGAGCTCAGCTCCTTGCTCTGTATTGACTTTTCGTTGTTAGCTCTGTTATTAGCAGAGAACTCTTCCATGCTGCTTCCTGCTTTCCCTTTCCCTCCTCGAGCACTGTGGGAGGCACACGTGTCATCTACATGCACTGAGCCCCGCTTTGACCCGGCCTTCTCCCCCATGCTTGGTGAACAGTGTGAATCATGTCTTCCCTTCAGATCCTAGATGAGAAAATGTATTTTGATTCAGCAGATGCTTTCTCTTTGTTGGTGACAGCTGATTTCATCTGGATGTGGGGCAGCAAGGATCTCAGTGCCTGTGATGTGACAGCTTGCAGTGGCTCAAGCAAATACCCATGGTGGATGAAACGCTGGAACTGCATGAGGTGAATGTGTAACACAGCTGGTGTAGGTGTGAGAACAAGCGATCTGAATGATCTCAGCACTCAGTTCTAAAGTTTTCATTGTGGGCCTGGTTCTGCTTTGGAGAGTCTGTTGCACCCATAGCTCAGATTTTGCATATATGACACCGTTTTACAGCAGCAGCATTTGCTGGCAGTCAGAGCTGTGTCAAAGACATATGATTCAGTGTTTCTCTTTTAATAGTATTAGGGGAAATGAAAACAGCCCCGTCGCCAGCAGCATATCCATCCTGCTGGGTGTGAGGTGAGGTGGCTGTCTCATTGGCCACCCATGTCACTTCTTAGACCACATCTCTGATCTGTGTCAGATGTTGTTTCCCTACATGTGAAGCACAAATTGAGGCTGACTAAAAGGAGAGAACTACCGGTGTCTGCCTCCAGTCTTGAACCACCAGCAGGGGTTGGGTAAACTTGTGACTTTGACACAGCAACCTGTGTGTGGACATGGTGCTCAGGGTCAGGGTTTAGTGGTTGTGTTGGGTTGATGGCTGGACCTGATGATCTTAAGGATCTTATCCACATTATTCTAGATACCTAGCACAAGATCAAAGCTGCTGACTGGCTCCACTGATAGTTATTTTAAGGGCAACTTTCCATCCATTCCCAGGGCCTCAAGCCCCAGTTGTCCTTTGTTAGTATGCCAGAACCTTCAGCTTCTCTGCTGATAACTTCAGTGGATGTGTTTTGCATTGTCAACAAAAAAAAATCTGCAGCATGTTTACAATGGACATGGACAGAACAGAGCAACATAAATTGAATTTACTCTGGAATTAAATAATGTGGGGCAACTGTGCTGACTGTATTATTAACTTTCATATGTAATTCAATAATGTAACCCTCTGTTTTCTATATTTATCTGAAGCCACAAGCAGACTTTCTGGTATTCTGCACCAGTGTGACAGCAGATGTGCAAGTGCCTACCACGGGTTTGAGACTGATCTTGCTGTCACAGTTGTAGCCATTGCATATAATGAAGTTCAGGACACTGATACTAAACTTCAGCCTCACTAAAGAGCAAAACCAATGCTTTGCTGTATGGGAATGAGGAGTAGAGTCTCTAACCCTACAAGCCTTTTGACTTGCACCACTGATACAGATAGTGATGTCCTCTTCTGCCTCCCCTCTTGCATTAAGCATGATGACAGCTGGATTGGATTCCCAGTTCCCATCCCAGTAGAGACTTCTCTTGCTCTTAACAAAAGAGCAACAGAAAAGAAAGAGCAAAACACACACCTTTTGCATTTTGTTGCCGGTCCCCTGTTTGCAAAGAGAAGCTTAGCCTAGGTTCAAAGCAGCCTGCCTCTATCCTGGTGCCAGCAGCTGTGACAGCCTCAGTTCCCAGCAGTGCTGGGTTAGCTGGATGGATTTGGACTTAGGTAAACTTATGTGCATGTGGAAAGCAGCAAATGTGACAACGGCACTGAGTGGGACTTGCTCCATGAAGTCCTTGTCTTTCCTCTATGGGGTGCCTAGAGCTGGACTCAGTGCACCAGACATAGCCTCACCAGTGCTGAGCAGAGGGCAAGGATCACCTCCCTCCACTTATTATTAGGTAATGCTTTTCATGGTTTTTCTAATGTTCCTAGTAATGTGCATGGTTTCTGTCAGAAATTGGCCTTGGCCTCCCAGCACAGGCTGAAAATGCAGCTGGGGCAGTACTGAGCATCCTTTCTGCTCTGGTTAATACTAAAAATGAATTACCTTTTCAGAAAGAAGCCCTGTTCGTTAATGCTTTCTGCAGTCTTGCTGCTGGCCAGCTTGAGCAACTCAATGTATGCTTTTTGTAATAGGCTGATATGCTGTATCTTATGAAAGCTGTGCATGCCTTGGCTTAATAGAATGCCACAAACAGTGCTGCAAGGCAGCACATCATCCTCAGGTGTAGACCCATGGAGGTGGAAAGCTGGGGACTGGTGTCTTACTTGTTCTTCTGCCAGTGGCTGTGTTGTGTGCCCTGCTCCAGCACAAAGACTGGGCAGGGCTGGGAACGTGTGTGTCCCCATGCAGGATGCTCAGCTGTGGCTGCTGTTCTCACAAATATGCCCTGAGCAGCTGAGCTGGGTTCACGGCCATTTATCTCCTCCTCCTCTTTGCTCTCTTCTACACTCAAGGCTCAGCTAACTAAATGTCTTTGGAAATGCTATTATCTTTTGTGCTCTCTGGAGCCAAGAGCAGCTTGAAGATTTATCATCTGGAACAGGAGGCTTTGTTTAGTTCTGTAAAGCATAGAACAGTTAAAGAAAGAACAAAAACTAACCCCCAAACAAAATGGAAAACTCTCTCTGCATCTCATGTCCTTACTCTGCTTTCTTCCACCTAGAATGGTGTGTGCATTTGCTTTTGTAATGTGATTAAATACTGTCAGGTGGCTAAATGGTTAGAGGAGACGTACCTGCATCTCTAAAACAGGGAATGAGCATCCAAAAGGCCAGGGGATATTCCTGCTCTAACTCTGCTGTGTAACTGGTTTCCCACAGATGACAGACAGGAGATTGGCTCAGGATCTCTGGTACAAACTTCATGCAGAGAATATCACTGTGGTTTTCACCCGACACAGCAGCATCAGTGCTGCCTTTTTTACCTGAAAGGTGCTGACATGCTCACAAACTGTCCCTAAATGTGGGGTGCAGGGCACAGAAGGCAAGATCCAGTCTAGAGAGAGCTCTGCAATGCTCACTGCCTCTATCCCTTGATTAATAAAAAATGCAAAAATAGCAAACCCAAAACACTAGAAGGAAAAGGCCAGGTCTGCTATCCTGAATCTGAGTGTTTCAATTGAGATATTCTTGCTGCTGTAAGCGTTCTGCATTTGCCATCTCTGGCAGTGAGTGTGACTGTCTGTCCTACTGCAGACAGGTGGCTTGGAAGCAAGCAGGGCCAACCTGTGTGTAAAAAATCCCTTGCTCCATGTGCACCTCACGCTTGTTTTTCTATTCATCCCTGCACTATCCCTTGTGAAGCTCAGTGGTGCAATGGGAAGATGAGCTCTCCTTCTGGACCCCAAAGCAGCAGATCAGATGAAATAAATAAGCTGTCAGCAGGGCTGAATTGCTTTCTTTCCTTGTGCAGAATGAGAGAGGGGAACAGCTTCACCATTTTGCTCTTTTTATCCTCTCTACTTGCTATAGCATTTGCCTCACCCTTGCTCTGGTCAGGTAATCTCAGATCCACAAGACACTAAATGAGAATGAGCTCTCCCTTGAGATTTATTGCACCTTCTGCTTATAATCAAGCCAGAAAAATAGCACAACAGCCTTCCTTACATAATCCCATTCTCTTTCTTCCCATCCCATTCCAGCTGGAAACCAGAAGTGCAACAAGGTAAAGGAATGAAGCAAAGAAAAAACAAATGGCCCGGATCCTCTGAAGAGATCATGGAGTTGGCTTGAGCTGACAGCTCCAGGTCACAGAGAAGGCAAGGGGGATTCTCCCCTGTTGCTAGAAGTTTTGATTTCCCTTCCTTAACTCTTTAGTTTTCATTTTTTTCTCCTTCCATTCAAATACCTTAATTGCCAGGATGGCAGTATGTACATGTTGCCAAAGTCAATATATCAAGGAACTGTGCCTAAGGCAAGCTTAAGAGCAGTAAACGAGAAGGGATGGTTTTGATCTATTGACTCCATTATTCTTCCTTCCTGGCTCGATTGTGAGTGTCAGTCACACGCTGCTGCCCGGGGTCTGCTATGCAAAGCCACAAAAGAGCTCTAAACCAGGAAATTCAGTTCCAGATCCCAGCAAAGCTTGGATCTGGGGTCCAACCTTGGACTTGGAGGAACCTGGAGGAGGTCCTTCTGTGGCCCTGGATCAGCCAGGCATGGGGACCTGGGCACTGCTATCAAACCTGTTTCAGAGCCGGGGAAGTGTAACAAGTACAAAGCAGGGTTCGGACTTCTAATTAGTCTTTATTTCTAGCCTGCTAAAATACCCATCTGTCACTCCACTTCAATAATGGGATTTGAGAAGATTAACTGGATACTGCTTAGGCTCCTAAACATGACAGCTAAATAAGCATGCTGTTATTCAGCCTCAAGCCTTGCTCGCAGCAATTATAGCCTGAGCAGGTTCACATCTGATTAGTGCTTGCATAGGAATTGCCCAAGAAGGTCTGCTGCAGGCAGGGGGTGATGATTCAGGAGATGGCAAGCACATCCTCTCTCAGCATCTTCTACGGAAAAGCTGCTATTTGGGCACAGAGTAAAACAAGGGCACCAGCCCTTTGCTTTTTAAAAACTTCCAGTTTATCTTTTGTTTTTAGGGAATGGGGACCTTTTCACACACGTACATACTGCACTGCCTCCTTCATTTCCCAAAAGCAATTTCATTTGGAGCCATGGTTTGTTTGGACTCAGTGTCCCATACTGTCATGTAGTGGGGCTCTGCCCAGTTCAACAGCTGCCACCTCCCAGCCCAGAGGTGGATGGAGTAAATCTTGTTTTCGCAGTTTGTGAAATATTTCAGGATATAAGGCACTCATTAAATTATTGATGTTAGCTGTTGGCCACTAAAGAGAGACCTGAACTGCAGCTCTGTAGCCTCTGAAGCTCAGCCCTGCCCTAACAATGGTTCATAGAATCATAGAATCACCAAGGTTGGAGAAGACCTTCAGGATCACCCAGTCCAACCATCCACCTATCACCAGTACCTCCCATTAAACCATGTCCCTCAGTACATCATCTAAATGTTTCTTGAGCACCTCCAGGGACAGTGACACCACCACCTCTCTGGGCAGCCCATTTCAATGCCTGGCCACTATTTCAGAGAAATATTTCCTTATGTCCAACCTGAATCTCCACTGGTGCAACTTAAGGCCATTCTCTCTACTCCTATCACTAGTTACATGGGAGAAGAAGCCAACTCCCACCTTACCACAGCCTCCATTCAGGTAGTTGGAGAGAGCAATAAGATCTACCCCATGCACCTCTTGTGACAGATCGGAACTCACTGCAGGATGGTGCAATGACCTAGCAGGTAGACAATGGGTGACAGCAAGGGTTTTCTTTACAAAACTGTGTACCTGTGAAGGAAATATAAGTGAGAATAGTTAGAAAAAAAAACAAAAACCAACACAGGGAAAAGAGTTGTGCGTTTGCTTCAGAAAAATGGGAAAACTAGGGAAGATGTGTGCCCATATTACTTCAAAGATATTCTAGCTTTTTAGTCTCTGTGGTGACACTTCAGTCCATTATGGAGATGATGGCCATCCCAGCACCCTCCTTCCTGAGGCAGGCTGCATGCTAATGAGCCTGTCCGGCCTGCAGCCTGACAGAGCCATGATTCAGCAGCAAAACAATGTCCAGTTATCCAATTCCAGCAGCATGGGGACAATCTCCAACATGTGGGCTCTGCATAGATGAAAGCTGAGTTCCCAGATCAGAGCTGGAACTGCATTGAACGGGGAAGGAGGTGGAACTCTGTACTGGTGACGTGCCATAGGCTGTGCGCTCCTGACGGCTCAAGGCAGTGAGGATCACCATGGTGGCATCACGTGCCTGGAGATGAGGGCTGCTGGTGCTTCCTTCTGAGCTAGAGACAGGCTTCTGCCCTGATATGTGATGTTTTAGCTTGGAGCAGAGCATGACATTTACTAGCTGACTTCTGCAGTTAGGAGATGGAGAAACAATCCAGCATCTGTCCGAGCTAGCAGAAGGGATTACCTAAACTGGAATTTGGCCAGGATGTTGTCTTTATTTCTGCTAATGTTGCAGAAAAAAGTATTGCTACAAAAACTTTTTGCAAGATTGCAACCTTCATTTTATAGCCACTGATTTAGAAGGGAGTCTATGCTTATAGGGCAGGTTCCTCTGCATGTTGTGGGACATGGCTCGTTACTGGCTTGTGGAAAGGACTGCCCTTACGAGTCACTGGCAGCAATTTCAATTGATTCTGATTTGGAGACCAGGCCCAGCCTTAGGCTGTTGATAGAAGGTGATAATGCATCCAAAGAAACAGCTGGGAGGGGAGGAGTGTGGCAAAGAAACGAAAAATAGACCAGAAGGAATGAATGTGGAAAGGGAATGAGGGCGAAGATGGAATGGAGAAAGCATGTGAGGAAATCTCAATATGCTTGAACTGGAGAAGAGCAAGGTTGGAAAAGCCAGCCTGGCAGCAAAACTGACCATATGGATACTGCCAGTGAATGGGATAAGAGAGAGGACCGTAAGTGGGTGTAAGATACAAAATTCTGGCAGCTTTTCAATGGGGGTAGACCAGATAAACAGCTGGGAATAGTGTTCAGCACCAGCCGCAGTCAGCGAAGGAAGATGCTCACAGAACCAACGGTTCTTGTCCCAAACTCCTCTTCCAGATTCTTATGCAGGACTGATCCAGTAAGAGAAGTGGAGGAATTATGTCTTGCTCCTTTCAACCCCTGAAACAAGCTTGGATTTGAAAAGCAGAGATGCCACTGAGTTACTGCATTGCTAGTGATTCGGTTTTTCATCAGCTCATTGCATTTTTTCATTCTCCCTTTGGTGCCTAATTGATTTTAAAATGAGCTTCATTCTCTGTTCCAGAGTCTATGAGCGTGAGCAACAGCAGCTTTGTCTCGCTTGAATAAGCTTGCAATACTTAATGTTTCAACATGCTCATGCTAGGGGCATGCAGTACATCAGTTCCCTTCGTTTTGGAAGCCTGTGCGATGGTGCTATGAATCAAAACTTCTCCAGTTTTACAGTCTTCAGCAAGTTCCTGCGTTTAGATTGCGCAGCCTTGTACCAGCTTCGGGTCTTGGCCTGACGCCTTGGCTGGGAGCTGCAAAGGCAGAGAACTGGCTGACTTCTACAGCAGCACTGTAGCTATTAAAATGTAAGGAAGTTTGATTAAGCATGACCTCAATGCCTTTTTCCTGCAACACCCCTTCTTGTGTTTGCAATGTGTTTGTTAGTGTCTCAAAGCCCTTAGTACAGCAAGATCCAGCAGACAGAAAGACAAAGAAACACAGCCCAGAAAAGCAACTCCTTGGCATTTGCCTTTGAAGAAACATAGAGCATGAAAGGATTTTTTCTTGCTTCCTCTTGCCTCGCTTCCCCCAATCTTTGTTATTCCCAGCAACGACTGCCTTTATTTATTTGCCTCTTCCCTGATCGCTGGACAGACTGGGGCTTCGGCGGGGAGCAGTCCAGCCCTGCTGCTAGAGAGGGAGAAACAATGGGGCTTTAAGTGGGGTTTCTCCGGGTTCCCAACACAGAACAGTTGCCTCTTTCATGAAGTGCCTGTGGGATGAGCCCGGGATTGCTACACCCAAAGCGTTTCCATGCTGCAGTGGCTCTCCGCAATGAAATGCTGCTGAGAACACTGCCTGCAGCGCCCCGAGCTACTGGGGTGTCCAGTGTGAGAGCCTCTTTCTTCCAGGCCTGGGCTGTGTTTGCTGTCCACATGCAGTCTGGGAGCAGCTCAAGTCTGGAAAGCGTTTAAGAAAGCATCTAACTTATAAAGGAGAAATGAAAGGGGGGGGGGGGGGAAGGGAAAGAAGAAAATGGCAGGGGTAATAAAATAGAACCCAATGACTTGATGCAGTGCGGCCAAACTGTTTGTAATAATTTCCTTTAAATTCCTTTTATATAGAAAGAATTAATTACGAAATCATGAAGCAGGAAGCAGTCATCCTGCCAGCCAGTGACACGTACAGACAGATCAGAGCAATGCGAGAGAGATGCAGAACAGCAGGAGACTTGAGAAAACCTTTTTTAGTTCTCTCTTCTTCTTCCTCTTTTTGTTTAGTGTGTGCATCCATGTCGTGCTAGCATTTCTTGCCCAAAAGGAGCTGTGGGAACCTCCTGCTGTTCCTTGTCTCTCCAATGGCAGCACCAAACCTTCCTGCCATGACGCGCCTCATCTGTCTGGGCTTCCTGATGGATTTTGCAGTCCCCAGATGTTTGGATACTCGATTCATCTCAAAGCAGGCTGTGAAACATGAAGTATTTTTAAATACCCAGCTTTATAATTGCTTTGTTTAACTTTACAGCATTTTGAACTCATATAAGGCAATAATAAAAATCACCGCTGTTTTCCTTCAAAGGGTTTTGCCATTGCCGCTTCTGAACTTCTGTGCTCACAACGGCTTTTGCCTTTGCACTAGCAAGGTTATAACATTCCTGTTGGCCAGAATCATGTTTTTCCAATTCTCAGTTTCAAAGCTTTCAGACAGGAGTGCTCAGGCTATTGAATAAAAAAGGATTGGGGCTACCCAAGTGTTACTAGATCCGAAGTACAGGCTCCTGAGATCAATTTCCCTGAAATCTGGAGTGTTGGGCTGCAAGGTTTTTACCTGAGTGTGTCATTAGCTTGGCTCCAAAGGCAGAGTGAACACTACTGGCTAGGAGCCTACAGAAGCAAAAAATTAGAGGCTTTAAAATGTCACTAGCTGAGCACATAATGGATATTCTTTGGATTTTATGATTAGCTGTTGTGTTTAGTTGGCCAATGCTGCCTTCCTGATGCGATTTATAAAGTAGTCTCAGGTCATAGCCAGGCAAGCCAGATTCAGAAGTTGCCTGGATTCACTTGGGAAATCGCTGTCTTTTGCAACCTTTCCTTTGTGTGTTTGCTTGTTTGTTTGTGAGCAGGACAAGCTAGCTGATACATACCTGTGAGTTCCATATTCCAGCTCCCTTTCCACCCTGAGTCCATCAAGACGTCATCCACCCAAATGTTTGCCTGCATACTGTAAAACCAAGGGGACATTAATAAACCAGACTGTGCTGTTAAATCATGGCAACGCGCCCAGCATTTCATCAAGGGTAGTGTGTTATGTGATTCATACCACCATCTCATGATCTCCCCAGAGCCATCCTAAAGCCTGGGATGGTCTGAATACCATGTGTGTGTCTAACTCTGTATGGGACTGAGGGCCCTCTATGCCTAGAGGACCAATGCATTGGTCTGTACCCCACAACACCTAAATCTGCACTGATGTCTCCATGCAGCCTCCTCCTTTCTCTGCCTGGGTGGGCTGGAGGCACAGCTGGCCTGACTGGTATCCCCTAGGGGGTCAGCTGTCCTCTGATGTAAAGCTACGGAGTAGAAGGAAATGTGCAAAGCTTTGTGTCAAAGCTGGATAGTACAGGGTTGTGCAAGCCAAGGGGCTCAGCTAAGAGTATGCTTGGCTTCATGCTGTCCCATGGACCCTTCCTGACATGTGGCTTTCAATACCCAGTGTGTTCTTCTAACATTTGGAATCTGTACAATAGAACACTAGCAGTAGAAGGGATTCACGTGCTGGCAAAGAAAGTGTCTTTCATCTTGTTCCTGTGGCTCTGAAAAGTTTTTTTTTTTTTTTTTTTTTTTCTTCCACCCAGCACTTTTAACAGTGTGCCTCCATTTCAGTGTGCTGTCTTTTAGCACTGAGCTCCTCTTGAAGCACAGGCTGTGTGGCACTGAGCCAGCTCCTGACCTCAGTGACACCAGTATAAATCTGGGATGCTGCAGCCAACTCGTGTGGAAGTGCTTCAAATCTGCATATATAGCAAGTGTTCCCTGTTGTAAAGGAGCCATGATTTTGTTTGGCAAAACAGCAAAACCAAAGTGATGTCTACGTGACTTGGGTAGATGTGAATCTGTCCTGTGACAGACCGCTTTGGTGGCACCCACGCTTACCTCGCTATCACCAGAATGAGGCACAGGTTAGCTCCAGAAAAGCCCAAGGGTTACACCAGAACAAACCCAGCAGGAGTGAGAAAAAAGAATTAAATTTTAGGTGGGTTTGCCAACAGCAGGTAACACTATTGTTATTCACTGATGTTGGCATTGAAGATGGTGGTACCATCATCTCCCAAAGAAACAGATTGTGTTGGCCTGAATCTCTTGTGGGACAGAGTGGTGAGAAAGCATTGGTGAGACTGAATATGTATCAGAGGAGCACTCAAGTGGAAAGCCTCAATGACAGTGAGTGGATGGGATGTTCTGGGCACCTGGAGATGAGGTATTGTCTGTTTTGAGAGTGCTTGACTACAGAATGACTTTAAATGAAGCCAAACTTCAGACAAATATTCTGAGGCTTGCTGCAAAATTCTACTTTGATCAGGGCCAGGGCCCTTCTCTACTGTAATTGGAGAAAATGAATTGGTTATAAACTGTGGGAAAAACAACATCATGTCAGAAGGTCCACTGAACCTAGGAGAGATGCAGAGTAGAAAG
Organism: Centrocercus urophasianus; assembly: GCF_019232065.1. Lineage (NCBI taxonomy): Eukaryota > Metazoa > Chordata > Aves > Galliformes > Phasianidae > Centrocercus > Centrocercus urophasianus. Next base: position 5,072,701 of record NW_024884364.1, read on the forward strand.
CATGAAGAGCACAAACTCATTCCTAAACAAAACCACATCCATAACATAATAGATACCAACCAGGAAGTGCAGCAAAGCTTTGAATCTTCTGTCTTCAGACGGAAGCCGAACATGTTATGTCAGAAAGACAGAGAGCTCAAAGCTGGTATTCTGCAGCAATTGGCAGGCAAAGAGGGGAGAGCAGCACAAATGTCCAGAAGTTCCCTGAGGATCCTCTGTGTTAGAGATACTTCACGTGGGCAGGGGAATGATGCTGAGGCAGTGGAGGTTAAACATGGATCCTATGATGGGGCAGAGAAATATGGCCTGGGTTTGGTAGCCGACTCACAGCGTATCTTTGCTCTCATCTCTCTCATGAGCTGCCCTGTGCTGCTGTGACATCAGACACATTCTGTGGGTATTCCTCATGGCTGGGCTCTTCATGGGCTGTCCCTTAGCTTTGTACGGAATGACGTGAGCCAGCATGACCAGCAGTGCTGTCTGCCTGCGTCCCACTCTGGAGTGGCCCCAGGGGCCTCCAGGCAAAATAGGGAATATCTGGAGGAGTGAGCATCCATCCCCATACCCGAGGAGAGACACAAGCTCTCAGCATGGTCTCTGGCCTCTCGGCATCGCCAGCTGCAGGCTGAGAACAAAGTCTGTGTGTCCCTTAGTGAGCCAGGGCAGCTGGAGGTGGATTTGTTTTCTGTTGATTTCATGGCAGTGTTGCTGCTTCAGGGCACTGCTGTGGTGTGAGGAACAACAACATCCCAGAGGAGGCACCCAGTGAATTGCTGACTGCTCCACGGCTACCCAGTGTGCATGCCCGGCATGGGAAGCGGTCAGACCACCCTCGTGGCATCAACAGAGCCATCGTGTTTGCTGACATTTCAAGGGAATGCAGAAGGGAACAAAAGCTGGGAACAGATGCCTTTGATCCAGTTTAGAGCTGCAGCTGGAAGATATGGGGCTGAATCAGAAATGACGGACCCAAATCCCTTTTTGCAGGGGAAGTGTTATAAACCTCAGTTCAGACCCCAAAAGTAGGGTTTGAGTTTTTCTCGAGTGAAAAAGTCTACACAGAAAAGTGAAACAAAGATCAGAGGTAAAGAAAGGAAACCAACAGTCAGTTAAGAGAAGAGGATGGGAAAAGCGAGAAGTTTGGGATTACTAATCTGTGAACAGACAGGACATCACATCTTCACCAGTGAATTCAACTTCTCTTACCACCCCCAACCAACCTCCATCCCCTGAAATGATCAGAAGTAACACATTTTCTCCCCACATGGCCCCTGGGTAGCTTCTCACCATTATTGTGGTATTCACTTATGAGAGAATCATTCAAGAGGAAAAAAGAAGAGAATTGGAAAGGAGACCAAGCCGCAAGGCTTGGATCCCATTCCGACATTCCCAGCACAGGGGTTCTGCTGTCTGGTCTTTTGGTACAAGACTAACCCTTATAGCAACCAACCCAAAACACCACTTCAATAACCTGCTGGCACTCTCTGACCCAAATCTCCTGCTGTGGTTTTAGTCTGTGCCTCCAGATTTTGTCTGAAGGTTTGGGTAAGGAGGGTCCTTCTGATTTGTTAGGAGCCTGGGAAGAGTTGAGCCTCTCCCAGAAAAACACATCTGGGTGAGGTTTTCAGCTTGACCTTTGGGGTCAGTGCTTCTGATAAGCCAGCTGCAATCTGTGTGTGCTTTATCAGCTTCCGAACTTTCAGAGGTGAGTTCCTATTTACTCAGAATTTGGATGCAAGAAATCTGGCTGTGGTTTAGCTACAGTGCGGGTGTCAAAACTGCAAGCTCTACCCGTAGCTCTTCCACTAACTCACTGCATGACCTCAGGCTGCTGGCTCATTTCTGTTTCTCATTTTTTGCACCTATGGGATGAGAATGATACTTCTCCTGTGTGAATTTGCAGCTCATTGCCAAGGGGTCGGATTTTTGCTGATGGAAGCGAAGAGTGTTCTGTAAGGCCATGCTGGGGTTTTATCCTCACAATGGGGGGACATGAGATACAAATAAGATTTCAAATGTGGGTTTGTTGTAACCTGAGGGCTGAAAAGCAAATCCTAGGACACTTGCCTTCTTTTTCTTTTCTTTGCTGACAGGAAGCACACACAATAGTCTGGACTTTGGCTTGCAAAGAATGATGCTGCCATCCTCGTAAGTGTGCAGAGAGCAGCAGACGCCAGCCAGCCCCTGTGGATATCACTTGATATCCATTAGAGCTGGCTCCTGTTTTGCACTGCGTTCCACTTCACTATTGAGAGATTACCTTTATCCCTAAAATCAGAATAAAAACGTAGAAACTCCCCATAAATAAAAGTTATTCTAAAGGTGATAGTACATGGGAAATAATGATGTTGAAGTACTTCACCTTCTGGAAACAACATATTTGGATGGGTCTTTGGTTGAAAAATTGAACCAAATCCCTGCATTTCTGTGAAACATTTTGATTCTGTGAAATACACTCTTTCCCACTGGAAAATCATTCTGCTGGAAGATTTTCAAGTAGCTTTTCTTCCTGCGTGCTTCAGTATCCAATTCAAACTCCAGCTGCTGGCTGTGGTCGTCTCTTCTTGTAGCAAGTGCTGGCACTCTACACTTTCCTTTGCAATTACCACAGTGTGCTCTTCCAGAAGATCTTGCCGTGGCTTAGGAAGCATTACCTGATAACAACATGGGAAGGACAGTGGGATTATTCTGTCTTTGCTGCAGAGGCCTGTGCAGGACCATTCCCTTCAGAGCATCTCTTGCCTGATCCTGAGTGTCCAGGCAGTGTAGCTCACGCCCCTTCCCTGGAGGAGGCAATTCTACGGCATGATTCTACGTCTCACTCCTAAGCTATTTTTCCTACTGCTCAACCTACATTTCCCCTCATAATTTCATTCCGTCACTCCCAGTTACAGCCTCTTGATCGTCTGGAATGGGCCCTTTCCCTCCACGGTGTTTATACCCTCTGCAGACTGCTATTGTGCGTTCACTTCTCTCCTAATTCAGGCCAGCTGTGCCTATTTACCACCGTCACTTTGTTCTTCCCTGCGAGTCAGTCCCTGTAGATCATTAGTTTCTGTTCCTTTTCTCTTCCTTCTCCCCATATGCAATGTGGTATCCTGTTTTCCTTGTAACTGTAGCCATGCATAGGGCTAAAAGATTCAAGGATTTTTCCATTAATAATCCCCACACCCTCTTCCTGGTCAGTACATTGCTTAAGAGTGATTGAGGTAACTCATTCACAAACAGCAAGCCGTACTGAGAGAGAACATGAAGGGAAAATATGAACTCGCTGGGATCCTGGGCTGTGCTCCTTCCTCGGAGCGAGACTTTGCTCAGGAGCAGACTTGGAAGCAGAGCCCAATCCTGCGGCGTGCCTGGTGTCCTCAGTGAGGTTTATCTCTACTGGGGTTTAGCTGCATGGGGTTGGGCTCCAAGTGTCCAGCATCTGCTGCCCCGGCCAGCTTCTGCCACAAGAATGTAGGTGGGTTTTTTTGCCTTTGCATCTTGCCCTCTCACCAGCAGATTTTGCAACTGCACCTTGAGTAAGAAGCCCCACTTTGCTCTCTTGCAACTCAGCTGGCTCTGCCAGGCTTGGGGTCTGTTGCATAAAGCTGGAGTCATTTTGTCAGCCTCTGTGGCAATTTACACCCAGTGGCTGGAAGAGTAACCCTTTATTTAGAAGGTGGCCAGGCAACAAATAGGAAAGGAAGGAGAAAAAACAAGTTACAACAGTGAATTTTATTGAAATACACATCGAACATCCCCAGAGGACCATGACTTAAAGGGTCTGGTCCTGTTTTGGTTATTGCTAAGCACTGGGACCCCACAGTAAACCCTCTTCCCACTTTCCCTCTTTTGGCAGTACTTTTAGGTACAGTGTAGAAAATGCTGGGGGACCTATTTCCCTGGTCATTCCCTAGCTAAGGGAAACCTCAGTTTGCAGAGGAATGTGTCCTAATGTAAGCCAGCTCCTCGCCCAGTGCCGGAGGCTGTGGCAGCCGCGCAGCTGAAATACTCCGGAGGGCAGGAAATGCCATTGCGAGGGCTGGCTCTGCTGCGTGCCCGCGTTGCGGTAAAGCCTGCAAACAGGCGTTTCCAGGCTGCTTCTTGCACAGTGCAGAGCCTCCTATCACCCCGGGTGTGTTCATAGCCTGCGTGGGTTGCAGTTGGGCAGTACGTGCTTCACAGCCCCAGTCCTGAGGGTGGTGTAAATACACACATGGGCTCTTCTGCACCCCGCATTCTTCCCTGTGCGTGCCATGGTGCCCAGAAGGTAGGTTCAGTGCGCTCAGGCCACTTTGTCCTCCATAACTCTTGGTGGGATGTGGGGAAAGCCCATCAGCTTCTCTTTGTGGAACAAAGGCAAACTTTAAATGCTGTGGTCCAGGGGAGATATAAAAAGGTGTTGGGTCAAGCTCTCCTTCGTCTCCTGGGGCATGCAATGGCAGTGTGCCAAGCTGAAGGGCTTCAGTCTGGTTTAAGCCATGTTCTGCATTAGCCATCAGCTTCTCTGCTGTTGATGAAACAGCGCTGGCAGCAGCAGAGGTTCCTCCTTTTAAAAGAACAAAATCGAAGGCCATGATGTGGCATAAAGGTCTTGGCATTTCCTGCAGCTTATGACAGCGCTGCTGGAGCATGGAGGCTGTGGCTATAGCTTTTTCTTTTGTGAACCTGCGCTCCTTAGCAGTGGGAAATTGGCAGTTGTAATTAGTCTCTGATGTTCTCTGCTAATAAGTGATTTCTCCGGTACTCACAAATACCGGCATTGCTGAGACACAGCTCTATTGCTTTGACCTCTTCTCCCCTTCCTCCTCATGGAGATGGGCTCCAGATATGTCCTGATGTCAAACATCCCCCCTCTCCTCCTCTTTACATCCCTACTTTTGTTTTTATTCTCAGCCTCAGTAGAGGAAAATGGCTCCTGCTGGTCCTGGTGGAAAAGGATACATGTGCGGGCAGGAAGGCCATTTGCTCTGGGAGGAAGAGGGGCCTGACATCAACAGGAAGCGCGTCCAGGCGAGAGAGGCCTTGAAAACAATGTCAGCCTGGGGTCCAGGGCTCAGTGGCAGGAAATGAAGGCACGCTGGTGTTTTCAGTGCAGAGGAAATGATAAGCACTACCTGGTCCGACTTGGAGCAGAGATAGCGTGGTGAAAAAAAAAAAAAAAAAAAAAAAAAAAAGAGAAAAAGAAAAAAGAAGAAAAAGATTGTTTTTCTTCACACTGGTTCAGAGCCTATCCTTTGCCAAATGGAAAACAAAATAAAGAGCAAAATATGGAATGTATCAGGAATCCGTTGGGGGGCTTGGGAACTGAGGAGAGCAGTTGTGAAGTGACGAGATTTACTGCTTTGGTAACAGCTGGATATTGCCTTTTTTTTTTTTTTTTTCCCCATTGTTAGCACAGAAAATGACCCTCAGCTCAATAACTGTTGCCATGCCTATTTATTGAGAGATGGAGGGAGGGGGAGGCTATATCCCAAGTTGTTTTTTGTGCAGGAGGAAAGTCATGGGGACAGTTCTTCCCACAGAAGAGCCCATAGCACCCTATAGACAGATACTTCTCCTGACTTGTCCCTTCCAGATGAGGGAATAGAAAGCCTTTTTTGGGGAACAAGAAGGCAGCTTTATGCTGGAAGAGTTAATTCAGCTTGATTTCTTTTCCCTTCTTGTCAGGAGCTGTAAAAGCCATACCATGCTTCCTTTCATCAGTTTTCCTCTGACAGCACCAGTTTCTGGTTCTGAAACACTCACCCCTCTGCCCTGCAGCTCAGCTTTGGAGAAACCAGGCCTTGTGGTTGGGCTGTGTCTCATCAGTGCTGAGTCCTGGAGTGGAGGCAGCCACAAGGAGCATGGTAGAAATACTTTTCTTCTAAACCATCCTGCCTAGCATCAGCCTCTGGAAGGCTTGGAGGCTGTGTGACACCATCTGCAAATGATGCTCTGCCTCCTGTGCTGCCCTTGATGAATCCTGTAAAGGTCAAAGAGCCTTCTTGCAACACAAGATCTGCCTCAAGACTGGCAGATGGTGCAGTGCTGTTTTCCCTGTTGCCTCTGCAAGAAGCCTGAAGGTGCAAGCACCAGATCCAGAAGTTGGGGCCAGGCTGCTTAGCAGTCTCCTTTAGGGCTCTTTACGCTTCATGACGGATGGAGTGGAAAATATGATCCCTGAGATTAAGGCTGGAAGACATACCTTGGAGGGCTGCAGCTTCCAGAGGTGGAAAGGTACAGCCAAAACGCCTTCTTTCTCATGGGCTACTCTTCTTAACTAAGCTGCTGAGTGAAACCAACCCACTGAGACATCCCAATGCAGAAATACATGCATGCATGAGGAATTAATCCCCAAACAAACTGCTTTCCTTGTCTAAGAGCAAGTACTTAATTCAGAAAATTCTTCAGTGTACAGTAACAATATGCAAGGCAAGGAACTAGCTAAATGAACTTTGTCTGGAATGAGAGAGCACAGAAAATGTCTGTGGCAGTGGCTTACTCCCTGGCTAGCTGAGCAAACTGCAACAAATGAGGGAACCAGCCCATAGTGAGGCATGTCCCAGACCTATGACATCAGCCTAGCAAGGCTTTTGTGGCTTTTTACTTGGTAAACACCATCTGTAGGCCTTTGGATTTCAATCGAGAACTTATTTAAGTTCTTTAAGAGAATTTCCTGGCAATATATAGGAAATCTCTCACGTACATGTACGTGCATGCATACAAGCATCTATTTGTATGTATACACAAAATATATATATATATATGTATGTATGTACACACCCATACATTTACACCTACATGTTGATATACACGTAGATAGACAAGTATTTATATATATGGGTACGTGTGTCTGACCAATAACTGCTTCTGGCAGAATTTTATACGTTCCTCTTGAACACAGCTACCAAGTCTACTGACTGCAGCAATCATACGCCTTGGGCAGCATTACTTAGGATGGATAGAACAGCAGGTCATTTAATCAGACAAACATCAGTGATCCAAATCACTCACAGCTTGATCCTCTTGGAATGAGGACTAACTTGTCTTCATTCTCATCTGAGCAGGACTGGGAGGAACATTTAGAGATGACCTCCCAATGCCAGCAGCAATCTCTACTCTCCATTCTGTGTTGAACGTCACACCGTCATACCATCATTTTATGTTTGTGAAAAGCTGCTAAAAATGCTCCTAACAGTCCTACGCTTAATCTTCTAGGATCTGAATGCCATGGTAAAAAGTAAGAGTTGGATGTAGAGTTTTTCTCCTCTTGTGGAAAATGCAGCTGAATTCAATGGGATTTTTTTCTATGAGTGAGGTTCCTTGGGTCAGGCCCAGCCAGCCTTGCAGTGAAAACACTCAGTCTAAATATATGCTTCTGCAACTGTGCAAAGATGGAATGAATTTCATAATGCTTGGCTTTAAACTGTAATGTCTGATTATTGCTAGTGTCTTCACACGTTTGTTTTCAATCACATTGACATCATAAAGCTTTATTTACTTTTTTGGAAAGTCTGTTTTAATTTGCCTTTCACTTCTCATTGGCAGCCTTTAAGGGTTTGTTATTTAGGCTCCTCATCTGTCTGTCTGTAATATATAATGATTCTCAACAATTTCTCCTGCTCTTTGCCCTAAGTTGTTGACTCTCTGTAAAACAGCCCATTTGGAGTAACCACTAGAAATTGCTGTATCCAGTCTTCACCAGGAGAGACCTAGAGGCAAGATCAGTGAGTAGCCTGAGTGAAAGAGAATTGCTGCATGATCTAGTGTCAGTCTGCATCAGCCCGTCAGTGTAACAGAGGGCAAAATGAGAAGGAAAGAAAAACATAGCATTATATATAAATACATGTGGTGAGATTCAGCCAAGCAGGTTTTCATCCAGATGAAAGCTTCACCCAGGACCTGCTTCTCAGTGACTTTGCATTTTGCAAAAAACAGTGACCTGGGCTCTCAGAGGGGTGACTGATCCCAGGTCTTCTTTTAAAATACCTGAGCTCACTGTCAGTGCCATTTTGCATTAGCTGACATCCCTGGATGTGTACTTTAAGGCTGGTGAATGGCTGTCATGTACACATGTGACCAACTCACTGTGCAGAAAGCTTGGAAAGGGAACCACAAGTACTGATGGACCTCCAGCCTACCCCTGAGTGCTCAAAGTGACAGCAGTGATTTGCTGGGAATGAACAGCAGGGAGAACTGCAGATTGTCTGGCACAATGAAATCTAACTCAGAAAGGATTAAGGAGTAAGCTAACACTGAGAGCCAGGCATGGAATATATGAACTGATCACCTTGGATTCTCCAGGTTTTGGGTCCTAAGTATCTTTTGTAAGAATTCCCAAGCATCAGTTGCATTGTTTCTATGCTCTTTACAGCCAAGAAATAGTTACAATAGTGTAGAATTGCTCCTAGCATCGTTTTCGTGCTGTAAGATGAGCAAGCCAGCATCAGCTTGCAGACTCAAGTAGAATATGGATACTGTGGACTATTTGTTACCTGACTTGCTGCTGAAGCCCTTCTAAATGGAAGCATTCAGGTAAAATGAAAGCAGGAAAAGCTGCTGAGAGCAGGAAAAAACTTAGGAAATCCATTTTTTTTTCTTTGTTTTGTTACCAGCGGCAAAGTAGATTAGCATGGCTTACATAGATGTCTGTGCTTGAGAGTGGAGAAAGGAAGAAAAATAGGATACAGTGTGACAGCTGCAGTCCATAAACTTGTTGATTGATTTGAATGAAAGGTAGTCAGTGAGCACTCAAGAGACTAGTGCCTTGAGTACTGTCCATCCATTCTTTTTGGCATTCTTTTCTTGCAAGCTGCTACTCCTGGATCCCCTGAGCTGCAGCATCGATGCTGTCCCACTCGCTCCTGCCACAAAGTTATAAAAGTTAGGAGTGGAGATATCCTGTTTGGTTATCTGGTCTGTTTTTTTGTTGCTGTTTTTTTTTTTCTTCAGGAAACCCACAGCAGGATGTTTCCCTAACAAAACTATTCTTGTATTTAGTACAATCTCTTCTCAAAAGTGCCTGCACGACAGAATTTGCTGGCCATGTCAAGATATGAGCTGCATTTCAGAGGGCTAGGGTGACTGCTGGAGTTGAGAGTCAGGATTGAATTTTTGCTTATGCAGTGCTTTCTCTGAGGTTTTCCTTGGTGTACTGGTCAGGTCTGCTGTGGGCTTTTTCATTTCTTCCTGGAGCATCCTGGTTGTCAGGTCTGCTTTGGAAAATCAGGTGTTCCCACTTATCTAATCCTTATAAATGTGACATGTAAGCTGAGTATAAGACCAGTGGGAAAAAACCTTGCCAGTGCTGCCACTGACTTCATTCAAAATCACACAGCGTAAAGGCTATGCTGAAGTGCTTTTGTTTGAAATCCACCTGCCCCAGTCCAAGCAGCACTTAGTGTTCCCATGTCCCACACCAGCCATGGAGGTGGCTGGCTCACAGCATCTGTGTTTGAGCCCATTCAGGGTAGTGCTGTCACTGCAAGGAGTTGTGCTGACCTTCCTGACGTTGCAGAGATGTTTCCCACAGAAACAGAGGGCAAAAAAATACAAAGAGTGTGACTTACACAGTGATTCAGTAGTGCTGTCCATGCAGACAGGGTCACCTCGGCACCAGCTATTCATCCCTTTTTAAACTGTGTTTATGGCAGTGAGTGGGGAAGAGAGAAGGAAAGCTCCATCAAGATGATTTGGTTTTTAAGCTTGTTTCAGGTTGTTCAGCGACCTCACACTGTTCAAACATAGGTGTGCATGTGTGTGTTCAGGGTGGTTCTGGTAGCTTGGTGCTTGCAGCCAAAGTAAACACTAGCAGTTAATGATGAGACCATTTTATTATCTCTTCATATGTAAAATGAATTTATTGCTGGGAAAAAGTATGCACAGACAACCCAGAGAATTAAGTCTCTTGTTTGTCCTGGTAGGCAGAGCACAGTTTCCCCATCCCCAGTTCTGCACCTTACCTCTGGGCAGAGGAGGTCCTCTGCAGGGGTTCCAGGCACTGCAGCCCCTTCCGTCCCTGACTGCTGCTGACCAGGGCACTGTGGAACGCAGAGGAGGTGATGCCTGCAGGCAAGGCAGGATTCATTCCTAGCTTTCATGGGTTGGGACTGTGAACTGGGAAGCAATCTGGAATCCTGGCTGCTTTGGTGAACCAGGGCTTGAGTGAGCCGTGGAGAGAAGAGCACTGTTTGATCTTTGGAATCTGCTTCTCAGCCAACCTTGTGCCTAGTAGAAGTCAGAGGAAATCAGCCAAGCAGAAATAATATTAAAAAAAAATAATCCAATGAGTCAGCATTTAGGCTTGTGATTTAAAAAAGGAATCATCAGGAAATGGAGAAAAATGTCACACTTCATATACTAACTCTCAAGCTCATTGCCACTTATACAGTGCAGTTCCTTTCCTATGATTAAGTGGCCAAGTTAATGTATTGGTGTGTTCTAAAACGTGTACTGTTTTGTTATGTTTGTGTGCACAAAGAAACATCTCTTGCTTCATATAGACTGAAACACTTCCTTTCTAGAGGGAAACACCTCTTAGTTCAGTAATGTAAGAAGTTGAAACAAAAGACTGTTTAGATCTTTATTGTTTCACAAACTGACATGATGTGATAGGAAACGTGCATTATTGTTAAGAGCAATGGAAGAAAACCTTAACAAAAAATGAAAAATACCTAAATACTTTAAAAAGTAAGAAACTGAAATGATGAAATACAAATGCCAACAACTTTTTTATGGCACAGGATTCATTCTTTGGGAAATTTTTGAAAAAGAAAACTACAGTTTCTTGCAACTCAAACACCAAAAGTTGATCTTTCAAGTGAAATGAAATGCCTGTATTTATTCCTCTAGTTCCTTGAACTAAAATTAAAATAAAATTAAACTCCTTCCATGTAGCATAAACAAAGCACTAAGGAGAATCTGAATAGCTGTCATTAGTTTTTATCCATGGCAGGAGATTTCGGAGAGAATAACAGAAGGAGAAAATCAAAAAGGAAGCCTGCTGCTATTAAGAGTTCAGTTTTGTACAGTGTGCTCTGGACAAGATGACCCAGTCCAGGTTAGCTAAGTATAAGCACAATCTCATTGGTGGCATCCACACTGACAAGTTTGTGTGGCTAACTTAGCAACCTCCTCCCTAGGGTCCTTCTATGCTGCATGGACACCAAGAGTTTATTCCAGAAGGCATCACTGAAGAACACAGGCAGTTATTTGCATCTCCTCCTGGATTAGTATCTTTCTTGCTTTTTGCTGTCTTTGTAAGATGGGGTAACTCCCTCTCTCCTTGTGATCCTCTTAGGGCTGATAGGTGATTTAACTGAGTACCAGCTGAAAGGTCGTTTTGGTTTTGATCCTTAAAGATCGGCCCAAAGACAGATGAAGTCCTTGCAGATAGAAAGAGATCTCCTTGCTCACTGGTGGGAACCTTTGCTACACCATGGCTTGGAAAGGTCAGGAGAAGGAAGAGAGCTCTTGTTCCACACTAAGATGTGAGAGGCTTAGTGCACATCACTTGTGCTGGAAGCTTATGGGAACAGAAGAGAGAGAAGTAACACCAGGCTTGGTGGGAGTGGCAGACAAGTCATGAAGCTGGCATGAGCTGTGGTCATGGAAAAGACCCTGCTGAAGATAAGCGTCTGTCTGCTAAGCTTGGAGGTGATATCTAGTGAGAGTTGAATGAGTTACTGTGACTGCTTTTCTGGTTTATTTTTGTCTAGGGGAAGAGAAGTATTGTCTTTTGTGTGCAGTATGTTTATAACTCAATTTCCCTTCTGACTGATGCTTTGCTCCACACTCTCCTCTCCTCTTCCATCTGGTTTCTATTGTAGTTTTAAATGAGGACAGTTTGGCTGTCTGGCAGAACAAGCGGGGTCTGTGTGACACCAGCTGCCTCTTCCAACTTCTAAGCTTCCAGCACAGTTTTAATTATAGAAGCGTCAAGATTGGAGACCATCCCCCCTCCCGTTCAGTGCCTGCACACACACACAGCTTCTGCTACAAATCCCCATCCCCATCTGATCTTCCTGCAGGAGACACCCACAGCTCTGGGACTGTTTCGTTCTGCACCTATGGTTGGTAGCCAGATCCAACATGATCCAAATATTTCAAAGATGGCTGGAAGTGGGAGGGACGGCCACTCAGACCCCATATCCCTCAAGTGCACTGAAGACCAAGCTTTATAGGAGATCAGAGCTGCTTAGGAATTTCAGAGCTGCAGGTTGTGCTCAAAGAAAACACTTACTGTGCTCCAGTTTCATACAAGTGCTGCATTTAGGGACTTGCTTTGCAGGAATCTGATGCAGTCCTTTCACCTCCAAGGATCTGAGGTCAAAGTCTGTAATTTCTGGTTGCAAGTGAAATACGTCCTATGTGGGATTTTATTGACATCACAAAACTGCCACACATTTTGGCATAACTAGCTGTTTCTCTTCACAAGAGTCAAAGACCTGGTAAGGCAGAAAGTCATGTATATAATGAGAGAAGGGCACTGCCAGAAATACAGGAGAAGCCCGGGACTGGAAAAGAAGGGCGGGTTGCAGGGCTAGAGATATTGACAGAGGTTGGTGCACACTTGGAGTCTCTAAGGCTGTCTCTATTGTGTCTTCACTCACTTTCAAAAATGAGTTGAGTTTTATATGTTTGCTGCAGATTATTCTCCTTAGATCTGTTTTTATCTTACCTCAACAGATGGAGCTGGCCTTCTCTGGTCTATGTATAAGAGGTTTGCTTATGTGCCTGAGGCCTTCTGACCTAATTTATCCCAAAGAAACTTAAACCTCAGCAAAAAAAAAATGATTATTTAATAGGTCCCACTTGTGAGAGGTCAAATTAGATGCAACAAACATCAGTGTATGCATTTTTATTTGGCTCACTTGTTCTTAACACTAGGGTTTTAAAAAGTATCTAACAAAAGGGTAAAGTCCATACCTCTTGGTATGGACTGTAGTCATGTGGCTACATGAAAGTCTGTTTAATTTTCTAACAGACTTTGTCACATAGCTTTCCAGCTCAAATAGGATTTCTGTTCAACTAGTTTTCTTTTTCCAGATAGCATGGAGTGGTTCACCTGTTGTTCCACCCCAGTGGATCTGAAGGGAATAGGATCAGCCTAGCTTTCATTTGACTGCTTACTTCACATTAGTCCCCCCAAAGAGACCTCAGCCACGAAGGCAGTCTTAATGCGCCATGTACACGTAACTTCTGCCACAAAGATAGTGCAGACTAACCAGACAAAAATGAAGAAGAGGCCTGATGTCATTTGCCTTTCCTTCTCTTTATTTCTAGCATGCTCATCATCATATGATATAAGTTCTCTGTTACGGTTACAGATAACCAAGACTTATTTTGGGATAGGAAGGTCCTCTTTTTTGATGTGTCACTTGGGCTTTTCTCAGCAAGACATTTTGGAAATTGTATACTTTTGGTTTGCTCTGTATCCTTCCACATCACCCAGTTCTCTTAGGAATTGGGTGCTGGAGGCACTGCAAAGAATGTTTTCCATGTTCCTCATGGAAGCCCCTGGTGTAAAAAAGTCCACGACTGCTTGGTGAAAAGCTTTTGCCCTGTAACTTCACCAGTTTCCCATGACTGTTGTTGCAGCAGGGTAAGGTCCCTGCCTGAGGCTCAGCTGCTAGTTAGTCTGAACCCAGCAGTGTGAAGCTCTTAAAAATCAGCACGAGGACTTTAGGTGTGATCCAACGTGGCTATTGTGCCTGCATAATGAAACCATGCTGAAAAAACCAAACCAAAACAAAAACAAAACCCACCCAGTCAGTATTCTCTGTTCCTCTGAACAGACTTCTTTGGCCTCCATTTGGGTTGGCCATGCTAAGGGACACACAAGAAGGACCCCTTTATCTCCCTCAGTAAGAGCTGAGAGGCAGAAGAGTAGCGCTTCCCTGACTCTGGGCTCAGCGATAGCGTGTCACCGAGACAGGCCCCAGCCTGGGAGCCCTCCTCAGCCAGGCCTGCAGCCTGGTCTGTGTGGTAGTGCAAGCCCACGCTTCTGAGAAACCACGAGCTGCCTCTGGCCTCAGTGGCACCTTGGAGAAAAACAACGATATGCCAGCCTTTTGTTTTTCAGGCTGTCCTTGTGGTGCTGCCTTTGGATCCTGTGTGATGAAGCATGTGCTAATATGTCATTATAGCCCTGAACTTGAGCAAGAAAGATCAGGGAAGGTCCAGCCAGAGGCATTATCTCTGTGGTGTCAGAAAGATGCAGTAATTGCTATGCCTGGTTTTCCAGTAAAACGTGTGGCTTAGCCTGTTTTCTTCTGTGCAGCTTTCCGAATGCGCAGTGCAGCAGAGTCAGCATTACAGCAAGGAACTTCAACTTTTGCATTTACTGGCTTCTGTGCTTATGGCTGTGTGAAGCACTGCGTTAAATACACAGTAGTTTCTAGCACCTAATAAGGAAGGACTCTCTTACTGTTATTGTTATAGCTGGGGTTGTTATAGAACTGGGGACAGGGAGGCTTGGTCTGACCAAGAGAATGGGGGGGGGTTCCTGTGCCTATATAATGGGAAAAAATAAACACAAGCTTTGGATCCAGGTCTGGATGTAAATGTTGTGCCTCAGATTCCTCTCAGCTTGAAAGCTGTTAAGTCCTTGGCTGGTTATGTTGATGGAGTACTTTTGAAGCCAATGTCAGATTTTGCCAGTGTGCAGATCTAGTCAATATTTGAACTTTATACCCCCTCTGTGGGAGTTTATGAGCAGTAAACCATGGGTATGTAGGCTTATATGGAAGTGTGAATGCTTCTCTGAGTTTTATCCAAGTCCATCAGTCCTGTTGGCTTGATTCAGCAAGGCTGGAGCTCTATCCTGGGGAGAGGGGATGTTCCTGGGCCCTCACGCTTTACCTCATGCTTTCAATTAGAGTGAAATTGCCTCTTTTTCTGGAAAGGAAAAAAAAAGAAGATAGAGAAAAAGAGAAGCCCTACCTTTCTTCCCACAGTGTTTCTATGGCTTCAGGCTCAATAATTGTCTCATGTCAGCATGATATGGCAGAAGCACCGCATATCCTCAATCCACAAATTAGCCATGGATATTTTGTGGGGTTTATTTTTCATTTGCCCTCTATTTCTTCTGCTATTGGACCCTTCTCTGAGTCTGCTGAGAGCCTCTGCTAAGTGTTTGATGGAATTGTCTCCTCTCCGGTGACTTATGGAAGCTCTCAGTACGTATTCACTAGGGATCACAAAATAATAGGGGCTGAAAGGGACCTCTGAAGATCATCTGGTCCAACCCCCTGCTAAAGCAGGTTGCCTACAACAGAAAAGCATCCAGGCAGCTTTTTAATATCTCCAAAGAAGGAGATTCCACAATCTTTCTGGGTTCCAGTGCTCCGTTACCCTCAAATTAAATAAGTTATTTTCCAAGTTCAGATGGAACTTCCTGTGTTCCAGTTTGTGGCTGTTTTGCCCCTCATCTGGTTGCTGGGCACCACTGAGAAGCGCCTGGCTTCATCCTCTTTTTTTAGATATTTGTAAGTATTGATAAGATCTGCTCTCAGTCTCTTGCTTGCTTTTTCTCTCCTAGTCCCCTATGTGCTGAAGAGCTGTGCGGAGTTCATTGAGACTCATGGCATCGTGGATGGGATCTATCGCCTCTCAGGAGTGACATCCAACATTCAAAAGCTGAGGTAAGGTTTGAATGCTGGAGGGATTCAGTGACGTTGCTCTGCATCTTTGTGTTGTTAGCCCCTCAGGCACATACTGGGGTCAACAGCGCTCTGCACTGATGCAGAAGGGAAACGGTGTCCAAAGCTGGTAACAGGGAAATGCAGCATTTCAGGGATATAATACATGACTAAGAAAAAAGCCTCCCTTTTATATCTGTTAATGGGAAAGGCCCGGAGGGTCTCAGCACAAGTGCTGAGTTGTTCTCTCTCACTTTAAAACAAAGCAATCTCTTTATATCAGTTTAGAGGCCCCTTGTGGAACTCTGCTAGGGAAACCAGAGACTAGTCAAAGTCTTGAGGCCTGGTCCCAGAAGCCAATCTGGCCCAGGCAGTGGATAATAGAGACATCTTCGCTTTTCAGTTTGTTTCATCCTCTAGCTGTGAAGAAATTATGCAGAGTGGAGTTTTGACATGATACAGCTCTTACTCATCTACACTGCTGCCTCCATGTTGTTTCAGACAAGAGTTTGTTTCTGACCAATGCCCAGACCTGACACGGGAAGTTTACCTCCAGGACATCCACTGTGTGGGGTCACTCTGCAAGCTGTACTTCAGGGAGCTGCCCAACCCTCTGCTCACTTATGAGCTCTACAAGAAATTCACGGTGAGACCCCTTTCTGCCCTCATTCCTAACCAGCAGTGTGGACATGCCACAGGTTCCCCTGTGACAGCTGTTTGGGTTTCAACTCCAATGTCCTGGTTTCTGGTGCGTGCATCTGTATAAACACTTCTCAGTGCTCTTCCCTTCTCATGTTGTGCTGTCTCTCTTTCTCTGTCCTTGCTTCTTCCCCGCACTGCATGTTTATTCTTCTCATTTTCTCTGTAGTTCCCTTCCTTTTGTTCATTTTTTCCCCACTGCATTTCTTCCCTGTTGTTACTCTTTCTTCCCACTGTGCATCTCCTCCCAGAACTCCTAATTCTTTTTCTTTTCCTCATTACTGTCCATCACTGGAAGCCTCTTGGGTCACCTGGGGCTTGTGATCATAATTACTAGGAAGTGATTTCCTCTTCCCTGTCCCTCCCACAGTCCTTGACACCTGAACAAACGGATTGCTCAACCCACTTGTAATATACCAACTTTTCTGCACTGTAGCATTTCCTCAGAGTTTGTCAGAGAGCAAATGACAGCACAGATTATGCCAGCTATGACATATCAAATCCATCATGCTCATGTTGTAAATACAAACAGCAGAGGGAAGTGGCAGCTGGCCAAACAGAAATCTCCAACCTTGTTTAAAGGAATTGTAATTCAAAGAGTAGTAAGTCAAACAGCCGTAGATTATACATGGATACAGCAGGAGACTGCAGGGAGCTGAGAAATTAGACCACGAAACCTGAATTTTTAAGAGAGTTGGCTAATTTTGGTGACAGACAATATTTTATTAAAAGGTGGCACAGCAGGCTACACTTGTCATTAAGGTTGCCTGGTTCTTACCCTTCTAAATCCATTTTCAGTTGTTTGTGACACCAACGAATATAAATCCGGTCATTCAGGCTGAAATCGTCCGCACTAAAGGTGTGAATTTTCAGCTACAAACGTTCACCATCTTCTTCAAACAACTGCTACGGGGGGATGGGAAGGATTGTTTTTTCAGAGTTAGAAACATCCGTCCTTTGTTAAGAATTTCTATCATCCTACTCTTCCTATTTTCTGGGCGGTGGAAGGGACAAACACTGCCAAAAATGTTGGATGTTACAGAGAAGACATTTTGTTGACAAAATCATGTTTAAGCAACTTTAGCTTCAAGTGCTGCTATCTGCATTTTCTCTACCTCTGTCAAGCGCTTGCAAACAGCACTTCACAGCAGGCACCGGGAGAGACCCACAGGGTCCACACAAGAAGACATTCTTTAAACACTCCTTGTGCAAAAGGTCAGGGAAGTCAGGTAGATGCCAGGGACTATAACTGAGCTGAGGAACACCAATTTACTAGTCTAGCTATGCTGCTTGAGACAATAGTGCTAGGTGTCCTGCTGTTTTGACGCCAATTTTTAAGTAAGAGTTGGCTGTGTTTTGAGGTGGTGGATAGTAAAACCTAAGTCAAAGCAGATCTGAAAAACTGTTGTATACTCTCAGGATATGGAGATCCTTAGTATGTAAGACAGGCTCTCCAAAATGGAGACAGTAAGAATGAATAGGACCTTGAAAATACAGAGTATTACTCATTCATAGTAACTGATGAGCCTCATTCTTGCTGGAGATATTTGGCTAGTGTCTTTCTGGCTATCACTGCTGATTTATGAAAGAAAAGCGCTATAAAGGAAACGTGAAGATTCAGATGGAAACCTTTTTTAGGAAAGAATGTTTGCTGAAAAACACAGTTTTGAGCTGATGACTTGCAGATTTTGGTTAGATACATTTGGTAAATAGTTTTACTCAAAAACAAAAGGGAAAACACTTCTGTAACTATCCAAATGTTTTTTTTACGAATACTTTCTAAAGGAAATGTTTCAACATTAAATCAACACACCCAACTCTCAAATAAAGCATATTTCAAAAAAAGGGGTTAAACAGCCTCAAATTTGAATGAAGTTTTCTTTCACTTTTAGTTGAGTATGGTGCTTGGTCAGCATTGAACAACTGTCTGTTAAAATCTCGTGCCAGCTCCCCAAAACGTTATCACTTTGAATTGACCTAAAAGTGATGTTTTTAAACTCTGGCTTCTTAAGTTTGTCCTCTCCACCACGAGATCCATTATTCACATAATTCTACTCAGTACTGATTTATAATGGGTAACCCAGCTGACAGGAAACACAGTCAGATACAGGGAGGAAAGAAATCAAAAAGGCCAAATCCCCAAGGAGCAGAAAAACCGCTAGTGGAGCGTGCATGTGCGTGGGATGTCTGAACAGGGAATGGTGGCAGCTGTGCCTAAGCAGAAGAACGCTAGTAGGAGTAAAGGATGCATGCTAATCCCAGCCTGTCTGACTCACTTGGAGCTGCCTCTGAGATGGGATAAGCTCCACTTTGAGTCACCGGAGTGATTCAGACATTTACAGCTAAGGAAAGTCAAATTCTTAATGACTAGAGAGGGTTTGGCCTTTTGGTCATCAGTCATAGATGTAGCATCACAGTCACGACCTCAGTGGCTACCAACCTTTGCAAAACAGTGCCCTCCCACACTCATTAGTTTGCCATCTGGTATTCTGGTGATATGTACTTGTATTATGGGATAGATAAGTTGACTTTGCTTGGCTTGTTCCAACCTGAGCATAGAGGCTGATGATCCCTCATGACAAATCAACGAGGTAGGAAGCCAAACCTACCTTTTCTCACTGATTGCTATTCCACTTACTAATCAGGACTTGTGAATTGTGTATTCAAAAAAAACCATTGGAGTAACAAAAAATCCAAGATTTTTAGTTGCTTTATATACCTTCTGCCATCCTCAGAGTGCTTTTATACTGCTTCAAAGATGAAAATATAGACGACATTAATTAATGGCACGATTCATGGGAATATAATAAATGGAGTTATTGGTTCTTCCTTGAATTCTGTTCCACTGTTCTAATCCTGAGCTTGGAGAGGGCCTTGGATTTCAAAGGCACAACAACAAATATGGGTCAGAAATGTGGCTTGGAATCTGAATGGGTTACAAACTCAGGAAGTCTGATATTCATATGCTAAGCATTAGGTCTTTGAGACCTGGAAGTTAAATGTAGAGATGAAAATCAGCATAGGGGGAAAAAATACTATGTACGGTCCAGTTGAAATACAATGTTTAAGATGCACCAGTTAAAGTTTATATTCCTTGAAGCCTTGTGCAAAGATCACGAAGAGTGCTTACAGTTAGGTTTTCCAGGGTTATAGTAATAAGTTTTCTTTTTCTTCTTTCTTTTCTTACTTTTTGAAGTGGAAGGTCTGCCCCTAAACATCCTGATGAGTCTTAGGCCTCGGAGAGGATCTTTGACTTGGTGCTTCCTCCATTCCAAGGCACCGTATCATCAAAATAATCAGAAAAACAGGAGGAAAATTAGCACCACTTTCTCAAATTTCAGAATAGTCTTGTTTCCTGCTCGTAGTTGGAAATGAAGCTTATAGCCAGATCTTTTCAGTTCAGAAGGGCTTGTCCTTTGCAGTTCAGATATTTTGCAATTGCAGGTGACCTGGCACACTGCTACTATGGATCACTCTCCTAGGCAGAGATCCAATTCATGCCACGTACGTGTGCAGCTGCCTGTGGGGACATGGCAGGTCATGGAAGAGTTGTAGTAGTGATGGCAGCATGGTGACACAGCCCATCTGTGACACTGAAAGGCTTGATTCCCAGCCTCCTAGAGATGTTGACATTTGGACATTTGTGTGAGTGTGGGCTTGTGACTAGGATAAGTATTTGGCACTCTGCTGTAGAAAGAGGTATATTCTACCACAAAGAGTTAAACTATCTTTAATTTAGGTAAAAGAAGGGCATCCACATCTCATGTATACCAAGCTTGTGAGTACACGCATTTTTCTTTGCCGTGATACCAGTGAGAAAACTAAAGCTATAGGGCATAGATCTGAATTCCAAGTCTTAGAGAGTAAAACAAATTCCTGTTCATCTCTGACCTTGAATCTAGCAAGATTTGACTTGGTTGCACATAAAGAGGTGGTCTGCAGGGAAACAGACGGTGACCTGAATAGGAATAGCAGCATGGTTACCATGGATGTTGTTGTGGCAAGGACGAGAAGATATTTCTGCAGTTGTGCCTAATAATTTCAGGTTCACGATGTTAAGGCAAAACTTCTGCTAGCAGCATAGTTCCCTACATCTTTCTCTGAATTCAATCCAAACCCCAGTGGCAGCAGTGTAGGCAAGGGGTTCCCAGTCACGCACTGTTTGAAGTTGCTGCTGATTTGTCCTCCCCCAACAGAAAAATTGAAAAATAGTAGCTGAACAGACGAATACCAGTGCAGTACACTCCTAGAAATGCAGACAAAAATTATCATGTCTCTTCTGGCTCTTGCTCTGTAGACACTTGATCAAGACCAACTTGAATAACCTTCATTCTAACTAATCTAGTCTAACCTTGAGTATAAGAATACATTAACCTACCTGGACTGTGATTTTACTTCTCTCATCATAAAAGATGCAAACTCACACATACTCCTTCTAGCTATCTTTAAATGTCAGATAAAAAATTGCTTATTTTTATGAATATAAAACATGCACATCCAAGCTGTTTTCATAACACAGGACCTGAAAGACCTATTATTTTTCAACACGGTTTTGGGTAAGAGGGATTTACTATTTTTCATTTTTCATTATTTTCACTTCTCTTTTTCCCTTCATTTCTATTTCACCCATTAACACACAAATTTTAAAAAAGGAAAAAAAAAAAAGAGAAAAAGAGACAACAAACATAATTCCTAATTGAAGCTCTCAGTTTTCAAACCCCAGCTCTCCTCTAAACATTGACCATCCTGTCCCAGGGTTTGGGGAAGGCGTACCAAAATTTCTGCAGCAGATTTGGGAACACAAAGCAGTGTCTTCTACCAATAGCTTTGCAAGGTAACAAGAGAGCATTCCCTGGGAGACAGGCTGTCTCATGTAACTCTCCTTATCCCTCTTCCTTTTCCCCTGAGCACACTGACAGGGTGGACTATTTCCTTTTGTCTCCACAGGAAGCAGTATCACGCTTCCCCGAGGATGAGCAGTTGGCACGGATACAAAATGTCATCCAGGAGCTACCACCATCACATTACAGGTAGGAACATATCCACCAAAGCTCTGTGGAACAAGATGGTGGCCTTCAGCATTAGGAAATATTGATTGGAACAGCAACAGAGTTATTTTCCAAAAGTTAATTCCCAAAAGCTGACTCACTGTTTCCAAATCTGACAACAATTAATCTGGCATTTAAATGCCATCCAGGAAATTGTTGTTAAATAGACTCTCCCTGTCTCAGTCTATCCTCCTCTTTGTTGGGTACAAACACCATGGCATTCTTGGACAGTGTCCTGGGTGTGGTGAGAAGCAGATAATCTGCTGTAGGTACTTGAGTTAAGCCATCAGCCTTTTCAGGACCTTCCCTTTCTCCCATCCAGATGCCATTTTCCTTGCCCTCATTATGCTGAGGATTGTTTAGTTCGTGTTTAATTCTTGGCCACCTCAGAGCAAGGTTGATCAGGCATTCACACCACCCCATGCAAACCCTGGTTCTGTAAATCCTCTCCTATAAGATCTGTTGGGTCATTGCAAACACTGTCCTCCTTGAGGAAGGGACAATCCTGAGGTCACAGCTGATTCTGAGGCCTGCTGTCCCAGTAGACAAGGATTGGTCATCTGAGTTGAAGGGAGAAGACATAATAGGCTGTACTAACAGCTTAAAGGTGACATTACCATGTGCACGCTGAGTGATCTGGCACTTTTTTCTCTATTTGTGTGAAACCACTGTAGAACACTGGAATACCTGATCAAGCACCTGACTCACCTGGCCTCCTTCAGCAGCATGACCAACATGCACACCAGAAACCTGGCCTTGGTGTGGGCTCCCAATCTCCTCAGGTATGGTAGAATCCTCTTAGCCAGAGCACTATGTTAAGCAGCAGTGTGAGTGCCTGGAAACCCCATCCACTGAGAGAAATGAAAAAGCAGGAAAGAAACAGAACAACTAAAGGGAACATCAGAGCAAAACAAGTAGCTTTTAAAAAGAGAAAGAGTTCTTTCAGGTTGAATAATCTGAGGTTTTACTGCCAGCATCCAAGGAAAGTTGTGGTTTTGCTTTTTGCAAAAATAAAGCTGTTATTTGTAAGTTGAGTACACTGATTTAAAAATGAGGAGTTAGCTCATCACTGTGGAACGGAAATGACATTTCCGATGGTGCCAGTACTTCTGCAGTGCTGTGGTGTGAGACATCAGTGCTTGGAAGACAGGGAGACAGAGCAACAATATCACAGTCCTGTGTCCAGCACTGCTTGAGTATAAGTGAAATAAGGTTGGTAGGCATAACTGGCAGCTAGCAGTGCATTGCAAGACCACCAGATAGATTTTGTTTGCCTTGCCTGGCACTCTGGAAAGAGGCCCAGATGAGACGCAGGCAGATGTTTGGCTGATATGCTGTAGAGCTGAGAGAAACAAGAAAATGTATTACCTGAAAAATTGATATTGAAATACTTTGTATCTTGGTGAAGTTGCCCTCTCCATTCATCCCCAACCCATGTGTTCAGAGGACAGAGCTATGCAGGATGAGTCCAGGACTGCTGCAGGGCAAGTAGAAGGGACGCTGCAAGAGTTACAGGCAAATCACAAAAAAGACAGAGCAGCTTCTGAAAAGGAATCAGATGTTGACTCTACTGAACATCAAAAAGTGAGAACATCACAACTGAGATGTTTTCATTCCAGCATCTGTCCTTGTCAAAAATCTGGTCTGTTTCCTTCTGCAATCTATTTTAAGTGCAAATCTTAAGGAGGATAAGAAAGGGGAAAGCAATGCAACTGCAGTTTCCTTACATGGTTATCCTATTGGCAATGCCCCAAGCTATTATCTAACACACCACTCATTAACTTTACAAAGGATCCATTGCCCAGTGATTATTTCTTCAGCAGCACTTTGGCATGTCAAGATAAGGAATGGTTCTTTGCTGAGAGCAAGAATGAGAGTGTGAGAGTGCAGGGGGCAGTGAAGAGCCTATTGGGACACGTAGCAGAGTATTGTCAAAACTTACATGGGGTTGACATGAGCAAGCTTCTGAGAGATTTCACTCAAGTCTTCCTTGGAAAGATGATTGAAGCATTGCATAAGGGGTCAGGAAGTAGTGCTTGAAGGTTCCTGTGTTATTTTTCAGACTCATCTTTGAACGTGGTAAAAGAGAACCAAAGTTGGGAGAAAGAGAGCAGTTTGAAAATCAGTTTTGTCTTCTATTGAAAGACAAAAAGGAAAAATAGCATGGGGCGGAAAGAAAATAACAGAAATGGGAGGGAAAATGGAAAAGGATTTTG
This sequence comes from Centrocercus urophasianus, assembly GCF_019232065.1. Classification (NCBI taxonomy): domain Eukaryota; kingdom Metazoa; phylum Chordata; class Aves; order Galliformes; family Phasianidae; genus Centrocercus; species Centrocercus urophasianus. Next base: position 5,096,272 of record NW_024884364.1, read on the forward strand.
AACAGAGTGAAAAGGTAGAGAGAAGAGCCTGGTGAGGAAAGGAAGGATGCAGCAAGAGCAAGAAAAACATCCTTGTTCCAAGTCTTGCAGGCAGAAAGCCAGTCTCTCCTTCTCAGAGGTCACATGTGGTAATGCTGGCTACTAGTATACCTCTTTCTCTATGCAGGTCAAAGGAGATAGAGGCTGTTGGCTGCAATGGGGATGCAGCTTTCCTGGAAGTGCGAGTCCAGCAGTTGGTGATAGAGTTCATTCTGAACCACGTGGATCAGATCTTCAGCAACAACAGAAAAGCCAGCTCTGCTGAGAGCATTGGTAACCACCTTCTTGCACCATCCCACATATCACTTGCCCTGTTTTCCAGCTCTAACTGTATCTACTGTACACTAGTATTTCAAAATCATCAAGGTTACCATGCTCATACACTCTCCTGAACAAACCTTCATCCCAGATCCTCACTATTCTAGTCCTCCTCACCCCATTTCCAGCTTTTCATTTTTAGAACTAGCTTCTTTCAGTGTGCTCCTTGATTGCCCCACAGCTCATATTTTGCATGATCCCACCTGGTTTAACCCTTTCTGCAAAAGGAAGACTGACTAGCTTCTTAATCTGGGCCCAGATTTTCTCTCTAAGACCATCAGCCATACTTTCAATAACACAGAAGGCAAGGAATGAGGGACTGTGTCCTTACTGCGGCCAGCAGTACAGCAAAACACCATTTAGCGAATTCTAAGGCTTCTGGTTGTACTGCAGCTTCTCTCCATAGCCATGAAATGCATTATATCAGGGGGAAGTTCTTTACAGAGAGAGTGGTGAGGTGCTGGAACAGGCTGCCCAGAGAGGTTGTGGATGCCCCGTCCCTGGAGGTGTTCAAGGCCAGGCTGGATGGGGCCCTGGGCAGCCTGGTCTAGTATTAAATGGGGAGGTTGGTGGCCCTGCCTGTGGCAGAGGGGTTGGAGATTCACAATCCTTGAGGTCCCTTCCAATCCTGGCCATTCTATGATTCTGCAATTCTGCATAAGAAAGGTATAGTAGTGCTGGGTTTTAGAACAGCCCCCTTTCCTAGAGCAAGACAAGGAGGAAGATGTGGAAGTGAGGAAGAATTAGTCACCAGGCATGGACTGGAGACTCAACTGCTCCAAAATCTTGGGGAGAAGGAGAGAGGGGAACATGTATAACCTGGTGCTTCTCAGGGACTCTTCTTTCTCACCAAAATATCTGCAGCATATGTGTAACACAGCCTTTGACTGACAAGTGTGGCCCTACTGGTAATGCACTTGATGAATAAGGTTGCTAGGGAGATAGAAGGCTTATCTGACAAAAGCCTCTCTCTCTGCACGTGCCTCTCCTTTCCCCTCTCCAGAGGAGCTGTCCCAGTGAAATAAAGACATGGAGCTCTTGCTCTCATCTCTTCTCACCCCACAGCTGGAATGTACTTTTTTTCTTTACAGAGAATGCACCAGTTGTGAAAAATCTGACTCACCCATCCACCTCCCTGCCAATGAAGCTGGTGAGCCTGGAAGAAGCACAGGCTCGGAGTTTGTCAGCCTCCCACCCTGCCCGGAAGGAGAGGAGAGAGAACAGCTTGCCTGAGATTGTCCCTGTAACAGGGTCCTTCTTCCACACAGTTGTTGACCTCCCTGACAGCAAGTAAGTGCTAAGAGGGATGTAAAGTGTGAACAAAAAGAGCAGGTTCCCAAGCATGATTAGGAATGAAACTTCTCTTAGAGTGACAGCCCCACACCTGCACACATTAATGGAGAGGAAATTGCATACCCTTCTCAAGTGGCAGAGTTGACAAGCATTTCAACTGCTGGGTTCGTAGCTTCACTAGTCCACCTCCCTCCATGAAGGCAGAGCCTCCTGGAGGAGGAATTAATTTCTATTCATCCTCACGTGAGCACAAGGTTTGGCTAAAAGTGGGCTGGGCATGAAGCAGGCCAGGACACTGCTCTGCCACGAGTTCCACCTGCTGGTGGCTGGTTCATAGCACTCTAGGTGGCGCTGACCTGTGTAGCTTCATTCTTCTCTGCATTCCTCTGCACTCATGGCCAAGAAACAAGAAAAAATTTCTCTTCTAGCCCTATGAGATATTTACACAGTGGCATAAATACTGAGAAGAGTCCCATTTCAGCTGATGTTGCTGCAGTTGTTGGTACTGCTGCCCAACCTAATTATTTATCTATTGGTCTATCTATCAGTTGATATATGGCTACTCAGCTGCCTCATTCTGAGAGATTATAGCCCCTGCAGCGGGAGACTCATTAATCTACTGACCCATAAAGCACTGTAGCAAAAATATTTCTTCACACTTGATATATTACAGGAAAAATGAGCTATCTAAGAGAATACAGGCTAAGAGGATAACCAATTTAAGACAAAAGGGTGTATTGGCCCTTTACAGCGTGTTTTCTTTTCTCACTTAAAGAGAACAGTCCTATCACTAAGATATTAATTGTCTTTGTAGGACTGATTTGTGCTCTTCTGAGTATTGTAGTGAAAGAATAGCAGAACTGTGGAGGTAGAAAACCCGTTTTGGGGAGCAAGTCAGACAGGTAAAATGATTCTTGCTCTTGAAGATTGAAAGGATAGGAATCAGGATAGGAAAAGAGGAATCAGGATAGGAAAAGAGGAATCAGGATAGGTTTGTGAAGGAACTAACAGCTGAACTAAACAATATTCACAGCAGAAAACTGGCTTCGGGAACAGCAGCTTCTTTCGTTTTAAAACTGGGATTTCCAAGGAGACACAGGGAACTGGCATTCCACTTCATCTGACATTTACAAGAAATTGATTTAATTCCCTTAAGCTTTCTCATTTCAGTTATTACATTATACCAGCATATGATCAACACTTATGATTAAATTCAGATTGACTTGACAAGCATTAATAGCCACTTGTATTATGGGATCCTTTTATTTTTGCAAATCCATAAAAGCTATAACTCACAAGGACTTTAAAGGATAGCTCTGTGCACCACAGAATAGTACATGTTCTATCAGTTCTAGCTGGAATTTATCTTGCATTCTGTCATTAAAACCTGTCTAAAAGACAATTTTTCTTTACTGTGTTTCAAGACACTTTTAGCCTTGGAAACCTCTCCTTTCTGGAGACAGGCATGGTTCATCACTCAGTCAATCACAGTTGCTGTACAATGATGCCAGAGCCACCTCTGTGAAGACTTGGCTTAGGTATCTTTCTGTCCATGACACAGTTAAATCAGCAATACAGAGAAATCACATGCAGAAAAGGGAGAATTATTTATGTAGCTATCTATGCTTTGCATGCACTAGAATTAAAAGAGGTGAGAGGAAAAGAGGGGCAGCATTGAGTAGAGCGAGCTCAGAGGCTTTTATGGGATACTAAAAAGATAAAAGTCTCTGAGGTTAGGTAATTTCCTGAGCAGGTTTTTTTTTTATTTTTTCTTTTTCCAGGAGAAAATTATCTACCAAGTCCAAGAAATGGAAGTCGATATTTAACTTGGGCCGTTCTGGCTCAGAATCAAAGTCTAAGCTGAGTCGAAATGGGAGTGTCTTTGTAAGGGCACAGAAGTTATCTGGTAAGAACACAATATTCAGTTCACTCTTTCTCTCCACAGCTTCTCTCTTGGCACTGATAGCAAGGGGAAACCTGTACCCATATGACACTAATGCCATTAGGCTTCAGTCTAATGGAGTCATGTTTTTTTCCTTGTTTCATGGACGTCTTATTTTTGCGTGATGGCAAGAAGCACCCTAAAGGATGATATGCCTGGCAGTTACAGCAAATATTCCATCTTGGTATGTGATAAACAGGCTCCCATTGCCCAGCTGTCAAGCCGAGGGGCTAAGAAGTGTTATGTGGTATTTTGGGTTGGAATTAGCCCTCTCCAACCCAGCCAAACCCTTACATTCCTTACACAGCACTGATGAATAGTTGTCCTTCCAGACTGTCCATCCACCAAAAGGCACTAAATAACCAACTGTCTTCAGTGCCTTCATGAAAAATAAAGGACTTTCTATGCGTCCTGTATCTCTGTACTTTGAGTGAATGGATTACTTTTGTAGCATTGACAAGGGAGAAGATGTCTTTCCTCCTGGCTGCAATCCCAAGTTCTAACCCCTCCTGAGCTTCAGTATCTTAAGTGCTGTGCTTCCTAGAAAATTACCTGGGAGTGTAAATTCTAAGCATTCAGAAATGATGACTCAAGTTCTAAAAACCGTGAAGATAACTTTAAAATAATTATTATTTTTGAAAGAAATCATAGCTTATTTCTACCTAATTTTATAAAGTGTTTTGGGCACATATCTCCTAGTTTTTGTGTTGGTTCTTTTTTTTAACTATCCTCAAAATTGGGAATTTACTTATTATAAGGAAGATGAAGGTGTGAATTTTTGCATAATCTCATGAATCCAGGAGCTGGTGTTTAGAGGAATGCTACCAAACACTGCAAGACTTACAATAGTTAATGTTGACAACATTACCTACCATCATATATAAGTGAGGCAGTCCTCAGATCAAATACAAGTGTGAAGCCAAATTCTGGATCCAGTCTTTTTTTGGATCCCTGCCTTCTCTCTGTTTTGCATGTACAGATGGCCTCACATAGGGTGCCCACTGCAGACCTTGAAATAGCTCTCCATCCTATTTTGATCATGGGATCACTTTCTCACTTTGATAAGGAATACTCTGTCCCAAAATAGCGCTAGCTCAAGGATGCCCAGGAATGTTTGGAGCCCAGTGATTTTGGGGGCTGAGCCTTTTTTCAAGCATAATACTGAATGACAGGAGGCTGTATATTTTCACCAGCAGTTGCACAGAAATGCTGAAGCATGTAGAGATTTAGGCACAGCAGTAGTGCAATAAAGCAACACTTTAGTGCTGCCATGTTGTATTTTTATGCACTCTCTGCTTACAGCATAATGTGGGGGAAACACATGAACTTGCTGTTGAAACTCAGCACATGCTTTCCCACACTTTGTGTCTATACACAAGTCACATAAAATGTGAGCTCTGCTGTTTGAATTCTGTTCCTCTGGGAATGCAGCGCCAATGCTCAAGACATCGTGCCATATGAATGAGAAAGGTAGCCAGGATTCCATACAAATGGGAAAGGTAGCTGGAGTTTCTCCTCTGCTCATGTGAAAGTCAGTCCCAGAAGCCTTAATTAAATAAACAAATGAAGTCCAATAAGCCCTCTCACTTTCTCCCTTACCTACTTTGTGCACTATTGTAAATAGCAAAGTTTGCTCTCAGATGTTTTCCAGAGCTCCATACATCCTTTTTGGGTTGCCAGAAACTTGCTGTTCTTGCCAGCTACTTTCCCCTCCATCTCCCCTTTCAGAGCAGTGGCAATCACACATCTCTGAAACCTGTCAGGAACAGATGTGTAGAGCGTTTGGTGACAAATGGCAGATCATTTCTGGATAAGTAAGTCCAGTGAGAATGACCAAGGAATAAGTTTCTAAAGGCTGTCATGAATTTCCTTCAGTGCTTACCGAAGGCTGGGTATGCTCATGCCAACAAGAGTCGGAGTGGAACACAAAAATAACTGAACATGTACTATGAGGAATGAGAGGTGGGAAGGCATTTATGCCAGTTGAGTTAAAAAGTCCCCACAGGCAATAGTGTGGTGTGACTGGGGAGGGCAGTGGTGCATGATGGCTTTGGGGATGTCAAACTGCTACACGGTGGAGATGATGTTGACTGGCTGGGTTAAGCACAGCTCTCCATATGCCTGGCAGGTGCAAGGCTGTTGTTAGCACTAGCAGATCCCCAGCTGTGTGGACAAGTGTTGCGGGTAGTAAACCGCATGGTGTACATACAGAGGGGGAATGCTTGGAAATGGAAAATAACTTTGATGTCTGTCTGGCATGCCCGTCTATATGCAGCCTTTGTTCTTTATGGGCTGAAGCCTGCAAAGCCGTGGGATCTGAAGCCTGTTTCTAAAACTCATTTTCCACAGAAAAAGCAACTATTCGTCCTGCGAAGAGCATGGACTCACTTTGTTCCCTGCCTGTGGAAGGTGAGACATCCACAGTCTGTGCTGTAAGGGTGAAGGGTGGCACCTCTGCACTCAGCTCTCTCTCCACGCCTGCATGTGGTCTGTCTTTCCTTATTTCACTGTGCTGTGTATCTTTATGTGCTCATGCTGCTGACATGTCCTCACCCTTCTGTGCATGCATTTTTAACCTTCAACTGTGCACCTGACAGTTATCACTGTACCTTAACTATGTCGCTACTAGAACTGAGATTGCCTTGATTTTGTTCTTGGTTGTTTTGGTGGACACAAAGTTCCCATTTATGAGGAAAAATAAGTATACAGGAATTTAAAATGCTTGTAACAAACCAATGGAGCTCTGAGCTGTGATCTCTGTGGGCAATGCATGCTAGCTGTAGAGTTGGATGCATTTTATTGAAAGGTGCCTCTAATAAAAATCCTAGAAGATTTCCAGAGGCGGGCATCCTATTCAGTCCTTCCTGCTCAGTGTGAAGGAGGCCACATGTCTGGAGCCTGGAAGTTGTTTGGTGTCTTTGATCCCTCATCCCTCTCATCTCTCTAGGGATATGTGGATGCTCATGATTCATAGAATCATAGAATCATAGAATCGTAGAATCGTAGAATCATAGAATCATAGAATCATAGAATCATAGAACAGCTCAGGTTGGAAAAGACCTGAAAGATCATCAAGTCCAACTGCAACCCAACCATTCTACCCTACCTCTAGCAACCCTCCACTAAATCATGTCCCTGAGCAACACGTGAAGGGCAGAACCCATTCCTGGAGGGTTGAAGGGGGGCTCCTCTCAGAGAAAGACTGATGCTAGTTGTTTGTTTCCCACTGACTGCCTCATATCCTCCTCTAGGGGAGGATGACAAGAGCAGATTCAAACGGACAGTGACTACTGGAGGGTTTTTTGTCCCGGTGATGAAAATTCGGACGGGAGGCACAGGCAGCTCATATGACCTCAGCAAGGAGAACGAGTGGGAGCGGGAAGGATCTGCCATGGGAGCCAAGGGAAACTCAGAGCTGAGTGGAGTAAAAGCTCCCTGCCGGACATCGCAGGCCAAGTGCCCCCCCGAGCAGCTGAAAGTCTTCCGGGCAGCAGAAGATGCTGAAAACGAGCAGACTTCCCCCAAAGGTGGCCGCATGTTCTACACTTCTGAAACAGCTGCCAAATCAGGGTTTCCCAGCAGTCTCTTTCCCTTGGAGGCCTCCCCTCGGCACCAGAGGAAAGCGCTGAACATCTCAGAGCCCTTCGCTGTCTCTGTCCCACTTCGGGTGTCTGCAGTTATCAGCACCAACAGCACCCCATGCCGCCTACCCACCCGGGACAAGCCTTCCCTCTCCAGCCTCGAAGAGCTGACTTCCCTGGTGCCCGAGAGCCCCAGCCCCTCTACACTGGAAGGTGGAGTCCACATGAAGATGGAGCAGGCCGCAGAGAGGAAGGAAAAGTCACCTGGGCCTCTTCTGCCAATGGCAGCATCCAGAGGTAAAAGTCTGTGGGGTAGTGGAGCTAAAACTTGGCTGTGGTGACACTCACCCTGCTCTCATGGCAGGGAAGAAACTAAGCTGTGCCAGGGCAGGCATAAGTAGTCACAGATTGACTTGGCCCCTGGTGAAGTAATGGGGCTGGGTAGGTCGTTGTCCTCACAGCACCACCCTGTTCTGCCTGGAGGGATCTCTTCAGTTCTGTTTGTTCTTCTTGGGTCACAAGAGCACCGCTTTGTTTCAGGGAGAGCTGCCAGATGCACGCTTTTTGCCACAAGTAGTAACAAAGTTCATTTGTGTTTCTGATCCAGGTTCTCTCTCTGAGGAACCGGTAGTCGCCAGAAAACCTGAGACCTTAGAAACTGTACAGCCAGCAGCAGAAAATCAGGAGATGTTACATGGGCAGAGCAGCAGCACAAACAGCCTCCAGCAATCCTCAGAGCATTGTCCTACTGTGGAGCAAGCACCAGCCTCAGACGCCCATACGGGACCGCTCCCTGCAGTTAAGACAGAGCAAGAGAGGCTCCAGATGAAGACCATCTCCCCAGAAGGCAGCTACAGCCAGCAGGAAATCCAGAAGGCTAAGCAAGAGGAAGGGTCATGCGTAAAGGATGTGGTAAGGAAGAAGTCGTAAGAAAAAAGTTGGGGAAAAATGTCATGGTGGTGACTGGGAGGCTGTTCATAGTTTCACTGTGTGCCCGTAGTCGTGAAAACTTGGTCTGTGATCTAGGCTAAGCAGAGTCAAGAATTGACCTTGCATTGATTTCACTTCTGTCCATTTAAGCACTTGGTGATTTATCTTTGCAGCTACCTACTGTCTGCTCTTTATTTTCCCTTCCTGTAACTATGACTGCAGTCAGTACAATCTGTCAGCTGTGAGACTCTCCAGATGTGAGACTGTCCAGGTGTCTGATACTTTTGACCCAAGGTCTCTGAACTCTTCTTCTATTTTTGCTGTTCTATTTTACTGTCCCGTACAGCTTGAAAATTTCTTTTTTTATTTCATTTTCTGGACACACTTTTTTCCCCCCCACTTCCTCTGTATTTCTACCAGACCTTTTTCATCAGATTTCTTACAGTGGTACTCATCGCAGGACATCTATTTAAAGATCTGTTGGTATATATTCTTAAACAGATTATACATTCCAGTGTGATTTGGGAATGTAGAACCCCTGGCAAGGCTAAGTGAGCACTGAATGGGAAGAGCTGAGAAATAGGCTGAGATATTCCAGTTCCTCATTCACCTCACTTTTTCAGTTCATCTTCTCAGGCCTCATTCTGGCCTCATCTCAGATCTTCTCCATAAACCTACTTGTTTATAAATGTATTTCCTTCACTGGGTTGATTACTGTATGTGTAACCATGAACATGCTTATCCAGGAGCCTGTCTTTTCTAAGTGACTGTATGAGGAAAATTGAGGAGTATTTGCAGTAAGTTGTGAACTGCCAGGTCATGGCATTTCTTCTGTTTTTCAGACTGAGGAGGATCCTGCAAATGCCCTTCTAGAACCACTGTGGCCAGAGATACAACATGAATTGAAAATAATCGAACCTGAAGAAGAACTCTTGCTTTTTCCAGCAGCTGACCCCAAGACAGTTCCAGTTTCTGAACCCTCTTCTTCAGTACAACCAAATAATTTTTCCTCTGGTCCAGAGCAATGTTCTACCCTGTCTGAGCAGAACTCTGCAGGCAGAACCCCACAGACCACAACTCAGGTGCCTTTATTTGGTGCCACCAACACAGAACAACCAGACAGCCACCAAAACTGCCAGTCTGAGGTGGCTGCACAGCAGAGCTGTGCTTCAGCCCTACCCAAACTGGGAACTCCCCTGACTGGCATTGCTGCTCCGAAGAACCACCACCCAGTAGTGGAAGACAGTATGAGTGAATGTGTCACTCCTCCCTTGAAATGGAATTTTCGTAGTCAACCAGAAGCTAATGAGCTTACTCCAGGAGATGAATTTTCTCTTTCCAAAGGAGCAAATTCAGAATCAGAGAAAGGAAAAGACAGCACTTGCCAGCTGCAGAAGGAAAGTGATGATCATACCAGAGTGCAGACTCAGAGTGAGATGCCTGAGATAGTGACTGCTGATGGAAGGGACACATTTTCCTCCAAGGCACTGAATGGAGCTGGAATCCAGGAGCTGAAGGAGGGCAATGCTGTCAGCAGAACTCATGATGCTGGTGACCAGGATGACGAGGATAACTGGGCAGATAATGTGCAGAGCTTAGAGCTCGTGGAGCCGTGGGAGGATCACCAATGGGTCACAAGCCCACTCCATTCTCCAACCTTTAAGGACATTCAGAAGACAATACCAGAGTTTCAGCCACAAGATCAGAGATCAGAGGCAGGCCTTTCTCTTAGACCACGATTCAGTCGCAGCCTCTCTCTGGATAGTAAAGATACAGTGATGAGTTTGTGGACTATCCCATTCTCTTTCATAGATGCCCCTGAACAGCAGCAACCTTGCAGTGACATTTTGCCACTGGCTCACGAACTGCCCAAAAAGTCCAGCTCTCCAATTAGCATGGGCAAAGCTAAGCAAGATGAGAGTAGTATGTGTTTTCCAGAAGAACCTCTGAAAACTGATGAACTGAGGTATCCCATCAGCAGGGAGGAAACACCAGCTAAGCAAGAAGAACCCTCCAGACTCCCTCTTCCAGAGCCAGAGAGAAAAAAAATGGATGTAAGCAAGGAAAACCCTTGGAGGTCAAAGTTTGAGCCGTCTTTACCATACCAAAATGCCCCCGACAGTTCTTTACAGGCAAAGATCACAAAGGAGGAATCGTCCATGTCTCGGGACATTGCCCTGGCAGAAGACAGTGTTACCAAAGTGTGTTCTGCCACTGAGTCACTTCAGAGTAATAAAGATGAAGAAACACCTCGTAAAGTGAAAACTAGGCCGTCATCCCTCAACTTGGATTCACTCGTTCCAGCTCCAGACTTCTTAACATTTGAGAGCCTGGCCATGCCTTCTGCCACTGGGAGCTTCCTGTATGGGCAGAAGGAAGTGAAAAGCAGTGATTCAGTCCCATCTCTGTCAACCACCTGCCCTGCTGGCAGTAAAGGCATTTCCTGGCGCTCCCCGTTCAGTGCCCATGTAGATCTAGATTTAGATTACCTGGCAGTGGCCCACGCCACCACTGGCCGTCGTAACTCTGCCCCCGTCAGTGTGTCAGCAGTCAGGACCTCCTTCATGATTAAGATGTGCCAGGCAAGAGCTGTGCCTGTGATACCACCCAAGATTCAGTACACCCAGATCCCCCAGCCCCTGCAGGCTCAAAATTCTGCTCCACAAGTGGAGAAGAAAGAAACAGAAGCCAAGCAGGCTGGCAGGCAGACTCAACGAGTGGCATGGGGCCACCTGGAGCCCCCCAAGAGCCCACTGACAGAGAAGAAAGCCAAAGCGGAAAAAGAAAACAGTGACCCAGCTCAAAAAGACTCAGTGTGCCCTTGGCACAGCAGCCTTGGCTCTTCACTGGAGTCGTCTCAGCCCAGCCATAACCCTAGCCTGGATGCCCCTGTTCTGCGCCGAAAGCGTACTTCTGAGGGGGAGACAGGTGGAGATAACCCCCAGTCTTCAAAGATGGAGAGGCCATCAGGGTTCTCCAAGCCTTCCTATAGATCTAGGCCTGGGAGGCCCCAGAGTTTGATTCTCTTCAGTCCCCCTTTCCCCATTATGGACCACCCCTCCTCTTCAGCAGACTCCAGGGTGTTGTTATCACCCATAAGAAGCCCTACTCAGACCTCCTCTTCGAGTTCCATTTGTGGTGATCTGTCTGAAACTTCGCGGACCACACCTGAGGGAGTGATGCTGAGGAACAAAATGACCATCCCCAAGAATGGCCAGAGACTGGAGACTTCTACCAGCTGCTTTTACCAGCCACAGAGGCGCTCTGTGATTCTGGATGGACGAAGTGGGAGGCAGATTGAATAGTAACTGCTTCCCTAGCTCCTTTTCCATGGTGGATGGGATGGGAGTGTCCACACCAAGACCAACTCTGTTTCCATTTTGCTGTTGTTATTACTGTGTTGTGCAAAAAGAACCCAATCTTTACCATTTCCTGCAAAGTATCTTGTTATGGAGGGTCAGTCTTTCTTTTTGTCTTGCTTTTTCTTCCCTTACTTATCCTTTTCTGGTCCCTCACCGTCTACTTTTTTTTGTAAGCAATTCCGAAGATATATTCTTGTTGTCTAACAAGCCCTGTGGAAGCCTTATCCTCTCTACAGAAAACAAAGGAAAAATAAATCTTGGAATAACTACAGAATGGGGCTAGGGAGGGACACTGTTCTAAAGCATTGCATCTCTGGATGTAGATAAGGTGAGGAGGTAAGTTCAAATGTTTGGAACCTCCTTCTGTCTTTTCCTCACAGCCAGTGAATGGCCATGTCTATCTATCTCTGCTGTATTCTTTGGACAGTGTAAGTCAATACTGTAGGAAGCAGAATAGCTGAAGCAGAAAGTGAAGCTGGCATCAGCAAGACACGAAAGGTGTAAGACACCCAGGGATGTTCCAGTAGCAAACATGCAACCCAAAGGTGCTGCCTCCAATGCTTCTGTTGCATTAAAAATGTGCTCTTTCTAGCACGTGCAAGGTGTGAAATGAAAGCTGAACAGGAAACGCCTAGTTGTTCTTTGAATTTTCCAAGTCATGGTTGTGAGATTTGTTGTACTCACCCACACCTTCCTTTGATAGGCTGAGGAGTGAGTGTCCAGCGAATGAGACTTCTCAGACTGGTATCAATGGAAGTGAAAATATGGTCATAATGTAGGCCAGTATCAATTATTTTTGTCATTGCTTAGAGCCAGATGACTGCTCGGCAAATATATCCAGCTATGCTCCACACAGCAGAGGAAAGCAAGAGGATCTTCTGAACTGCGTGTCCTTGGGCTATTGCCCTCTTGTGTCCTGACTGACATAATGCTTGACCCTTGGTCTTTCATTGCCACTGTGTGGCATGTCCCCAGGTGCTTCTTCCTCATTCAGACTCCTTGTCCTTACCATTTTACACTGTTTCTACGAGAGCAAGGCTGGTTTTCACCTCCCTGCTCCTCAGTGCTTTCAAATTGATTGAGGGTATGATAAAGAGGATGATTTGTGGGGCTGCAGAACAGATCACGAGCAATATTCTGAGGGATGCATTTGAAGTGAATTAAGCTCTCTCCTAAAGGCCAGTTATCATTACAGGCAAATACATGTTCATATAAGCAATAGCTGCCATGGGAATAGAATTAAAGCTTCCTTTATAAAGCCTCTAACTCTAAGTTTACTGAAGGCTCATCTGTTGCCTGGTACGTGATAATGGGCAATTGCAAAGCTGGGTACAGTCTGTACTGTCTCTGCAATTTAAATGCCACTGGTGGCTATGGAGGAGATGGGAACACAGGTATTGCTGCCAGCACTGATATTGTCCTTGTAATGGTACTTACAGGGACCATCATTCATGGAGATATCTGAGTTTGTACATCCTCCATTGTGTATTATGGGCTATTGTCTGAAAGGTATCTGAGCAGCTGGTAGGAAATACTATTAGCCACCACAATGAGTTTCAGTCAGAATTTCCCAGTGGATGTATATTTAGGGCTTTTTCCCTAAAATACTGGCATTTAAAAATTGTTAGCAAACTCAGCCCATGAGATCTTGGTCTGTCCTGAATGTGTCACTTAATTAGCGTCATTGTGGCTAAAGGGCCCAAAGTCTGTATCGTGCTTTGTCTGCACACTTTGATTGCTAAAGGAGAGAGATGCCAGGGTGCTTTTGAGAAGCTTTGGCATACAGATGCAGAGAATACATCTTCAGCAGGATTTTATCTTGCCAGATACAGAGGGAGCGTGAAAAAACAAGAGGGCTTTTCCCTGTCACAAGTTGCTGTATTTGATCCTCCCCATTGCACTCCTCACTTATGTGTTATGCAATACAAAAAGAAACAGAGGAGAGAGCTAAGCCTGTGCTGTCAGTTTTATTGAGGAAGAATATTAATTCAGAAAAGAACCTAGAGTTCTTTGGGTCCATGTTGTCTCACAGATGCCAGCCTATGCTTTACCTGGGCAAGCCGTGGATGGCAGATCCAGCACATGCAGCTTCATAATGATCATATTATCTTCCTCCCAGGCCATAAAATGCCTGTGCTGCCTGCCATTAAAACCAGGGACTGCCAATCCTCCATGTTGCTCATAGTACTGCTCTGTGCTGCATTTACATGCACCCAAGTGCCTTTCTTGTTGCCTTATGGGAAAACTTTTAAGCACCACGTGAATGTTAAATGTGAATGACTTGGGAAGGTGTGATACGATGTATTGTGGTAAGGTTTTCCAGAAAGTAAAAGTAACGGAAATGGTGCCCAGATTTTTTGGCGTCAACAAAATAGTTTACTTTAGGCAGGGATTTATATTCTCCCAGTTCCTAGAAGTTTTGACTGCCAAGGCATCTGGAATGGAGCCAGCCAAACCCATAAAATAATGTGTCAAAAGAAAAAGGAAATGTGATGAAACCTTGGCACCTTAAAACCATTCTTTCTTTTCCTTCTTGATCTCATATAAGCTGATCTATGAACAAGAAGTGAGGTCTGGCAATTTGTATATAGTACGCTCTTAACAGCATTCCAGTAAGTAATAGTATTTTTGGCATAACTGGGGAAGTTTCTGCAAGAGAAAATTACTGGAAAATTATATGTAATATTAAAGATCAGCCGCAAATGAGATCTGTATCCAGACTGTACTTTTAAAAGGTGTTTCAGAATTTGAGCTCAGATTCAGGCCCTGGGTTTTCATTAAGCATGGATTCTGTAAGAGATTTTCATTATGTAGCTATGTACAGTTTACTCTGTTAACAACTTCAACTCCAGTCTTCAGCTGATATATCAGACTTTCAAGATCCTAGCCAAGGGGGGTGTAATGCAGGCACGTCACAATAACTTTATGGCCACAAGTAGGCTTGTATCAAGGGCTGAAATAAAGCCCTTGCAGACCCTATGGAGTTGGGAGAACTTGTTTTGTTGCACAGGTGTCACCATCCACAGCTGTAGACTCAACTTCTGCAGATTTTCCAACACTTGGAAGTGGATCTGTATTGACACCACATCTGAAGTCAGCTTCAAGAACCAGGGCTTGGTAGTTGGACAGAGCCAAAAACCTGAAGCTATCGACCAATGAGTAATACTGACTGTGGTTGGATCTTCACAAGAGCCCGCTTTAGTGAGCCACTCCTGAGATCATCCCCAGGGTCAGACCTGATGTCATCTTCACATTAGGGCCACTAGGTTGTCCTCTGCAACCCTGCAGTATCAGATTGAACCTGAGACTGGAAGCTCTTCTGAAGTTCAGGGCTTTGCAGTTGTACATTGCGGGTACCAAATTCCTGTCCTCCATCACGACTCTTTAAACACAAGGTTTTAAGGAAAGATTTTATTATTACTTTTTAATCGATCCTTGGTTTTGTTTGCTTGATTTCCTGTGAAGCACTGAGAGGGATAGAGCTGTGTAATGGGATACGGGCCTCGCCCCATAGTTGAAGTTTTGTGTCAGAGCTAAGTTGATTGTTCTTGGCACTGTGGAAACAACCTTCCTAGGAAGATGGTCACATCATCTGCAGATTTGCAAGGATTATTTCAGAGGCCCAGGAACATTTAATTTCCTGTGAAGAGTTTGAAGACTCACTAAGTCTGCAGATGGACTGATTTGAATCATGGTGTGATATCACAAGCTTTTGTGGACTTCTACTAGTGGGAGATGAGAAGTGGCTAAATTTCCCTTATTCTTCCCGTGTTTTGTGCAGCTTCTGTTAAGTTCAGGCGTGAAATGGTTGGGTGAGCAAAGCTTGGAATTGCCTAATGGAAGAGAGGGTCATGGATGGTGTTAGTCCATGTGGGAGCTGCCTTATTCAGGCGAGGGTAAACAGAAATGAGGTTTATCTTATAAACCATATTGCTCTGGGGCTGCCCATCCTATGCTATCACTTCTGAAAGACCGAGGCACTTCTTTTTTCACCCTTAGAGCTTCAGAGGAACTTAGATCTGCAGTAGAGGGCATTTACAAAGCCCTGCAACATTTTCCCTCACCCAGAGTCCAAAAGGTGCAATCAAAGTCTTTTTTCTTTATGAATTCTGAAATGCCTGTAATGGTGAATATTGTGTTAAATTTATATATATATATAAGAATATTATATATAAATATATTAAAAAGGAAATGTAATTAAAATGAAGGAATTGCCTAAAAAGAATCCTACACATCTGTGAAACTTGGGCTGATGCATGAAACTATTTTGTTTCGCAACTTTTCTAGCACTGAAAGCGTGAGACCAACTGGCTTTCTGCCCTTAGAGAAGCTAATTAATTCTGTCTAGTCTGTGGTGGGTAGAAGGTCTGAATCTGCCTTCCTCAGTGGGATCATATCCTGGGAGAGGAGGGTTGAAATCATGGGAGACGAGAGTGCAAAGACTGCCTCAGCTTTCAATGACAAGCTTCTCCCCAGTCCTTGGCAGCACACCCAATCTACCAGAGCACATATTCCCTTTTGGGCACGCCCAGGTTTTGCAGTTGTACTTTTTGCTTCTCTCCATCCCTAAAAAATCAAATAAAATCTCCAGGGGTGGGGGAGAAGCTGCAGCTGATCCCAATTCTGTTTAGCTTATACTTGCTCCTAAAGACTTGGTGGTAACCAGTTGTGCTTCAAGAAAGGAATGGAAAGCTTGTCACTAAGTTCAACTGGAGATGGAGTGGGACTTCCACATGCTTGGAAGGAAAGCAAATGGTAGGAAGCAAAGGCTTCCTATGGGCTCCATGCAGTGGCCCAGACCTTGGATATTGCTCTTGCAGGCACTGGTCTCCTTTGAAACACTATTTGCTTCCAGGTCAAGGGAAGAATTGAAAATCAGACACTGTGAAAAAGACTGTCCCCATCCCGCTGGCTCTGGTTTTTGATTATTTCTCCTGCTAGCCCTGTTGGGTTGTAATTTTGTTAAGCTTTGTTCTCTGTGTGGACTTGTCTGCCTTTGTGTATTGCTTAAAAAAAAAAAAGAGAGAAAAAAGGAAACATCCACAAAAAAAGATGTTTTGCCAGGTCTCAGCCATGAGATTAAACTGGAGTTTTTATAAAAACAGAGCTGTGCCCTAGTGATGTTTCAAAATATTTTGTATCTCCTGGGTTTGGTTTATGAATGCAGTGCCAATGTGTATGCTTTCCTCTGAGACAGGATTTGAACCTTTCTCTTGTTGTACGAGTGGCCAGGGCACTGAGCTGTGTTTTCCTTGGTTTGACTGGGGGGGTGAATGTTAAGACCCTGATTATGCCTTTTTCTGATCAGGGGTTCTGAGAGCTGCAGCTGTTCTGTAGATCTGAAAATGAAGTGAGGTCTTGGAGACTTCTGCAGATTTGCCATTACTTGAAAAGCTTTAAAATTTCCAAGAGTATAATTCATGTTTTTATTTAGTATTTCAGGCTGGTGTTTCAGTGATGCATAATCACGCATGCCCTCCTGTCTGCAGTAATATAGAGCCACAGAGAATAGGGGACAAAAATACTCTGGGAGCCAAAACTTACAGAGTCGACAAGGGAAGATGAACAAGAAAAGTTACCATGAAGCTTTTGATGCATCATGTATGCATTTCTGTCAATTTGTAAAGGATAAGCAAGATCTTCACAAAATTATGAAGTTTCCTGATTCTCTGGATTCTTGCAGCATCCTCATTGATTCAGTCTCAGCTCTAGTGTGGAGGTGAATATTATTAGCGTGTGTTCATAATTCGACGCTAGGGGAAAAATAAGACAGCAACAAAAAAGACAGGAGTTCCAGTGGCTGTAGTGTCAGTGAGCATATCTGCAGTTCATCCTGCTCTGTGTTCCCCCCAAAACAACAGAAGAATCGTTAGGTTTAATGAAATGCATTTTTTTTCCTATCAGCAGCTGAACTCAGGACTTGATTCCCTTTCCTACCAACTTCATGACTTCAGTTTCCCTTTAGGAAAAGTGCCTGGGTTGTGCTTCCTGCTTTCCATGGCAACTAGCACACAAAATGGAACAGAGAACCTCTGAACTCCACAACTGTTGTTAGCTCCAGCCAATTATTAGTGCTGTATGAGAAACAGTGTTTGTGTATTCATTGTGCCACAGAGCCTAGCAGTGACTTGGCAATAAGGAGGAGAATCTCAAACTGCCCCCAGCACTGCTATTGTCAAAATGAAGCAAAAGAGGCACTGTAGAACTGGTTGTGCCCAAGTCAGCTCTGTGCCCCACGTGAGTGTGCCTGACCACATGGAAGTGCTTGAACACAGTTTCAGCCAATTCCTTTTGCCTGCTTTCCCATCACGATGTGTCTGAAAGTCTGAGTCAGGACAAGCATCTGCATTGGCTGCGTTAGAAACACCAGTTGGAACATCTTAGATAATTTCAGAGAAGTCAAAACCAAGATGAAGCTAGTTCCCATATTGATTGTTAACCAGGAGACAAGATAACCCAGCACCAGGGAGAGCCGTGTGCTTGTGTCTCATGCACTGCACTGTGGAAAGCTGGACATGCCTCTACGGTATCCCACTGGTTGGAATCTGAGGTCAGCTGGCGGCAAAAGTAAGGCAAGCAGTGAGGGAAGGAAATTTATCCCAGTGGGGGAAACTTAAGTTGATCTGGCACAAGGCAGCAACAAGAACACGATGGTAATGCCCAGGATGGAGAAAGGCAGTGAGATCTTGGAGTACATTTTCTTTCTGAGCAGGATCAGTTCTTCCAAAAACTCATCTTACGTGTTTAGGCTTAGAAATGAACAGGAGCTGTGAAGCTTGCACCTGGCTGGGTCCTGATTCCCCCAGAGGTTAGGTAGAACATGAGTGTTAAAACAAGAGCATTTGGGTCTTTCCGTAAGGAAAAAGGGTGGCTGCTTTCACATGTAGTATTTGCAAACTGCAGAGTGAGATAAGTCATATTTTGCATACCTAGTAAATTCACAGGAATCATGTCCTGTACTTTGGGTCCAGATACTTCTTAAAACCGGACCTGTTTTCTCACATCTGCTGCAGGGGGCACATATCTCTCTAGCATTCAAATCCCTTATCTGAAAAGACCAGGAAATATTTTAATTCAGTGAGAGGAAATGACTTCAAAGAAAGCTCAGTATCTGCTAAAAAATAAACCACGAGGAACAGGAACATGAGAACAACCAGAGCTGGAAGAAAGGAGAGTAACACACATGATAATTATTAAAGAAGGAAAGTTTGCAGAAAAGTAAAACCTGAAAAGGAAGAAAAAAACCACCCATAAGCCATAAGAGTTGAACCAATCTGGAAAATGTCAGAAAGTGTTCATTCTTGGTCTTTTACAGGCACAGAGGGATTTGTGTTAATGGGCATGGTGGGGATGGGCTGACGGTTGCCCTTGGTCATCTTAGAGGTCTTTTCCAACCGTAATGAGTTTATGATTCTACTATTCTAGGTGACTTGTTTCCCTCCTCCTTTGTAAGAATCAGTTTAGATTAGAAGAAACAAGTGCTCACAAACTGTAGTTGTTTACCTTCTCCCAGCTTGGTGCCTCCTGAAAAGGAGTACAGTCAGTGGTGTGCATTGCCTGAAAAGTAGAGAGAGATGGAAGGTTTTCATCCTGCACTCACATTCAATATGAGCCCCAAGCAGACAGAGCAGCTCGCTGCCCATCACTTGGTTCTCTCAAGAGTTTATCTCCACCAGTGCACATGCAGGAACTGCTAATGACCTTGCCTGTGCTGGAATTTCACCTCGCGTGCAAGCTCACATAGTCAGAAACACCCTCACCTTTTTTTCTGCTGTGGATAAAACCCTCAGCAGTCATCCTAAGCTCGCCAGGCAGCGGGCTCTCCTAAAGATGGATGACACAGATCTTAGGGAGAATTCCTGCAGGAGGTTCCCAGCATACCACACGTTGTTCAGGTTTTCCCCAGTTGCTAGAGAGAGCAGGGCTGCCACGGGGTAGAAGAAGGAGGCTTCGTTTATGAGTTTGTTTTAGGTCACGCTTGGTCCCAATAAGCATTTTTTGGCACAAGTCCCTCTTGTAAGGAATGCAAAAAATGAAGATGGCAGGACAGTGAGCAGGATGGGAAATAAATCATCTGAGTCAGAGGATGCTGAACGCCACCAACAGCCTGGTGCAGGTTTATGCACTGAGCTGGCAGCTGGATGCAAGCACACAAGGCACCATGTGCTGTGAGTGAACCAGAAAAGTGAAGAGAGATGGGGCTTGAGAAAGGGCCTGCAAAGGTGGTTCGTGCAAGTGAAGGACAAGTGAGGGGAAAGGAGGAGAGGAGTTGGAGAGCCTGCTGGAGAAATGAGGACAAAGGCAGGCCTGTGGAGCTCCGTGGCCTGAAGGAATGAAGACCTGCAGCAATGCTGGATACAAACATTCAGTAATTTGAGGGAGTGTTGGGTTTTTTGGTGCTCGTGTATTGAAGGGGTGTGGCCAGGATTTGAGACACTTGGGATCTTAGAGATCTCAAGCTGCTCAGTCAAGTGTGAATAAAGGATATTTCTGAGTGAGATTCCTTTTTCAGAATTGGAATATTGCAGTAAATTAATAATCTAAAAATACAGTTGGGAACTGTGGGAGAATTTAAACATGGATTTTTGCCAGGAGAGAACTGTGAATATTCACACCTACAGAGAAAAAATACGCAGAGCAAATATGCAAACAAACCATGGAACTTCCACCTGGTGGATTTTTTTCTTCATCTTGTTTTAGTCCAGAAGTTTTTTGTGTATCTCTGCACATTGCCTGCTTTGATGACCAGATTTGTCCACAACTTCCAGCAGTAATCCAAACAGCTGAGAATGAATAGGATTTATTTACAAGCCCCAGCCAACACACAAACCTGTTCACCATCATTCCTGTCATGGGCTCCATCCCTTCCTCACCCTCCCCTGGCATCTCAGGTAGGGAACTCGTAGAGATTGGGATCAGCCTCAGAAGCTGAAAAAACAGAAAAGCATCTTTCTTTCTTCTCCCACCTTAGTTCAGGCAGCTAAAGCTGGCTTTTTCTGGTTGAAGTGTGGTGTGCTTGGCACTTCTGCATAGATCCACCATTTCAGAGTCTGCTGGTTCATCACAAGTTTTATTTTTTTCTCTGTAAACTCTAAATCATAATGTGCCATGTGAGCTAAAGGCCCAAAAAGCGAAAGGTAAACTTGACTAACCTTAACTGGAGTACTGCGTCCAGGCCTGGGGCCCCCAGTACAAGGATGTGGAGCTCTTGGAGTGGTTCCAGAGGAGGGCCACTAAGATGATCAGGGGGCTGGAGCACCTCTCTTATGAGGAAAGGTTGAGGGAACCGGGATTGCTTAGCTTGGAGAAGAGATGGCTCCAGGAAGACCTCACTGTGGCCTTCAAGTACTTGAAGGGAGCTTATAAACAGCCGTTTACAAGGGTGGATACAAACAAGGGTTTACAGGGGTGGATAGTGATAGGACAGGGGGAATGGTTTTAAACAGAGGCAGGGGAGGTTTAGGTTAGATATTAGGAGGAAGTTTTTCACACAGAGGTGGTCACACACTGAACAGGTTGCCCAAGGAGGCTGTGGATGCCCCATCCCTGGAGGCATTCAAGGCCAGGCTGGATGTGGCTCTGGGCAGCCTGGTCTGCTGGTTGGTGACCCTGCACACAGCAGGGGGTTGAAACCAGATGAGCATTGTGGTCCTTTTCAACCCAGACCATACTATGATTCTACGAATCTAGCTGGCTTAAACTGCCATTTGTGTCATAGGTCAGTAATATCATTTTCAACTGGTAGGAGCAGTGAATATTGCAGGGATCTATTCAAGATAGTCTCAGTTTCTCTTCTCCTATAAAATCCTGCTGTATTTTCTCTATTTTGAGAGCTGTGCTATAATCTCCGCATATTTAGATGTTGCAAGAAGAAAGAGACTTCTGGGTCTGAAGCAGCAGACCAGAAGAGGAAATAATATTTAAATTTACATGCTACCGTGATCTTAAAGTTTACTGCAGTCTGTATCTCCAACCACATCCATATGCAGAAGTCTCTAGCGTGTTCCATACCTGGACATGTGGCTTATTTCCAGAGCTACCTGGCCTGCAGAAATAACCCAAGCAGGAGATCTGTAGGCAGGTGAGCAGCTCTCTGCAAAGCTGCTATGGCTGAGAAGTTTTTGGAGGGATTTGCCCAAGCGAAGATAGAGGCAGTGTGCTGTCCCTCCTCCCCCATTCCTCTTTTCTCTGCTGTTGCAGTAGGTAGGGATTTGCAGTTCTCAAGAAGGAGCATTCAGGCAAGTCTTTGCTGTTGCTGCCTAACTAAATCTTTGGATTTATTTAGCTATTTGTTACATACACACAAACAAACAAACAGGAAAGACATGTATAAAACAAACCCAAATCACTGACACATGTGGTGCCTGTGCTCTATCCACGTCCTCAAGTCTCACAAAAAGGGCTGAAGACAGAAGGCTTAAGGAAATGGCGAAGAGTCCAGACCCTCAAGGACAGTCACCTCCTAGCTGAAACAGTGACCTTTCCACATGGTCTTCCCTTCTGAAAGGGCTGATCCATGGGGATTCTTCTTTTTGAACACACAGACATAAAGAAAACCCCTCTGTGCTTCAGGCACCTGATTCTCCTTCAAGCCTTTCGCCCTCTCTGTCTCCCCCAGTACTCCAGTGAGGGAGCACTGACCTGCGCACCGTCTTTGCATCAGGGCTCTGAGCACTCAGACCTTCCTCATAGTCCCGGGGGTCCCAGATAGAAACCTTCATTTCCCCTTCCCAAACACAGAATCACGAGCGAGAGTAAAATTTTTTTTTACTTCCACTTGTTTTTAATTGTCATTTTTGGCAAATATACAAAAACAAGGAATGAAAGTAGCTGGCAAACTGTCACAATCTGAGACAGCACACCTTAAAATGCTCTACCCCAGAGGATGTTTGCACAAACATGTAACTGAAGCATTCACTCGTAAAGACACCAGATCAGCCTGTGCCGAAGTGAACCGCAGTTGAACTGACTGGATTTGGTTTGGAGAGCACCTTGTTGGCATTTTTCACAAGACTTTTGCCTTTTTTTATTGCTGCCTGGCCTGCCTGATCTGGGGATGTGGGGTGGGGAGTGCAAGGAGGACATGAGCACATCAGTGTAGACAGCAGGGTGATTGAGGGGCGTGGGACAGCCCCTGCCACAAAGCCAGCTGGAGCACAGGACCCCTTGTATTCTGCACATATTCTAGTGAAATCCTGTGTGAAGCACGTGCAGATTTTGATGGAGTTGCTCGTGGAATTTTTCATGGTCTGGCACTTCTGAAGGTAGAGAAGAAGCAGTAGTTTCACAGGGAGGTAGGTTTGAACACGGGCAGCACATTGCAGAGGAGTGAGCTAGTCTTTCATTGAGCTTGGCTAGCAGCAGACTTTTCATCTGTGATATGTCTTTGCTGCTGACACATTTAAACTCTTAGAAAATCTTCCTTACTTTAAGGCAAGGAGTGATGGATACCAGGAACAGAAGTTGAAAGATAAAATATATTAGAGAGTTCTGCAGTCTTCTCCCTTGCTGCACCCGCCTTTATTGGTCACAGGAGGTTACAGCTTTATTCAGGCGGTTCTTGCCAGAACCTATAGCATTGTGATTTACTTTCAGCCTAGTTTTAGAGAGGGCCTTTTCTGGAGCAACTATAGATGGACATTTTCCTCTGCGATTCTATCACAGAACAAATCAGATTGTGTCTTATCTTAGCTCCAAGGATTTCTCACACAGCAAAATAAAGGTTTTACCTCAGCCAGGAGACATTTAGACAGCAGAAGAAGGGACAAGAAGTGTGTGACATTAGTGTGTCATGTTTTCTGAGGGGCTAAAGCAATATGGAAGAGATAGAGGGAAAGCTTCAGGTCCCCAGTGGCACAAGGTGAATGGAGCAGGAGATGAGTGAATGCAGTTTCAAAGAATGCTTCATGGTAAGGCTGAGGATGTTGAGCCTTCAGTATGCAATTCTGCTCCAGTAGAACATGGTTCCGAGGAGGACGCAGAACTGAAAAGACAAGACTACTGAGTTTCTCTTGTCCTCATTCCTGCCCCACACCTCTCCCCCCAGTCCCATGTAATCCTACTGATAGGAGAGAACAACAGAAATACTTGATAAGCAAAGTTCATTCAGGAACAGGGAGCCTAAAGCTCTTTTATCTGCACAGAAACTTCGCAGTGCAGGAAGATGTGTGCAGACATAACTATTTGACCGGATCACTCAGCTCACTGGGGATTATCTGTCACGAAACTGCTGAACCCCAAGTATTTGAAACACTTCTGCAAAGTCTTCAAACTAGAAATGGAATTATCTCTCACCATCACAGTTTAGATGTTCCAATACCCTCTGAAAACAAGAATCTGCAAGCTGTTTGTTATGCTGTGTTACTAAGATTGCAGCAGGACACTGCAGGCCTGAAGGCCATCTAGCTCCTTCAGCGTGGTAGCCAGGGATGACGGGAAACATTAGCATGTAATCCTGCTAGTGGAGCAGGCTACAAGCATGTTGGTGAGAAATAAATATCATCTTTAGATATTTTTCAGCCCTGTCATCCTCCTCCACCCAGGTGGGTGTGGAATAGTAAGGAAAGAGAAGAGGAAATAAAAACAAAAAGTAAGTACTCACAGTCCAGCAGAGGATGGCAAAACCAAACCAGGCAACACCCCAGGCTTGCCTGTTCAGTGGCCCAGAAATAGCATCGTAACAACCCTGTAAGGCAACCATGCATGAATCAACACAAGCTTTGAGCTTCTGTTCCTCAGTTACAAGCTCATCCATCTCCAAGAGAGAGTAAAGTGGCATGATCCTCTCCTATTGTTATTTGAGTAATTCAAAAAGACAGGCCAGAACCACACTGATTATTGACAACTTGCAGATAACCTGCATGTTTCTAACTCCAGATACAAAGCAGACCCATCTTAAATACTTCAAGGACAATTTTCCACTTGCTGAACACAAAGACAGTCAACATAGAGCTGGACTCCTGAATCCAAAAGGTATAGGCAAGTTTGGAAACCTGAACATCTTCTGGAAGTGCTTGTTAGTGGAGAACTTCATGCTCATGACCCAGCAATCAGTCTGAACAGGAAAAGCTGGTTAACTGTAAAGTTCAGCAAGTGATGTGCTCAGTAAATGGATCTCACTGTAGGAAGCACTTCTCTGAGATGCCCTACTATTCATTTCCTGGGGCACAATGCCAGAGGATAACCCTTCTTCTTCTCTTGCCATCTGTTCTCCATTACTTTTGACAGCTGCCTAGAGGAGGAAAACTGCTGTCTTGCTCACTCATGTATGCACTCATCTTTGGGCAGTGTTTGATTTAGCTGATGACCACCTGCGTGTATGAGGTACTGCTTCATATCGGTAGCAGTGGAATAGTTTTCTTCCAATTCACACATTGTTAAGTGTGGCCTCCTCACCTTGAGAAAGGCATTAAGGCACTGAAGTGTGTCCAGAGTACGCCAACAGAGCTGTGGAGGGCCTGGAGCACAAGTGTTATGGGGAGTGGCTGAGGGAACTGGGTTTGTTCAGTCTGGAGAAGAGGAGGCTCGGAGGAGACCTCATCATTCTCAACAATTCCCTGATAGGAGGTGGTGGTGAGGTTTGGATTGGCCCCTTCTCCTGGCTAACAGTGATAGGACAAGAGAGAATGGTTGCAAGTTGAACCTGGGGAGATTCAGGTTGAATATTAGGAAACATTTCTTCTCAGGAAGAGTGGTGAGGCATTGGCACAGGCTAGCCCAGGGAAGTGGTGGAGTCACTGTCCCTGGAGGTGTTGAAGGACTATGTAGATGTGGCACTGAGGGACATGGCTTAGTGGCCATGGTGGAGATAGATTGGCAGTTGGACTTGATAATTTTAGAGGTCTTTTCCATTTGATTATGTGACTATTCCTAATAGTCAGAAAAGCCTTTACCACAATCTGTGCTGTATTCTACATAGTCAGGAACCTACAAGCACTGCTGCTTCTTCAGAAAACTTTTGGACACCTGTAGCTTACAGTAAAGCAGGAAGGCTATTCCCTATTTCCTTTCCATCCAGCAAGGCACTTTAGACTAACACGTGAACTGGCAAAAACAGAGAAAATCTTACGTTGCTGTTGTAGAAGCCGGGGACCCCAAGCTTGCAGCCATCAAGATTGATGGGTTCACCTCGGTTGTCCATGACACAGCAGTTGTGTGGCCAAGGAAAGTCGGCGTCGTTGTGTGTCACGCGAAAAGCAGATGTGTAGTCCTGCCAGTCCGAGGGCCCATTCACCCCGCAGCACTGGTTCTGTGGGGTGAGAGAAGGAAACTTCATGGGCCAAGGTCACAGCCCTGCACAAGGCTGGCCCCTACGTATGGTTAGGCATTAACCACAGATTTATGGGAGAGATTTTTGAAGTGCTTGGCTTTGCCAGCCTGCCATCTGATAAACAAGCAAAATGGAGAGTGTGTCAGGAGTTTGTCTAAGGTTCAAGGCAGATGCTATCCTTTTTATTACTGAGTGGGTCTGAGGAGGATTTGAAATTCCAGAGCTGCAGAGCATTTAGTAATTAGTGATAGTATTCAGTGTTATTATTACCTGAAGCATGAGATTATCCCATGTCTGTGTGACCCCTTCGGTCATCCATTTGTCATTGTTATTGTCTGCATCTGATTTCAGATACCTTTCCAGCATTTGTTTCAGGAAGAGGTTTGGAGTAAGCTGCAGGAGAAAACAAATAAACAAACAACAGCAACAACAAAAAAAAAAAAACATCAGAAAAGAATGAAGGAACGATGTAAATAAGTGGCCATGCAAAGCAAATATGTGGGTGAATTTGCACGCTTCAGTATCCAGCTAGAGAACTGGAATGCTGTTCCCCCCACCACTCCCAGTTTTACACAGAGGAGGCTAAAGAGCAAGATGTAAGGGGCAGGAGCAAGAAAGACACAGAGAACAACTCTTAAGCTTGTCCTTCCAGATGTCGGATCAAAGGAGAATGCAGAAGCCATGGGTTACATTTGATGTTGCTTGGAGCTGAAGAGCCTCCAGGTCATTTTCCCCACAGATATCTGCAATAACCCATGTCATCTTTTCCTCACTAGGAACACTGCCTGTTGTGATGCTGAAGGTTTGTATGAGAGATTAATCAGCCTCTAGCTGAAAGACTAAACGCTGCATTGATGATTCAGCAAACCCGTACTTTTATTTCCTTAGCTGCAAGGTTATAAGCATTTTGGAGCATCAAAAATAGCAAAACTCTGTTCAGAACAACAAAGATAACTCCTTCATTAGAATGAATGTTGGATACTTTCCTTGTGGGGTCTTACTCAAACTCAGCAGCAGTCCTTTGAACTTACATCGTACCACCCACCACACAGGCCATTTACTCCACTAAACAGGAAACAGCATGCCGTAAAACTGCAACATATTCCAATGCAGTTGCATGAAGATATGAGAAAGGCAATACTCACAAAGTCTCGGTGAGTTGCTGCCGTGATGCAAGAAGCCATTTCAAATGCATAAGTGATCAGCATCAGAATAATATACTGTTGGAGAGAGAGAGTAGAGTCAGCTATGGGAGAAAAAATTAAGCAGTTTATTCCCATTCTGTATTTTTCAAGTTTAAGCCCCACACCCGGTTCAAGCCAAAAGAACCTGAGCTGCATCAGTGTCCCCAGTCTTCTCTGTTCATCAGAACATTCATGTAGTCCTTATCTGTGCTCATTTCAGTTTGCAATCTTATTTCCTGAAGGTGTACGACCAGAATTGTAATCCATCTCACAGACATAATATCATCAGAAACTTGTTGAATGGCATTAATCCTATTCCATCTTCATGGATGATACTTTGCTCAATATGCCCAAGATGAACATCAGCCATTTTCTTTGCTGCATCTTATTGGCAAGTTATTACTCTGTTTGCAAGCTGGAAGCTTCTCAGCAAGAAGCCAGTCAATCCTAGTGGGAGAGACTGTACTTCAGGGAAAGAGAAGGTGCAATTTAATGTGTTGTTCAGATCCTCCTGACTCATGCTTTGTAAGGAAAGGACCTTCATGAAAACTGATTCTCAAGAGCACCACTCACAGTTTGTTTCACTGCTTCTCTTCCCTTCTCAACGCAATCCCTTTCAGTCTTTTCTGTATTCCCTGTGCAATTCTCATGCCTTCATTTTTCCTCTTACACTTCAAAATGTTTTTCCCAGATTCAAGGCATTTGTTTTCTTCTTTCACTAGCTTCTGCCCTGTACTACAGCCTTGGGTTTCAATCAAGACATCAACATTTAGAGTTAAGGAAATTCTCTTCCATCACTTGTTACTGGTGAATTTTCTGGCACGAGAGCTCAGATCTCTGTCTCCTCTTTAAAACAGACACCCTGCCACCCTACATTAAGCCAAGATAGAGCTGACTGCAGAGTTTTCAACTCTACCCTCCCTTAATGTGCACACCAATTAATTTTAACTACTGTCAATCTAAGTTGAGGACTGAGTAAGAAATTGTAGAGGTTTGTTTGCACCTTAACATTGTTTTTGGTGTATTCAAAGCTATCTATCCTCATCCCTGTAATTTCTGTTTGCTTGCTGATGCATAATGTCAGCTGCACCCATTTTTGGTACACTAACACATACTAATGCCTTGTAAAGAAGTCATTACTTATCAGCTCCTAAACTAAATGGTACATGACAGCTGAAAGGCAGTGTGAAGAAACTAGAATCTAAACCACATCCCAGGTGCATCTGATTGCACAAGTGCTTTTGCAGGGCTTCAGAGCCAGGTCAGGGTCAGGACACACAGTTTAAACCTTCATTGTGGTTACTGTCATTGTGGTTATTGCTATTAATTCCCCCACCCTAGTTTCAGAGCTTCTCACGCATGTGTCCTCACAGATATCACCTCGTGGGAGAACACAGCCAGAGACAAGAAGAACGTTTGGCTTCTCTTCACCAATAAAAGCTGTCTTTACTCGGTCGGTAAATACCAAGACAAACAGGGCAAATAAGCCAATATTTTTTAAGTTTGGCAGGAATGAACGGGCAAACACTGCTACACTTACCACCAGTAGCAAGGTCTTGTTGGACTTTATGACTCCAATGATGCCGAGGATAGACAGAGCGAGGAGTGCAAAGCCAACAAAGATACCAATCCAGGCCGCAGCATAGATGTCATCATTTTCTGTGGCTTCCAGCAGAGGGTAGAGGCCATGGGGATCTGACACAAAGAAGATGCATTCTGCTGTCAGGGCAATGCCGCACATCTGAGGAGCACAAATTAGGGAAAACTGTTAAACTGAGGGAAAGAACAGAGTCGTGAAAAGAAGACTGCATTCATTCTATTCAGCCTCCTGCCAGCAGGAGCTCCTCAACTCCTCCTGTGCCCAACTCTGCAACCCCTTTTACTATCCTTAACACAAGAACTGCGAGCAAAACTCACCCAGCCTGGACCTCAGAAGTCAGGCCTGGAACTTGAGAATGTTAAGAATAAAATTAACACAAACTTTCCTGTCACTTTATGGAAGGAGTTGGCTGGAAAGATGTTGGTCTACAGCAAGGGCTGTTCCTCTAGAGACAAGCTGGTCTGGTGGATCAACCCCTGCCATTCCTTCCAAACTGACCTACCAGAACAGCTCTCCTTTATCCCTTGCCTAATGCTACATTGCTCTTTTTACTGGTGGTCTTCACATGTGAAAAGGGATTTCTTGGCTAGGAAGCATTAAGAAGTGTCACACTGTAAGGAAGCTGCCACCCATCCACATCCCACTTCACTTACCCCAATGACCACATTCCCCAGGATTAATAGACCCTGACAGATGCGTATGCCATTGTCAGTTTTTGCCATCTTTAGATCTTCATGCAACCTGAGAAAAATCAAAGACAGTCGTCAGTTAGACCAGTACAATAGGCTTCATTTAGAAACAGAAATTACCCATGAAGAGAAGATAGACAGAATCCATCTGTCTGTACTCCTCCCACTCCTTGCTTCATGGTAGTTTTAAAGGAAAAACCTCCTGAGGCATGAAGCTAATAACTGAAATGCTCTCTGATAGTTGAGCTACGCAAGAGTGGGATGACTGTGCACAGACAGTTGCTTCAACTCACTTTTGGCTTGTTTTTTCGGTGACACACCAGTACCCATGCAGACCCCTAGCACAAGCACAGCTTATGGTGACACATTTCCATCTGGCTGGAATCAACGGCTACTGGGATGAACACCAAATGAGTTCAATTTCCTCACCTCACTTCTCCTTCAAAGAAGCCGGATTTATTCCATGGCACATCACACATCTTATTGGCCATTCCCTTTTGGCCAGCACTAGCATGGAACCAAATATAACCATAGAGATAGAGCTATATCCCACATGCATACTTATGGCTCAGGGCTTGCCATCACTTACTAAGGATATTTCCCTCTTCCCCCCCCTGCCGAGAACTGAAGCTGGGGCCCCCATTCCTTCCCAATCAGGTATGAGGGACAGAGCTGCTTAGGCTGCAGCTGGCTTGTGGGAGATGGGCCAAGTAGCATTCCCATC
The DNA here is from genome assembly GCF_019232065.1 of Centrocercus urophasianus. NCBI lineage: Eukaryota > Metazoa > Chordata > Aves > Galliformes > Phasianidae > Centrocercus > Centrocercus urophasianus. The sequence continues at coordinate 5,126,203 of NW_024884364.1, forward strand.
AAATTCCTGAGAACATTATATCCTGCAGGCTGGGCCCAGGCACTCCACCTTAAAATCAGCTCCCTCCAGGGAGAGCGGCATAAAGGATTATTCTGAGGTGTGAGACCTCTTGGAGAAATGAGCCCAAATTCCAGAGCTGATGAAGCCCTTCTTTCAAAGGGACAGAGCATGTGTGTGCATGGCAAGGAAGAAGAACTCCAACCCTGAGATAGCTGCATGTGTTGTGTCGTTAAGAAAATACAGGCAATGAAAGAAAGGCTGAAGCGGGCCCAGCTTGAGCAGGCAAAAGGCAAAAAAGCTTGACTTTCCCGCTGGAGTACCTGCACTTGAGACCCCTCTTCCTGGGGCTACCAGCTCTGAGATGCTTCAAATAAACTTTTGAAAAAAGTAGAGCAGACATTAGCAGCTGCTAATGAACCATGAGAAGTTGAAAAAAGTCAGAATTTCCTATCACCATTTCTGCAGCAGTTTGAGGTTTTGGCATGGAAAGACCTCCATTGCTTTTACCACTACACAAGCAGCAGCAGAGCACATAGGTATTTTTCCAGGATAGCACAAGTGACAATTATTTCCCAGATAAGAAGCCATTTTTACTCCCAGCCAGGTGGTTGGAGGCTGGCCCAATACATTAAAGCTGCATGATGCTGTATTTGAATGTGGATGGCAGGCTGCCAAACTTGCCCTATTTATTACTAGCCAATATGTCCAGGAGTCACACACAACGCCTTGCTGGTCAGAATCATAGAATCATCAAGTTTGGAAGGACCACTAAGATCATCATGTCCAATTATCAACCCATCACCATCGTGCACACTAACCATGTCTCTCAGGGCCGCATCTATGTGATTTTTGAACACCTCCAGGGGCAGCGACCACCATCTCCCTGGGCAGCCTGTGCCACTGCATCACCAATACTCAGGTCTGGGCTGGGCAATGCTTGGCCACATGTTCTCCAGATCCTGACAAACCTGTGACAAGCACTTGTCCTCTACATATCTGAAAGCTGTAGAGGCTACAGCCTAAATCCTTGCTCACAGTCCAGAAATTTTAGAGAAGCCTTTAGTTATTACTGACTAAAGGTCATCACAAGTCAGGGGGCAGTCCAAAAAGCAACGATATCTCCCTGATCTGAACACAGGTGCACAAATTCTATCGCATGAAAAACTGGGTCTGCTCCAGCTGCCATGCAGAGAGCTGGGTTCTGTGTCATGTTGCATCATTCCACCTGTGATTAACAAAGCCACAATCCTTTCCTTAGCATTACAGAAATTTCTTTCTCTTACCTTTCCCTCTTACGGGAACCCCTGCATTGTAACAACAGCACTGAGACCAAAAGGATGCCAGATCTGGCTTGCTCTTGGCTTTGCTCTTGGCACAACTCAGCCTTTTTTTTAATAATTAATATGAAGACTCTTGCACATGGACTCCCCACCCAACCCACATGCTTCCCAGAATTTCCCTTTCTTGTAACCAGGACTTGACTTGCTCTTGCCTCTCCTGGAGCAGGTATTACTGTAGGCAAAACAGTCTGAGAAAGAGGGCTTGATCTGAAAGCCTCAGTGGGGCTGGTTACATAAAACAATGCACAGAGAACAGGAAATGGAAAAAGGGCAGAAGAGCCTTTATCATGGATCTAAAAACGAGCAGTGCAATGGAAATCCCTCTTCCACTCCCTTCAGATGGACCCGTATAATCGGGATGCAGGGCTGGGGAGGGGCTCCAAGGTCATCACAACAGCTGGATCTGATGACAGCTGAGAGCCAACCCTCCAACACACCCTAGAAAAGAAGCTGCAGGAGATGTAGGCCTTCCCACCCCCTTATGCCTCAGAGGTAAGCCGCATTAAGCCAAAGCACTTAGGGCAGGTGCACGAATACTGAGGCAAAAACCAACCTCTGGGTTTGCCTCACACAGAGGCATGACTCACAGCCACCCACCCAGAGCGACACAGGGAGGCAGTCCCTCCCCAGGTACCAGCAGCTTGTGCCTGAGGACAGAAATAATTTTGGAAGTAGGGAAGCCTTCTGTGTGGGCTGGTTAAGGTTAGTTTACAGCCCAAACAGTTTCCTGGGGCTGCAGGCAGATGTTACTTCCATGGCCTGAGAGCTTTCTCGATTTCTCCTCCCTTCTTCCACTCACAGTGGCTTGCAGCAGGTTGTGGGGGCCAAAAAGCAAGCTCCTTTCTGCAAAGGCTGGCTCCTGCCCCTGAGTTAAAGATGACCAACACTATACAGGGTCACTACTTGCACCAGTGCCTTGATTCAGGGGCAATTCAGTCTTTGGTATATCCCTAACGCCCATTGGCCTGATTGAACTTTTGAAGCCTCTGCATCCTACTTTTACAGGTTGAAACAGGATTTCAATAGCCTTACAGATGAACGTCCCTTGCTTTCGTTTGCTCTCACTCCATTTATAGCCAAAAACGCCTATGAATAGAAATTGGCTTGGCACTTGGCACTGCCTCATGCAGAAGCAGGCTGTTTTCTGATTGCCTTGTGTTTTGTGCCAGCTGTGGTGGAATCACAGAAGTCCAGCCAACGGACGTCCAAAAACACACCTGTAAGCATCATGGGTTTCTCCAAAGTGACAGCACTCACCCCAGCATTTGTGAAGCACGAGGTACTGCCCTCCCTTCCACCAGAAGTATACAGTCTCCCTCCTTGAAGATACCCAAAACCTATCTGGACATGGTCCTGTACAGCCTAGTTTGGGTGGAGGAGACTTTCAGAGATCCCTTCCAGTCTCAACCATGCTGTGATCAACTCTGCACTACATATCCCTCTCCCTAAGATCTGGGGAGGCCTTCACCACCACTGCTTTGCTATCAGTGGGAGGCCAGAGGGAGGACACCTTACTCCCACCACAGGCCGCAGTTGGGGTACTCGAGCTGTTGCCCACCATCACAAGCATGGCGGTACAGGGGCTGGGACAGATTGGTACATCTGGAGAGCAGCACGAGGAGAGATGGCTGGGCTCAGCTGAGCTGTGCCTCACCCCCTGCTCCCACCCCACGTTTCAGCATGCCTGTGCATAGCATGGCATTCTTCTCCTCTGGTGTAAGGAAGCGCAGACAAGGGGCCCATTTGTGCAATTCCCCATGGGCTCTGCAGCCTTCAGATGCCTCAGTGGAAAGGCTCAGAGCCATGTAAGCGCAACCAAACAAACACGGCCTTTCAGCAACTGAAGCCTCAGCCTTGCCCATGGGCCCTGCCCTGCCCTTCACCCCATCCAGCCACCTCTCCTCCTATCCCTCGGGCTTGCCTGGGCCCAAGGAACAGACTGTCCCTACAAGCACGATAAGTGACAGGATGCCAGGGGAGGGAATTTGGCAAGGTGAAGCTGCTGGCTGTACTGGTGCCATGGGACAAGACTCCCCCGGTCAAGTCACAAACCCCAAGCACAGACCCCAGACACAGGCCCCTTTCACAACTCCACACCACAATGAGCTTCCATGCAGCAGGACTTGAGTAAACAAAATTCATTGTTATTGTCGTTAATGCAATTAAATAACTTATCAATGAATTCTTGGACCCTGCTGCATAGAGGCAGGGTTGAGGGTGTCGGTTGGCCATCTATTTATCCTGAGGCGAACACCTCCAGCACACATACTCTCCTCTGTCATTGCCCACCTGCCAGAAGCACACAGTCAGCCCAGGCAAAGAGCAGTGTGGTCACCAGTCTCCAACCATGTTGAAAAAGGGAAGAGCCAGCCGGTCATTTTACACTACCGGGGGAGAAATGTAAAGCAAAAACATACCTCAGCATCAAGCAGGGGTCAGAGACTAATTAAGTTTCCTTTGGAGAGAGATTGCTATGAAACAAAGCCTCTGTGTACAGAGAGGCGGCTGGTAAATCATCAGGCATAATTACCTCAGATATAGAGCTGGGAGGCAGTTTTTTCCTCTCTCCCTCATTAGTTCAGCAGAACCAAAACAAGAGATACTTTTTCTTGCCTTTCCTATTTTCATAAGTGAGGGGGATTTGTCTTTCTCAACAGTGACTTTTTATGATACTCAAATATGTTGGCAACAGATCTAATTTTCCCATTCCCTCCTCCCAAGTCTTTAGGAGAAAAAAAAAAAAAAAAAAAAAAAAAATTAAAACAGCCATACAGAAAGTAGTGTTTGCAGTAGAAGAAAAAAAGCAACTCTTAACAATCTTAGGCAGTTAACCTCATACAGGTAGCAGCCTCCCTCATACTAAACACAGCCCAGAGGCTCAAATAGAAATCATTTAACATAAAAACCTCTTTTTCTTGTAACTGATGCTTTTTGCTTCTTTGTCTGCAGAGGAAGACAGTGACCGAAGCCAGGTACTCACCCTTCTCTGCTGGCGATGCAGAAAACCAGACCCACCTGTCTGGCTGGCGAATTCCCCAAGAAGCCCCTTTCCCCCTCCTCGGCTGGTCTTTAAGGAGCCTGGGTTGCTGGAGGAGAGTGCTGTGTGATTGGTAGGGTGCCCATCACATGAGGAACAGTTTTTTTTTTCTAGACAAACCTGTTCCCCAGTTCTTGTGGGACCAGAGGGTGTCTCTGTGATTCTTAGATTGTATCGGAATGCTGTTGTGCCAAAAACAGAAAGCTTAAAGAATTTCACTCATTGTACTCTCAAAAAGGTGGACAAGTGACTCACCGCTATGAGATACTTGAGCTTTAAAGAGGATAGGCAAATTTGAAGGGTGTAAATCTAAATATTAGCATTGCTGAACTGCTGTTCGAACAGAGTGTCAAAAGAATGCATGGATGAGAAAAGAGAGAAATTAATATTAGTGTTCATTTAATTGCGTTGCATGGGAAAAACTTGAAAAATACAGTAGTTTGGGTTGGAACCACTGTGGTGTTCTTTATCTTTTTGGAATTTTTTAGAAACCAGGTGTAGGTATTGGCTGCTGTGTAAGACAGAGTGGATAGCTAGAAAAGTGGAACAACTGTTGCATTGCCTTGAGTCCAATGGTTTTTTAACTCATTCAATCTTATGTTAAGCACTGGAATAGGCTCCCCAGGGAGTTGGTTGAGTCCCCATTCCTGCATGTGTTTAAAAACCGTTTGGATGTGGTGCTCAGGGACATGATTTAGTGGAGGGTTTGGTAGTTTGGTTAGGGTGTGGTTGGAATCAATGGTCTTTAAAGTCTTTTCCAACCGGGGTGATTCTACTATTCTATGATCATGAAGATTGAGCAAAATCAAGGACATACATATGTACTAATCTGCCTGTGATGAACCAGGACTGAGGCTGAGAAACAGCAGAAAAGGCACTTCTCTCAATTTTCTCACACATTCCAGTCCAAATGTGCAAAAAATAAGCATTCCCATTACTGGAGCCTTGAGCTACAGCTACTTGTGGTTGTTTCTTCATTTGTGATGCAAAACCCAACTGAGTAGTGAGCTTGGGATGGGTGATGGAAACATCACGTTCTTGGAGTCCATCATGAATCAAAAAAAACCAGCAAAAGACATATACACTTTGTAGCCATTCTTGGAAATGTCTTCTGGGAAATTAGTGATAACTGCAATAGCTCCAATGTCTTACAGGTCCCCACAGTACCGAGGAACAGCCAAAGAGGTCCTGCCAAAGGGAGATCCAGGATGGATACATCTCATGAGATTTCACCCTGAGGAGCAGGCCATGTTTTTGGCCTTTCCTGCACAAGTAAGGCATCCCAATGGTTGGCAAAAGAAGATCCAGCTGTTGCAGCCAGTCTGGTCTGGTAGATGGGGACAAGAAATGTGCTGGTTTGGATAATTAAGAATAGGGATGTATATTTGCCTAGACCTGAATAACTCAGAGCCAGCTGCTCATTATTTGTGCTTCCAGCAACATGCATGAAAGTCCAGCTTGGTTTGGCACTCTTGGGGGGACTGTACATTTCACACTAACGGTGGGTTTCTGTTTGTGGGTTTTTGTAGTAGGCTTTTTTCTTTAACTGTGTTTTGTCAGAGGCAAGCTACGAAATTGCATGCATATGTGTGCACAGCAGAGGGTCAGAGAGAGACATGGCCTGAGAAAGATGTGTGTTGGGGCTGACAAACCGTGCAGTGGGAACCCAGAGTACTCTGTGGGGTGCCTGCAACTGCTTCAGCCTCCCCTGTAGATGTACATCTGTGCTGGTAACTTTAGATGAGAGTGTGCCGACACATTCGTGTAGCTAGATCCATACATTTGTGAAAATTGTTGTATTTGCAAACTCTAGAGGCTCAGAAATGTTCCTCCCCACACAAAGCATCAGCATGTAGAAAACCACAAGTGCATGTAGTTTCCACACACAAAATCTACACAGAGATCCACATATATGCACACCTCTGCTGCCTGTAGATTAGAAGCAGAGTACTGGGCTGAGTGTGAAGACACTGCAATTCGGGGTTTCACTTGCCAAGACAACTGGAGGTGGAAAATGACATTCCTTGGGAGAATTATCACTATGACCATGTGCTTATTGAGACAGGGCAATGTGAGAATGTGCCTGTCACCAAGTGTGCCTCAGTTTTTCAGATTTGGCATGGGAGGGATGCTGGAGAATGTCTGAAGAAAGAACAAAGCTTATGATAAATGCTGATGAGATGCTGTGGGCCATTCCAATGGGCTGACCTTGCTCCTAACTCCTGATACCATCTCATCTTCCTGTACCTTTTAAATGTCTTCTCTTCATAACATACAAATAATGATTTGGGACTGAGAGAGTGTGAGAAGGGAGGGACTTTAAGAACAAGGAAGTGGTGGCCAAACCAAACCAGGAGTCACTCCTGTGCCCACCTCATGCCATCATCATGAAGAAAGCACTTTGTGCACTGATGCATTGCAGAGGTGATGCCCGTGGGCTGCGAGCTGCTGCCTTTCCCCTCAGAGCCACATGTCCTTGCTGCAGTGACCTCCTACCCAGCGTGCCTCCATCAGCGGCCCTATCCTTGCTCTGTGTCACCCGGCTTTGCTCTCACATTCCCAGGAGGTCTGTGAACAGCTGCTTCCCATTCTGCACTCCAACCTTCTTTCCTCCACCAGACTGGGAGCTGAGGCTTGCTGTGGCCACTCGAATCCTTCCCATGTTGTGGCTGTGTGCCAGGTTCTCCCTGGAGGAGCAGGGAATTCCTCCCTCTGCCTCTGTGTGGGGGGTGACTCTGCAGGGGACAGATGTCCTCTAGCTCCTCGGGTCTGCAGTTTGCCTCCTGCCTCTGCATCCCTGTTGGGCTGTGGCTCTTGCTGCAGCTGTTTCTCCCTTTCTGCAAGGTTTTGCCCTTTTTCTGACACTTTTTTTACCTTTCAGCCTCAAGAGAGAGGGATAATTCAGGGGTGCTGGGGATAAATAAGTGAGCACCACCTACGGAGATCAGGGGAGAACAACTCTATCCCAGAAAATGTTTACCAAACAGTGCTGAGTGTGGGGAGACAAATGGCATACCACCAGCAACAACCCAGGGCTAATTATAGTGGGACAGGATAAACCACCGGGCTTCTGGGCTGGCCGCTCCATCCAAGCCTGAAAACGTACAGAGTGAAAAGCAGAACTGTATGTATATATTTAGTGTAATGTGGAATGCAGTAAGTAATTTCTTTCTAAAACCTCAGATACCTTAGTTAAGAGTGCTACAGAAAAGCCAGATACTGACACCTTTGTGATGCTGGTAATCCTGGTGTTTTGCATTTGGCAGTGCATAATCCACCCATGAATATGGCATTGCACTCCTTATTCCTAAGAAGAATGCTCTTGATGTCTGGGGTTTCTTAATATTTTTGTGAAGGTGGGAGTGACACCTTATTTTTCTAATTTTATATGGTAGAGTTTTATTCATGGTACATGGTTCATTTCATACACATACTTATGATACATGGTTTATTTCAGTGTCATGAGGACTTGCAATTTTTGTTGGGTGCATGGACTCCATGCTACTGGAATCATGTGATGATTGCATGAAAATCTGTACTTTCAGCTTTTCAAAAGATCTCTTCTTCTTCTGACAAGTGAGCAAGCAGAAAGGCCAAACAGGTTGGACAAGGCTGCTCAGTCTGGGAAAGAACTGGGTTCAAGCTAGGAGCTGCCCCCCCAGGGAATTTTGGATCACAGCTGATTTCAGCTCCTCAGTGGTCTTGGCTCAAATACTTAGAGAAATGGTGGGTATTTCTAAAGGCTGATCTCTGCTGATTGCTGCTACTATTGGAAAAGAAAGTCCTGAGGGTGCCTTCCTGCACACATTGCTAGAGATTTGGGCTCTGAATCTCTTCTAAGGAAGTCTCTTTTACTCTGTTCACTATGAAGGAGACTGATAGGAGAGCCTTATCACAGGCTTGAGGCTAATTTCTGCAAAGGAAAACCCAGACAGAAATATCTACATCTTAGATCTGCTCCTGTCACCTGGGTCTTTCAAGCACTTAGAGGTCCTTTTTTTGGTACATGCTGAGATAAAACAAGCATGGAGGAGACTGGGGAAGCTCTGGGATCAAGCCCTGCCCTGGGCCTGTCCCACCAGCCAGTTTCTGCTGTTGTGGCAGGAGACCAAGCCCTGACAGAGCAGTGTTCTCCAGCCAACACCCTTGATGGTGTAAAAGGGCAAGTAAATGGGACATGAATCTCCAGAATCTCATCTTTAGCCTCCTGTGGAGGGTTTGCCTATCTGAGCATTTATCCAAGCAGCAAGAAAACAGCAGTGGATATGGCTCTGCTCTCCTCCTGGCATGAGGGATGACCTAGGTGGGCTATGGTCCTTGGAAGTGTGGTGGCTGTGAAGCATAAATAAATCATCAGAGGAAGTTCTGGACCCTGCTGATGGCTTTAAAAATCATAAAAGAGGAAAAAAATGAGTACTGTAGATCTGGGAAAGCCTTGGAAAGTATACAGCACACTACTGCTATCTGGGGGCTCACAAACAGTGGCAGGAAGTACTTCTCATCCTACAGCCACACCATTTCTAACCTCTCAGCTCATATGCTGAAGAGCAGCACAAAATTTGCAAGGGAGCCAACTCTCTTCAGTCTGCTAGAGTGAAAGCATTCTATAGGGAGTAGATTTTTATAAAGTGCAATCTCCCTTTTCCTTGCTGATGTCCTTGCATTCCCACAGATAAAGTCTACCTCTTTCTTGTACAGGACCACTGATTTACCATTTCCTTCAGCATTAATACTCTCTCCCTTCCCCAGATACCATTTACCTTTCCTCTCAGGTGGCTGAGTTGATGGACATGAAATTCAAGCAAATGTTTTTTATTTCACTTCACCTCGAAGATTGCTGTTTTTGCTGCAGACCTGGAGAATGATTTGTGTGCACTTAGTTGCTTTTTGTAACTTCGCTAGTTGATCTGATAAAAGCTATTACTCCTGTCCTCAAGCGCTGTCCTATCTGAGTCTCAGGAAGAGTTTAAGGGTGTTTTAATGGGTAGTTTTCCCCATGGTTAGAATACGCTCACAGACTAAAATGGCCAAGAGAGGAGAAAATCTAGGGCAGGCTAGCCCACTACTGTTTGAGGAGCCTGGCAAGGGAAGGGTCACAGAAGGACAGAAATCTCAGCAAACTTGGACAGAAGATTACCTGGGATCTTGCAGAATGTAGAGTGGGAGAAAAGACTTTTGAGAAGACAGAAGTTTCCTGATTATGCTTTAGATAGCTCCATTAAAAGGCTGGCAATGTCCAGGGAAAATTAGCTAGAAAGTGCTTCTATCTTGCTCTTGGTTGTGAATTTGTAGGTGAATCTAGTGTTGATATATGTACTAACATGTGGTCCCAGATCCTGAATGACCTTGGCAGTGTGATGAACTTTTGATTCTAATGTTTCAGTTGTATTTCATCTAACAGACCGGGAACAAGCTGTTCTGTCTGGACCTGATGACTTCACTGCTGTTGCTGATGATTAAAAATATATCCTTCAAAATACCTTGTCTGTCAGCTGTAGAAAGAGGAACTCTTATTTGGAGATCTTTACTGCTTGTTTGCATGGGGCCAATGAAATTTCTTCACATTAACTGTTCCAGTTCATTACTGAAAAGTGTGTGGGATACTTCATTTCTCCCAAATCCATCCTCTTTGCCTCCTCAGCATTGGCTGCTTCTGATTTGGCCATAATGGCTGGCAGTGGAGCACTGCCATCTACGTATGGTTGTCTGTCACTGTCCTGTTCCCAATATACTTGCTGTAAGCCACGTGCTGTAAGCCTCTGTCTATCTGATTTTTCTCAGCATCTCTACCATCCACCTTGCTGTAGGGCTGGAGCACCCAAGAGGAAGAGGGAAGACTGTCAAGTCAATTTGCTTTGCAGTGCAACTGTAGGGACACAGGAGATTAGCAAAGGGGTGTTGGGTGGTGCAGTGCTTGGGAGCTCTGGGCTGGAAATAAATAGTACATGTGACTCGGATGAGTTTATAGTGCTCCAAAGCACTTGCCTGGACAAGGGTGTGGTTGGCATCCGATTGCTTTGACAGAACTGTAGGTACTATCCTAAACACTTCCTGTGAAACTATTTTGAGGTTTCAGTAAGTAGCTGGAAACTTTCCTGAGAAGACTGCAAGACTCAGATCCTGCCACAGAATCACAGAATCATAGAATCCTTAGAGTTGGAAGGGACCATTAAAGGTCATCTAGTCCAACTCCCCTGATAGAAACAGGAACATCCGTGGCTAAATCACGCTGCTCAGAGCCCAGTCCACCTTGACCTTGAACGTCTCCAGAGATGGGGCATCCACCATCTCTCTGGGCAACCTGTTACAGTGCCCCATTAACCTCAATGAAAAAGACTTTTTCCTTATATCCAACCTGAATGTACCCTCTTTTAGTTTGAAACCATTTCCTCTTGTCCTGTCACCGCAGACCCTGCTAAAGACTTTCTCATAGCTCCCCTTTAGTTACTTGAAAGGCTGCTACCATATCCCCTCAGAGCCTTCTCTTCTGTCTGAACAGCCCCAGTTCTTTCAGCTTGTCCTTGTAGGATAGATGTTCCATCCCTTGGATCAGTTTTGTGGCCCTCCTCTGGATGCACTCCAACATGTCCATGTCTCTCCTGTCCTAAGGACTCCACATCTGGACACAATATTTCAGGTGAAGTCTCACCAGCACAGAGTAGGACAGGATCACCTCCCTCAAACTGCTGGCCACGCTTCTTTTGATGCAGCCCAGGATATGGTTGGCCTTCTGGGCTACAAGGGCACATTACTGGCTCGTGTCCAGCTCCCCATCCACAGTACTTCCAAGTCCTTTTTGGCAGGGCTATGCTCAATCCTTTCATCCCCTAGCTTGTGTTGGTAGTGGGAGTTTCCTCAACCCGGATGTGAGACGTTGCACTTGACTTTGTTGAACCTCATGAGGTTCTTCTGGGCCCACTGCTCAAGCCTGTCTAGGTCTCTCTGAATGGCATCCTGTCCCTCAGGCACGTCCAGTATGCCACGTAGGTTGGTGTCATCTGCAAAGTTGCTAAGGGTACACTCAACCCCACTGTAAATGTCATTGATGAAGATATTAAAAATAATCAGTTCCAGCACCAACACCTGGGAAACATCACTCATCACAGATCTCCATTCAGCCACTGAGCCATTGACCACCACTCTCTGTACTTGATTCTGCAGCCAGTTCTTCATCCATCAAACAATCCACCCATCAAATTCATATCTTTCCAATTTGGAGAGAAGGATGTTGTGGGGTACCGTGTCGAAGGCCTTACTGCAGTTCAGATAGATGACATCAGTGTCTCTTCTTTTGTCCACTGATGCAGTGACACCATCATAGAAGGCCAGTAGGTTGGTCAAGCAGGACTTGCTCTTGGTGAAGCCATGTTTTTTCTCCTGTACCACCTCCCTGTCTTCCACGTATCTTAGCATAGCTTCTAGGAGGATGTGTTACATGATCTTTCCTGGCACAGAGGTGAGACTGACTGGTAGTTTCCTGGGTCATCCTTTTTACCCTTTTGAAAAATGGACATGATGTCGTCTTTTTACCAATCACCAGGGATTTCACCTGACTGCCACGACTCTCTACATATCATCTAGAGTGTTCTAGCAACTACATCAACCAATTCCCTCAGGACTCTGGGATACATCCCGTCAGGACTCACAGACTTGGGGATGTTAATGTTCCTCAGGTGGTCACAAACCTGATCTTCTCTCACAGCAGGAGGGGCGTTGCTTTCTCAATCCCTTCTTTCCAAATAAATTGTTCGAGGGCTGTGTGATGAGTAGTTATCAGAGAAGACTGAGGCAAAAAAATTAAGTGCCTCAGCCTTCTCCTTGTCTGTTGTTACCAGCTTGCCTGTGTTACTCATTAGTGGGGGTATTCCCTCTTGAATGTTTCTTTTCTAGTTGAGGTACCTGTAGAAACCTTTCTTGTTCTTGGCACCCCTGGCCAAGTTTATTTCAAACTGAGCCGTGGCTTTCCTGACTCCATCCCTACACGGCCTAGCAGCTTCCTTATACTCTTGCCATGGTATCTGTCCCTGCTTCCACTGCCTGTGAATTTTCTTCTTACTTGATTGGCAGGTCCTGCTTCAGCCATGCTGGTCTCTTGCCTTTTTTTCCTGACTTGCTGCACCTAGGGATGGAGAGCTCTCATGCTCTGAGGAAAGCGTCCTTAAATATATATGCCAGCTCTGCTCTGCGCTTCTGTCCATGAGGACAGTTTCCCATGGGGTTTGGTTGACTCCCTCCGTGAAGAGTTGGAAATTATCTTTCCTATAATTTAGCACCCTAATTTTACTCTTTGACTGTCTTATATACCTCAGGAGCGTGAACTCCACCATAGCATGATTGCTACAACCCAGGCAGCCATAGGCTTTCGACTTGTTCATTACTACTCTTTAGGGACAGCTCTTCACATTCTATTCCTTTCCTGATACAGATGGCAATGCACCCGCCCCTTGTTCCTTGCCTGTCCCTTCTGAACACCTTGTAGCCATCGACAGCCACACGCACACGGAATTTGACCCAATCAACCCATTACCTAGCTAACCACAACTTGGGTTTTAGTTTCAGGTGGGAGATAGATGGAGGTGTACTTTGGGCCATCAAGCTCTTTTGCATGGACTTTTTCTGCCTTGCTTGTAGCTCCTGCCGGCCGTACCTTGAATTAGTCTCGGAAGGGCTCTAGCGAAGGCTCAGCCGGTCTGTGCTGCCCTCTCATGGGCACACTTAGGAAAGGTTAAATTTCATCCGGTTTTAGCACCATTTGTCACTCATGATTTCTTCAAAGCCTGAAAGGTTTGTGAACAACTTCTAAGAGGGTCGTGAAATGTAACTATGAAAACTAATTCTATTTACAGTTGTGTTGGACTCCTCCCAGCTCTGACCTTTCTAAGGAGCTCTGCTTTTCATTTGGAAACATTCAGATATCTAATAGGGAAAAAAAAGGAGCTGTGGCTCTAGAGAACAGCTGGAATTTCTCCCATTTACACTTTCATCCGTCCTGTCAAACATCTATTGGCATCATGGCATCATGACATGGTCAAGGAGTGTCTCAGGAGGGCTCAGTTGTGCTACTACAGATTCAAACCATAGGCAGAGTTGCTACATGTTGATACAGGGCCAAAATCTGGCTTCCCTGATGGACAGAATTCTCATTGCTTTCAATACTAGGGAGTTTCAGCAAACTGTTGACACTTCCTTTCCTTGGATCTCCTTGCAAAGAGGCAGGATATTATGCTAGACCCAAGGGGATACTTGAACAATAGCTGGATAGACTAGGTATCTTTTTGCTCTTCACAGGGACTCCTGTTGTTTATGGTTTGTGTATATAGGTACATATATTGTTTATATAACTTTGAGTCTGTTTTAAAAACCAGTGACTCTCTGATCACTCACTCACCTGCACTTTAATATAGCCTTCTCCCTAATGTCTACTCACCTGCTCAAACACCAATGCCTCCTCAAGGTGGGAACAATTTTTCTTCAGTGGCTGGTGTGTTTTCCCCATTAACAAACAATTGTGCTATCCCATATGCATCTTTATTCATCTCTACTTCCTGTTTTATAGTTGAAGAGAAGCTGAGAGAAGGGAAGCAGGAAGGACAGAGTTCACCTCTTGTTCTTACAAACTATCTAGCCCTCATCTGGATCTCAGCTCTTAACTCTTCAGAAGATTTTCTAGGTATTGAACCAGGTGATTCCAAATAAGACATTTCCAATAAAGGCTTGTCAGTTTATAGTGAAGTTTTCACAAGCAAGTGTAAGCTGGTCGTTGCACTCCCTTAGCTACATTATCTACATTTTCACTCCTGCAAACTGTACTAGTACCTGTCCACCATTGAAAGACTGGCTCTATGCAGAACTGTGTTTCTCCATCTCTCACCACTCTAATCACTGGCAATGAAGAAGAGTTTAATTTTGGTCTCAGAGTAGGTAACAACACACATGAAAAAAAGGAAGTGAGCCCCTCTTATAGTGTTTGTTCCTTCCATGGTATTACACAACTGCAGTTAATGAAGTTATACCAGCATTTTCTCCCATCTTCTGCACTGGGAATCATTGAATGGAATGGGTTGGAAGGGACCTCAAAGATAATCTAGTTCCAAACCCTGTGCCCTAGGCAGGAAATACAGGAAAGCTCACTCTAGACTTCATACGCCATGGAGTTGCCCTTCTTAATGCCTCTAGGCATCTAGTTCTGTGGTAAAGAAGGCTGACATCTTCCCACCCAAGAAAGGAGTTGCATGGGGAATTGGGGTGATGGCCTCAAGGAAAGAAGGAAGAGCCACTCTGTTTGTTTGCACCTGGCATTTCTAGAACAGACTAAATACTGCAGTGTCTGTGTTCTCTGATCTTGAATTATGTGTATAGAAAGCTCCTGGGGTTGTTTTGCCTTTTACTGTTCTGGAGTGACATTCCAGCTCACCACTTTTCCCCAAGAGAGAATGATAAGTGTCTCTTCCTCCAACCCACGTCACCTCAACAAGTCAAATTCTCCCTTTTCATTTGTTGAAACATAGTCCAAAACTTCTGATGAAGTTGCTACATTAATGCTGCCAATGAAGATAGTTCCAAAAAATCAATGCAGTCATAAATACTAAAGTCTGACTTTAACAGAACGTTTCTTCTTTTTCTTCTGCATTTCTTCTGGCTGTAAGAACAGTCAGGAGAAACTTTCCCTTGAATACAACCTGAAGGCATTTCAGACAGGGTTAGGTCAGTTCCCTGGTGTATCCCCATTCTAAGCTCTTACAAATTCCCTCGTCTTCATCTTGAGTTCTCCCCTAATCCAAGCTCTTTATTAGACTTCATGCAGAGGTTAATTTCTTCCATTTTAGACATGCAGGCTCGGAATAGTTGCTGCTGAGTATTTTAAGTTTCACATGATTGTGAAACTTCAAAATCAGTGGCATTAAACTAACTTAAAATTGGTGTTACGTAGATGTGATTCATATCCAGTGAGTCACAATGGAATGTCTCAGCTATCTGTAAGTGGCAGACCATTGAAGAGCTACCCTTCCTGTGCACTTCAGCTAAGAAGCAGAATAGAGACTGTGTGAACATTTCAAAGGATTTTTAATCAGCAGTTACAACATTTTTAATATCTTCTTTTTTTTTTTACTTGGCAAGAGACAGTACACTGGCAACATACTACTGCTTGTGTACATCAGTTGATTAGTTCTGTACAGAGAAGGCAAAAAATGAGTCTGGCGTTTTGATCTGTGACACATATTTCAAGGCGTGTACAATTTCTTTCTATAAGATTCACACCAGAAATGGTCTGAGCATGACAAAACAGTGCTATTTGTCATCTGAAATGGACATCGTGCTTCTGCGTCAGCTCATGGATAAACAACAAATCTCATCTGTGAAAATACCACACTTCCTAGGTGCCCAGATCAAACTGCAGAAACGACACCCCTGGGAACAACAAACTATTTCCAGCCTCTCCACCTCCCAGTTCATAGCGTGTTCCTATCCATTAACAAAACAAAGCAATGCACAGGTGTGGATGAAAAAAATTCAAAACACTCTTTTAGAAAGAATGCACGTCAGTGCGCACACATCTCCCTTATGGAGGGGGAAAAACAAACAGCAAATGTTAGTCATGTTGCTTAACGCGCTATTGGAGGGCATTCAAATCTACAGTGACTGGTGTGATACAGGGACTTATATGGAATAGTTTCAGTTACACACAATGAACTGTTGATTCCTTCAGAGCACCCAAAGCGAGCAATTAAATGAGGGCTTTATGTCATGTTGATAAATGTCCACTTATGAAGAAGACACATGGATCCAATGGCTTGGGAAAGAAATCTTGGAAAAAAGACAGTCACTCTGGAATTAAGACCACAATAAATGTTTCCATTTTAAATCTAGCTTTTCTCCTTTTCTTCACGGCAGAAAAGCCTTCACACACACAAACATCAGTGGTGCATTAGTGCCTTAATGTGAGGTAGAATTTTCTTAGAGCTAAAGTCTGTTTTTCAGTAAAGCTTTGAAGCAAATCAAAAAGGACTGTGGTGTTGTATCAGCCTAAACACAATAATCTGCACATCTTCTGAAGAATACTTTTATTTTCAAAACTGAAGTTCCTAGCCTGAATTTCTAAAAAAAAAAAAAAAAAAAAAAAAAAAGTACATATATATGTATATAGAGTTCAAAATACAATCCAGTTATCTACAAGGCTTGAGGAGAAGGAAGCAACATGTCCCCTCATATGTCTTATGAAGTTTCCCAGGATTTTCTATTAAAGACCCTACTGGGATTGGTATGGGTATTGCCCCCAAGCCTACTGCTTTCTCTTGCCATCCATGCAAGACAGTTGCAGGCCCACACAGCCGCCCTGAGTGCAGCCACATACACTGCTACACAACTGCTGCTTCTCAAAGGAGAGGGAGCTTAATCCTTAGAATGGAGAGACAGACGCTTATTAGCACTGGAGAGAACTTCTTGCTACCACGTAGTGACTTTGCACAAGATAAGGAAAATTTAGGCCCTGAGATTGCTGAGGAACACTGTGTAGGGTGTTTCTTGCAAAACTTCCATTATCTTTAGGAAAACTACTCTCCAGCTCTCAATTTATCTGAAGGAGAAATTAAGGATCTTTCCTTTCAATACTCACTTAAAACTGATGTGAAGCTGAAGGCATACACCTATTGTAAGATAATATATCACAGTTCACAAGGTTTTCATATGTAAAACAGAACAAGAAAATACAATATGAAAATGGCAGAAACGTAGGAATTTCACATCTAAGTGTCCCCAGAAGTACCTCAATCCTGTTTTACAGCAAAATTCAAAGACATGGCAACACCTTCATCTCTTGGAAAATGTGCTGATAAGTGATGACAGAGATCAAAAGACCTCAGCCAGTATGTTCATGTAAAGTTGGCTATCTTTCACTCATTTCCTGTTTCATGGAGATACATTGTTAGCACTTCTCCTACATTCACAGTGAGTGAATGTAGGGGACCACTTATAAACCCTTGAACAGAAATATATGAGGCTGAAAAACATTCACTCTGCTTCATTAAGGGTCCTATTCTTCTGGTTGCTGATGATAAGCAGGGCTTTCAAGAGCATTTCAGTTCTTCAGTGGGGCCTAGACACCTAAGTCTACATCACATCTCTAATAAAACCAATGAAGATCTATCTGGATCTTTAGTTACCTTTAGGCTTGAAAAACCTGCCTGCTTTGTAACTGACAGAGGTGCTTACCTGCCTTTAACTTGGAACACAGGAGTTAACACATCTGTTTTAAGATTTTTTAACCTGGAAAAAAAGTTACCTCATCTTTTTTGAGAGCCTTTGATTGAAAGGCTCAAACACAGCATCTGCATGCTGAATACTTGTTTCAGTTATTTCCCAATGTCTTGGGCCCAAGCTCTGCTATGGCGTGTTGCACAATCTGATCATCAGACTTTTAGCTACAAAGAAACAGATGGAAGATAAGTTTCTGTGGTGCTCCTTCCATAGCCAAAGACAGATTTTTGGGAACACGCTACCATCCATCATGGAATCAGAACACTTGCCTAAAAAAGAGAAGTATGTAGTGACAAAAAGAAACCTATTTCTGGAACCTATTGCACATACACATGAAATGATGACAAAATAATTGTATGCACTATTGCATATTTTCAATGATCTGCAGACAAGAGTCAAGAAAGACAAATGTCCCTTAGAGGGTGAAAACCATCACTTGGAAAATATGAAAATGAGCATTGCAAGTGTTTTGAGAATTAAAAGCAGTTCAAGTGATGTATTTGCAAAGTGTCATTCTTAACTCTGATTTTGCTGCGCTACCAGTGCTCCGTTTTGGTTGGTTTAGTTTCATTCACCTTTCACTTTCCTTATTGGCAATACCTTTTGAAGCCACGGAGCCATGTATGCAACTACTGCTTTGCAGTTATGTTTATCAAAATGCATTCTGTACTTGCAATGATACAAGCAAGACAACATCAAGAAGCAGAGTGATCTGAAACCAACAAGAATGGTTAAGGGTGAAACAGCTGCTGCCTCTTGTGTGGAAAAAATAGTTATATCCATGTAACAGAGGAGCTTTGGGGGCAGCAGAAAAACCACAGACCCAGCCTCTCGGATTTCAATCTGTTAGATGGACATTAGTGTTACTGTATAGTTTGAGACAGTACGCCACCACTGCTTCATGAAAAAGAAAGGCTGTCCAGGATTACTTTTTAATTTTACATTGTATTGTTCCTCTGCACAGAAAAGTAGAGACTAGAAGTGGCCTAAATGTGGAATTTGTGCATTTGTATGTATAGACCAGACAAGAGTTCAGCAGCCCAGCTTTTTCAGGATGTGCTACATGTGCATGTAGGTCCATGCATTCTTTCAGGTTTAAGTTTGCTCATCCAAATTGATACTTGGTTGCAGGACTTTAAATGAAAGAGGAAATGCAAGCATACAGAACAGAGAAATCAGGAAACAGAGATACCAGCAGACTTTTTCAAAGGTACTTCCACTGGTTGTAAAAACACAATGCTGGAAAAAGGCCCTGTGAAATACCACAACAGCAAGGTCAGTAGAAGCCCGAAGGGGTGCCCAGGTCTTCTCCCAGAAATTCCTCTGTATCTCTGTGATCGTTCGATACTCCTTCCATTTCTGCCTGCCTGGCATTTATCATGGACTGCACCTGGGGAAAAAGAAAAGAAGAAAAGGAAGAGAGTCATTTGGGGACATACTTCTCTGCCACCATTTCCAAGAACCAACCTTTCCACTCCTCTGCAGGTTCTGCCTACATTCTGTAAAGGATGAACCCAGCAGCAAATCAAAAAAATGATGCTTCTCCTTACTGACAAGATGGCAGTGAAGAAAACAACCCTCTCTCTTTCTATATGCTCTCTTTTTTCTAATCTCCTTCTTTCCACAAGGAGCTCCCCATACTTGTAACTCTAACTTCGAATTCACTCCCAAACTATCACTCTCTTGACAGACTGAATTTCCTGTTTTAAACTCCTCCAGGATCAGCAGAGATCACTCTCCTGAATTGGGATACTTTGCAGGTAAAGTGTTTCCTCCCTGTATGGGACAGAGGAAGTCAGAGAAGGTTCACAACAGACAGAGATGAGTCCTACCTCTGTCCTCAGGTTTCCTTCACATCTCAGATAATGATCTTTCAGGGCTCATCACCCCATTTTCCCCTCAACACCATGCTCTTCCACACACCCATCCTCTTGCACATTTCAACACTCTCCCTTCAGGGCACAAGTTTCCGCTAGGTATGGGAAATCTGTCTTCAGAACCTAGTGAGTTCTCAACCTTGGGCATTCTGTTCTTGCCCTGTCCTTCTCTTCCTCCCAGTTGAGCAGGCACACAGGGAGAGAAAGGGTCATGAATTCCCCATGTTTCCAGAACGGTCAGCAAAGCTGGCTTTCTGCTGTGCCTGTAACAGGCAGACCCTGCTGAGCAACACAAAAACACCATACCTGCAACAACATGAACTGCAAAGGGTCATCAGGTTTCTCATACAACAGTTTTGCTGTGATCTCCTGAAACAGAGACAGACAGAAGGAAAGAAATATTGATCCTTAAGATGATGAGAGGCTGCACTTTCTATACTTTCGATACTAGCTGAATTTCAAAAAGCAATTATCCCTTTCAGTCCCTGAAGATGACCAAGTGTCCCTTTCTACTGCTTTTCCTAAGTTCAGATTGAAGAAAGCTTGGGATAAAGAAGGATCCAGAGGAAGGGACTCTTTGGTACAATCTAGCTTTAAGCACAGTTTCTCAAGCAAATCTTTGCAGGAAAAAGAGAAAATTTCACCTGAAATATCTGCAGAATATTATGTTTCTCCACATAGTTAACGGAGGCTTCAAAAGGGTCTTCATACACCACTGGCTGCTCTGATATTTCACATGCTTTCTTTGTTGGGTTAACTACAGCTGCTGATGATTCATTCAGAGACATTTTACTGCAAGACTGTGAGGATTCAGACTTGGATATTTTGACTTTGAAACCAAGCTGTTCACCCACAGGTGATCTAATCTCAGGTGAGTTTCCGCTAGGTATGGGAAATTGGTCCTCAGAACCTCGCGAGTTCTCAACAACCAGATGGTCTGCAGGCTTTGGCAGTTCCATGACAGATGGCTGGTCTACAGATGCTGGTCTTTCCCTCACAGATAAGTCCTTCAGTGATAGTGGAGATTCAGCGATAGGTGGTGGTATAGCAGCTGGAAATATGCTAGATTTCTTCACTTCAGTTTCTGAACGGTCACTGAGATCTTGTTAGAATATTTAACAACAAAAGACAGAATGTTTTAAATGTAGAACCACAGAATGATAGAATCATCAAGATTGGAAAAGAACACCAAGATCATCTAGTCCAACTGTCAACCCACGTCTGTGACTGTTCTACACCTCAGTGCCACATCTTCATGTTTCTGGAATGTCTCCAGGGACAGTGACTCCACCACTTCCCTGAGCAGCCTGTGCCAACACTGCCTCACCACTCTTATTTTTCTTAATATCCAGCCTGAACCTTCCCTGGTTCAGCTGGAGGCCATTCCCTCTCATCTTACCACTGTTAGAAGAGGCTGACCCCCACCTCACCACAACCTCCTTTCAGAAAGTTGGAGAGAGGGATGATGTCTCCCCTGAGCCTTCTCTTTTCCAGACTGAACAATCCCAGTTCCCACCCCTCACAGCTTTGATGCTCTTCTTTGGACACACTGCAGGGCTACACTGAGGCCTTGCAGACCAGTTACATCAAATTACTGCATCTTTCTGGAAATATGCCCCTGTTAGAGCAAGTGTTAGGACTCTGCGAGCACCAAAAGGCTTTAATTTCTGTGACTGGTCATGCTTTCTGCCCACGAGCCCAGAAAAGCCATTTAAACTCAGCCCCAAGCCTTCACCATGTTGTATGACTGCCTGTGCCCGGTGCATGCATACTGACTGCTTCTCCTGGGGGTTCATCCAGCAGCTGGCCAGGTAGGGCTCCCTGTCCGTGCCCCACATCCCCACTCACGGTCTGTGACTGAGCTCAGGCGGCATGAAATCACACCGACACTACGACAGGGGCAGACTGGGGCCGGGAGGACGAAAGGGGTCATGGGATTCCACGGCCCCAGCGTGTGCGGCGCAGCGCCGTGCCTCTGGAGAGGCGGGAGGGACGGTTTCCGCGTCCCGGTCTGTGCCGGGGATCCAGGTCTCTGGCCCCGGGGACTTCCCCGCCGACGCCCGCGCTCACCATCCCCCGGTTCTCCGTGGCTTCTTGCACTGCTCACCGTAGGCGGGAGAGATGGAAGACGCCGAGAGGTTGCCGAGGAAACCGCTGCCGTCACGCCTCGCCTCTTTCTCTCGGTAGGTGGTGCCGCGCGGCCATCTCAGGTTGGGGCGGGAGTGCTGGGAAGGGGTGAACTGAGAGGGGGGTAACTGTAGGTGTGGTTCTAGTTCTTGTCTTGGTCCTGTGCCGGTCTGCCTGAGGGTAGGAAGGTGTTACAGGGATCAGGAGAGGGTGGGTTGCTGGGCTGAAGCCAGTGGGTTGGTCTACAAGACCAAGTCCTGCACTTAGCCACAACAACCCCAAGCAATGCTATGGACTTGGGGCAAAGCGGCTGGAAAGCTGTGCGGCGGAAGAGGATCTGGAGTGTTAGCTGCCAGCTGGCTGAACACGAGCCAGCAGTATGCCCAGGTGGACAAGAAAGCCAAAGGCTTCTTGGCTTCTATCAGAAATAGTGTAGCCAGCTGGAGCAAGGAGGTGATGGCCTTCCTGTACTCAGCACTGGAGATGCCGCACCTCAAATACTGTGTTTAACTTTGGGCCCCTCACTACAAGAAAGACATTGAGGACACAGAGCATATCCAGAGAAGGGCAACAAAGCTGGTGAGTGGTCTGGAGCTCATGTCTTATGGCTGAGAGAGCTATGATTGTTCAGTCTGGAGAAGAGGAGGCTCAGGGGAGGCCTTATCACTCTCTTCCAACCACCTTAAAGGAGGCTGTGGTGAGGTGGGGATTGGCCTCTTCTAACAGTGGTAAGGTGAGAGGGAATGGCCTCAAATTTCAGGTTGGATATTAGGAAAAATGTCCTCTCAGAAGGAGTGGTGAGGCAGTGGCACTGCTGCCCAGGAAGATGGTGGAGTCACCATCCTTGGAGGCGTTCAGGAAATGTGTAGATGTGGCACTGAGGGATGTGGCTTACTGGACATAGTGGGGATGGTTTAAAGACTGAACTAGATGATCTTAGAGATCTTTTCCAGGCTTAGTGGTTCTTGTGAATAGAATCTTGGTGCTGATCTCAGTTGTGGTACTGGTCCTAGTCTCAGTGTTGACTTAAATGCAGCCAGGGATTGTAGACTTCAGTTGCTCACAGGGCCCACATGGCCACTGCTGGTATGAGTCCTCAGATGTCTTGCCACCTAAGGCTGCCAGCCTGTGAAATCAGGCATCTCTAACCTGAGAGTGGAGACATGGTGGGAATTGTATGTAGCTGTAGCCTGCTGCAGACCAAGCAACCATTTTGTTTTGCAGGGAGCTTTGTGACATCACTGCAAGTTCAGTGCCATTAGCTTTCTCCTTTTGATGAAACAGGCCCTGACTTTAGGCCTT
The DNA here is from genome assembly GCF_019232065.1 of Centrocercus urophasianus. NCBI lineage: Eukaryota > Metazoa > Chordata > Aves > Galliformes > Phasianidae > Centrocercus > Centrocercus urophasianus. The sequence goes on from NW_024884364.1 coordinate 5,149,140, forward strand.
TGTGGTTTACTAAGCTCTATTAAAGAAAGCGACAAAATACGTGACATGTAATTTGTCTTGTTAGCCCAACTAGTAAGTGTCCCAGTACTGAAGAGGCTTGGAGGAGAAAGGCAGTCCATAGCAGAGACTAAGACCTGCCAGAGGACATGGTGGATAGCTTGTAAGGAGAGCAGGGAAGCGAGAGGGTAGTGGAACACTGAGAGAAAGGTTAACGTGCACTCAAGTAAGAGATAATTTTTCTTCTTGGTTTTATAATCTTGGCAATATACTGTGTGATGAACTCAGAAAAAGCAAATAAACAGATTGCCAGTTTCCCCCAAAGAGGAGATGAAAGGGAAAAAAGATTAAAGCAGAACTGGGTTACCACAGTAACTAGCTTCTGAAATACTCTGCTCCAGTGTGACAAGAGTTGGATTTGAAGCATGAGTGGTTGAAAGTGCCATAGGTCTTGATTGGGGGAGAGTGAGACAGAGATACAGGACTTCAAAACCTGTTCTAAACTAACAGATGCCACTTATATTCACTTTGAGTGTGTTTTTCAGTTTAAGCTCTCGCCCCTTCATAAGAAGTAACTTCCCCACTGTTTCCATACTAGGTTCATAACACTGTCCAGTATGCTGTCCACTAGGATCCTCCTGTACTGAAGTGCTGCTGTCAAGACATTACTCAGCTCCTATGAGCTTCTCTTGCCTCTTTTGCTTGCCCTTGTGACTGGTATAGTCCCAGACATCATGTGGTTGCTGTGTTTTTGGGTGTGAATTCTTCCGTGTGTGTATTCATTTGGAAAGATCTTGAAAGATGCTAGATGAAATTGTGGAGGGGTCTTAGGAAGTTATTTGCATGGACTGTCAGTGAGATTTCAGGATCTGACTCCTTCAACCTCCACTGATTGTCACATGGGGAGAGAGAGTACGATTTACTGCCTGGTGTTAGGGTATGTCAGTTTTGATTTGTGGACCCTGACAGGTGTCTTCCAGGAGATGAGGACCAATGGCTCAAGTGCTTAGGGACACTGGTTTGTCTCGTATGCACCTTAGGAATACTGTTGTTGCTGTTCTGCAGCAATCTGTACATGTTTAAACTCACATTTGTAACCCTAGTAGTTGTAAAGAGGTTTTGCTCAATGGAATTTTGCTGCTGGTCAGTCCAAGAAAACAAAGTCCAGAAACAAGAGTTAGCTCTTCCCTACAGCTAGGTATTTGTGCGTGACTGTAGTGTTCACAGAGCTGCTGTATCCAGGGTCTGAAAGGAGAGCTGTAAACTGTTATATCTGTGTCATGCTTAAAGAGGGCAGTGTTTGCTGCAGTAACTGCAGTTGCGGGTTTAGCTGAAGTAGGCATCTGCTTTCAGCTGTGTGCTGAGCATCCCAGTGCTGTTTTCTCCTCAGCATGATTCCCTGCAGAACTTCTCCCATGGGTTTCTCCTCTCCACCCTTTACTGGACGGGACTGAGCAGTTTTCAGCATGCTACTGGCTTTAGATAGAGTCCTGCTGTGGGCAAATCTTGAGCCCCATGTTTTCCTTTCATCCGTGTCTCATTGGTAAACAGCAGAACTCTCCATTTCCAGCCCCACTATCTGCTGCAGGAATCTGTCTGCTAAGGCTGGAAAGCTTGGATTTTGTACAAGGAAGTAAGATGAATGACTCCATTAAATAAACATTGCTGTTTTGTTTATTCTTTCGAATGAAGAGATTACAAAAAGAAAAAAAAAAACAAAACAAAAACAACCCCAAACAACAGGAAAACCAGAAGATGCATTTTAAAGACATGAAAAATTCTGAGCAAAACAAAGCCTTAAATATAATGCTCATGTAACATAAATCACAGGACTTTTTTTTCTACCCAGGCACATGGAAAGCAAAGCCGTATTATTATATCATTATTTATATTGCACCATATGCTAAGTCTGGAACTTAAAGACTTTCAAATAAATAAGAAAACACCAGCTGCAGATCAGCAATACGCTCCTTTATTGGGAGTCACTGTGTAACTGTGGCTATCATTCCTGCTGTTAAGTTAAAACTTAAATAAATTGTCACAGAAATAAGATAGCCATTAGAGATTCAGTGTCTGTCTCCTGGGGACACTTTTTCTAACAGCTGTAACAAAGATGTGCTGCTGGTTTTGTCCTATCTCTGTAGTAACTCATTGCATTTGTCCCTGCAGTATCACAGAGTTGTTCAGTAGAGATGGTTGAGCTGTTCACTATAAATAATGTTGGTTAACAATGCGGTCCCTTTTGGGTTAATAAATTACAGTCTAACTTCTCCTGAGAGTCTTTGTTTCGTTTCCTGGAGGTCTGCAGTGAAGAGTTGGAACAAATCACTTTCCACAGCCTCTTCACTTTTAATATTTCTGCTTATTTTATTGAGCTGTAAATATATGTATATGAGCCAAACCCTGAAAGTGTCCATCCTAAACTCCTGTCTCTTTACCTGCTACTTGAAAATCATAATGGGATGCGCAAGACGAAGCACATCAGAAAATGACGTGTCTTTCCTTAGGCACAGAGGGCCCCGCTCAGTGCCAGGCTGTGGGATCTGTCCTCTCTGGGGTGCAAGAGCAGTTTTCTGATAGAGGCCGTGGCCTCGTGGTTTCCCATATCCTGTGGCTCCGGGGCTTTCTGACTTGTGGTTTTGCAGCATTACAGCCAGATATAGTTAAAGCTTTCCTGAGGTCTGCAGAGTGAAGGGCGGCATTGTGGCACAGAGAAGCGACCAAGGAAAGCAGGCTGCAGGAAGGGACGAGGTGGTGGCTGGGGTCTCTACCCATCCACACACTGATCTGTGACTGTGGGTGCATTCTGGTCTTATCCCACGCATCAGTAATGACGCAGCCCACAGTGTTGAAAAATCAAGTTCATTACAAACTGTGGGGAGAGTGGTTTTAAGTGCCACAGAGCCATATGGAGAGAGCCAATTTCCCAGATGAGGTGGAACGGGCTGGGATGTAAAAGGAAGAGGGGCAAGCAGGGGCTGCTGACTTAGACCAGCAGCCCTTGATGGAGACCAGTTTCTACAGTGATGCTTTGAGGGAGAACGCACAAGTGTCCATTTTTCGTACAGAGGACCTGATGGTGTATGTGCAGCAACCAAGGCAGAGCGCTCTGCAAATCCTCTATCTGGGGCTCTGCCTGCATTTCCCAGCAGAGAGCAGCAGAGCCTCGCAGATGCTTGAGAAGGACTCCGAGAGCATCCTCCAAGACTTCTTGTACTGCTTGCTTCCTCGAAACACAACAGGCAATCTTCATTGAGCTTGCAGGCATGTCAGACCTATCAAGAGCATCGGTGTGAACAAACAGAGAACATGTGCTAGCAATCCCATAAATTTGGTGCTTCCATGAAAATCTGGGTTTTCACAGAGAGTAGAGGAGCCTTTCTTGAGAGGATCCTCTCCAGGTTGTATTTGTATCTAGAACCAAAAGAGGATACCTCAAGTATGGCTTCAGAAAATAGACACTCGTGGGAGGTTAAGCGGACCTCTTTCACAGCTGAGTGGCGTAGACAGGTACCCCTTGAGGTCTCCTTCAACCCCATCTTTGGCAGCACAGGAAAGAAATGTGCTTGTAGGTTCAGTGTTTTGAAATATTTTTTTGGAAACCTGTTTAGTATACTCTATCCTTCTCCATTAAAAATGAAGTTTCAGCTGTCTCCCTCTTGTTCCCTCCTCACTTTATGAAGTTATCATAAATGTTATTGGCAGCAAAAATGGATGAAAAATGTGAGAAGCTGCTTCTTTGCCAAGGTGTCAAAACTAATTAATCTGTGTCTAATTTAGAGAACATTCTCTAGAAAAAAAACACAGACTTTGTCCCCCTGTTTGGAAACTCATCTCCTGTTCTGTAAGGAGTTTAAAGTAGGTGATTTGAAGATTGTAGTGGAAGTTCATCAGTGATATTAAGTGGAGCAGATTCTGTCATCCACCGATTGCCCTGTTTCCAACTTCTGAAGCGTAGAACTATCACAGTTTTATAGTTTCCCATGGAGAATGATCCTGAACTTTCTTGGATGCCAGGCACTTGTAAGGGAGAAGGCTTTAAATTTTCCTTGCCCTTGCCTGGCACCAGAGGGAATGGATGCTTTATTCTGATTTGTGTCTACAGTGAGCCCTTATCCCGCCCTCTTCACATCAGCTGTGAAATCCCTGCAGGAAGGAAGAATCCAGGCTTCATGTTCACCTGAGGGAGTGGTGCCTGTGGAGGGCTTTCAGGATAGGGATAGCAGTAAGATAAAGGGAAGGCATAGATTTGCCTGCAAATGCTACCATATTCCTGTGCTGTGACTCCATCTTTTGCCTTGGGACAGAGAGCCACCATGAAGGCAAATGTATCACGCAGTGACAGCAAGGCCCTGGGTAATGCTGTCTTGAAAAGTCTGTGAGTAGCTTCCTGAGCCCCTCAGTGCCTTGTGTTCAGTGTCCCCTCCTTCCTCTGCTCAGCCTGCTCCCCTACCCCCTCTCATTCGGCCTGTCTGTGAAACTAATTTAAAATGTGAGACAAACCAACTCAGCCCCGGGGCCACTGAGCTGGTCTCCACTGCCTTCCACCACTCACCCCAGGTGGGATCTGTCCTTCTTTATGGATGCAAATGATGCTTCATTTCTGAATCATAGCTATACATGGGAAAGGTGCAATTAGCTGCTGCAAGGAGATGGGCCCGTCTGCCTTGCCTTGTTTAACAGAGGCTTTAATTAAAGACCCCCTGATGCTAGAAAGCCACATTAATTATTCATCTGAAAACATTTACATAGAGTCCCCCGTTTCCCTTCTTCAATAAATTATCAACTTCACGTCTCCATAATTCATCGAAATGACTAAAATTACATTGTCTCAGCCTCCATCACCTCCCTCCTCACTCCGGCTTTGCCTGTTCCAACTGTGATGGCTTCAGTATCGTAATGTGAGGTTCTCCTACAGCTCTTAAGTAAAAACAGGGGATGGAGGAGAAGGGGGAGAGGAAGGGGGAAAGATTTGTCTCTCCTCACAGGAGTCATGGAGATGGCAGTAATTTTTCTCATTTTCTTTCCCACACAACTGGCATGATAGTGAGGTTTGAAGAAGCCCGTTGACTATTTCTAATGAGAAAAAAATCCATTGAGGAAGGAGAAAAGATGTTTCTAGGGGCAATTTCTGAGCTCAGCTGCAGATAATCCTGTGTGGCCCGGAGCTCAGCAGTTAATCTCTATGTATCTCTCCATACCTGACCTGTAGTCCAGACCAACCATCCTCTATCAACCCTAGAGAGGGATCATGCTTTACTAATTTTGAGCCATTCAGTTATAGCTGTTGTAAAGCAGGAAAAAAGCAGGCAAACTTAATCAGAGGGAGAAGTTCTGCAGTAATTCACAATAAAGATGTAACTGTAGAACAACTGAGGGAAAAATCACTGCAAGTAGTTTTCTTCAACACTTTTCACTTTGTGATAAAGTGAACTGTCACACAAGAGAGGAAAAAAAACTGTCCTCCGAGGGCTTGTTTACATGGAGAGTTAAGACAAATTAGCGTGAGGTGTGAGTTAATGTACTGAAGTCGAAGTGCATTAAACCCCTGTGTGAGTGCTCTAATACAGAAAGAAAACAGCTTCAATTCACTGTGGTGACAATTAAACAAAGTAAAGCAAGGTCACTTTATCCCCCAGTGTCCACACAGGACTTAATGTGCTTTAATTCATACGCATTCATGAAACATCTTTGGTTAATTTACCTTAACTTTCATGAATGCAAGGCTTGGACAAGTGTATGCTCCTCCTGACTCTGAAAAGCTCCTGTTCTCTGCAGAAACAGGAGTGGTTTGGTGCCTACAGAAATGAGACCTAACGTGCTTTCTTGTAGCTGGGGGAGCTGGTGGCTAGATAGAGCTGATCTAAGATAGTGGCTGTATAGGACAGAGCATGTGTATGATCCAGGACGAAGTCTGAAAATAGTGCTGAACTGCTGACACGTGTTGCAAGTGTTAGTTTCCTGGTTTCTGTTTTGTTTCCTTTTCCCATCTCTTGTTGCTGGACTATCTTGACCCAACAGCGACTAATGGTAACAAAACCCTTGTGGGTCATGAGAATGTGCCCAAATCTTGACTCGTTTTATGTGAAGGACTGCTAATGTTGACCTATCTCATCTGTTAATGATGTGCATTAACACAATTTTATTTTTGGTCAGGCTGGTAAATAGGTGAACTAGTTGATGTAAGAGGTGCCAACTGAGATGAGCAGTGCTCCATTCTCCTTTGACTGCATCTATATAAATACAATAGAGATGGAAGTATGACAAATTCCCTGGTTATCATTGGTTGGACAGCAGGATCTCTGAGCTATAAAGTAGACTATACACTGTGTTGGTAACCTAACACTGCCTATCCTTAGCACTGGAGTTTGGAGAGAGGTCTCCGCAAACCTGCCCAAGGAGCAAAAGAGCAAAGTTCTGCACTGTCATCTCAGTCCAACACTCGGGTATGTATATGTATGTTTGTGCTGTGTCTCACTGACCTGATCAGGAATAATAAACTGGCAACTGCTGGCCACATTGTACGTCCTCAGCTGCTCCAAGGATTAAGGACCGAAGGCAGGAAGGGTGAAACAGAACTTTCTGCTGGTGGTCAAGCCCTTCGTAACGTGCTGAGGGATTTCTTAAGCCTTTAAGATTCTGGATTGGTAAGAGAGAAATGTTATTCAAAGAAAAATATTAATATGTTCTGCATTATTTGGTGACCTTATATACTGATTTATTGAAGCTGAGAGACTAAAAACATTCTGTACATGTTTCCTGGAAGATGATCCACTGAGGTCTTTAAATGTGAAAATGCTAGCTCTGATTGAAACTGCTCCTCATAAATTGCTGGTAGCTGGGAGGGCACAGGAGTGAAGTACAGCAATGTTCCACACTTCACAAAAGATGCATTCCAGAAAGATGATAATAACAATTTAAGACAAACAAAACAGTTCTTCGTGTAGAGTTAAAGTAATGGGAATGAATACATGCAAGAAAACGTGAAATACACAAATTTTAATACAAAGGAACAGTATTGATGGCAAAGAGAACAGAAGGAGAAGTAGTGCTGAGAGTGGGAAGAAATACTGGCTTTTCATAGGCTGTTTATTCAAAAGCAGGTCACTTTTTGGAAGATCTTACTGCCTTCCTCCATGAATGGCATGGAATAATAGTTTGTTAGCCCCAGCCTGGTCCTTGAGTTAGGCACAGGTTTTAGTTTGGTATGCTGTTAGCTCTGGGGGTGATGTCTTCCCAGTGATCAGTGCCTTGGAGGATGGAGGTACCATTTCATTGTATCTGCTGGAAAAGGAATACCAGTAGAGGTCATTCTGATACTGGATGTACCTCTAGAGAATGGTAGGTAGCACTAAACTCAAAGCTTACTAGCATTCAAAAGGAGTCAGATACTAAGTGTTAAATTTACTAAGATAGGAATGTCATCTATTGCTTACCAATTAAATTATATTTCAGACTATATTATTAAGGGATCTGAATTAACATATTTCTGGATATATGTCAAACACATCTTTGCAGGCGTTAGGAAAAAGCTCCTGTCCTTCTCTTCCATCTAAGTAAATTGGATTAAAATTGTCTGCAGTGAAGTTCTTTAGCACTTTATAGAGTCTATGGAGAGCCCTTAAAAATTGCACAGGCTATGGCTTCCATGCAGATGTATTTAAGTATCAGTTGTCAGATACTCCACTCACAGTCCGGTCTTTACTGTTTAATTTGTGTTGAACTTAATATGCTTCAAAGTAATCATTTTTGTCATGTCTCTTGTGAGATAGGAGAATAATTGGCTTAAACAGCAGAAAGATTCAGTTAGACATCGAGAAGCCTTTACTAATGGTACAGTAATACTACATAGGACTAAATGGCTTGAGGCCTTCTGCCTCTAGAGGATTTTGGATGAACATGTCAAAATGATGTTGTCTTCTCCTGGAAGGAGAGCATAGATTGTTCTTTGAGGTTTCTTACAGCTTTATTTTCCATAATTCTGCATATGCCCACAAAGTTTTCTTGCCAAAAGTGACAATAGCAGCTTTTTCATTGCTGCTGCACTGTCACTGAAAATGCTACCTCATCATCAGTGCTCCGAAGGAGGAACAGGCTGAAATAAGAGGATGCCAATGAGAGCATCCTTTCATTCCAAGCTGGCAGAAGCAAACTATTTTGGAAGGTGGTCCCATAACACATAATCCAGCATCCTTGGTTGAGCCAAATAGTCTTCCCAGCTTGTCAAACTGGAGAAGTGTTACGACTGTAATTAGAGACGTTAAAGCAATCAAAATGAGCATACAAGCATAATTAAGGCGCTATTGGTTTATGTCCCCTGCAGGCATTCTTTTAGAATAAATGACTTTTTGGTTTAATTTAAGCCTCTTCCAAAACATCAGTAAAACAAAGGAGGAAAGGAATTTTTATCCATCATTCAATAGTAAAACTACATAGTTTTCACTCTTATAGCCTAGCATACAAGGGTAAAATTTTGCCCATAGACAAAAGCAGAGTTTTGCTCCATAAAAAAGATGCAGCTTAAAAAGAATAAGTTGGATCTTGACTATGAGAACCAAACTGGAGCAAGAGAGACTTCCCTGGCTCTGGATCAAGCTCTACATAAAAAAGGAATCAGCTCTGTTGTGCCATCGTAGGACATGATGTTCTGAAAGTCCCTTCTCTCCCTCTGAAGGTAGGGTACATAGAATAAATAACAAGGTTGAAAGAATATTTTACAGTCCGGATGGGAAGAGAAAAGAGGAGAGGGAAATGAAGAATATCAAGTGAGTGTTGGGGAGATGCATCTCTTCTGCTCCTTTGAGACTGGAATAGGATTGCATTATGGAAGAAGTCCAGTCCTTTTCATAGAGCTTGCTAGGTTAAACCTCGGAGAAGCAGGCATTTCACCTCCAGATAAATTGGTGAGCTCACAGGTACTCTCAGTATACTGCCTTCATAGAATGATTTGAGTTGGAAAGGACCCTTAAAGGCCATCTGGTCCAACTCCCTGCAGTGAATAAGGACACCTGCATCTAGATCAAGTTGTTCAGAGCCCCGTCCAGCCCAATATTGGATTTCTCCAGATATGCCTTGGGAAAGATGGGCTCAGCACTCTGTGTGATACCCATGTGTGCTGGGGGTTTGGGTGGTGACAAAGAAACGCATTTGCCAACCATTAGAAAAGTGGGACTTCTTGGTTGTTCTCTCTGCCAGATGAATACTTACAATTGTGAGCCTCGTGACCAAAGTAGAGTTGCCACATGTTGTGTTGGCAGAAAGTGGGATCATCCAAAGTACATATCTTTTGACCTGGCTGCCTTCAGCTTGTAGAAAGACTGAATGAGAAACAGTTTCGTTTGAGATTGATGTTAACCACCCCACTGGTGAGAGGTTAGAGCCTCTGCTGAGTATTCCTAGTGGTCTGGGAAGAAGAGTGAAATTTGACCATCTCCATAGGGATTTTGTTACATGTTTTCAGAAATGTTTTCCCCATTTTTTGCTGTACTGACGGTCTTCAACTTGTCCTGGGATGAAGTACCATGCAAGACCTCGTATAGCCCAGAAACATAAAATCAGCTAATGGAGCAAGTGAGACGATATGACCACTTCCTTTGAGGACCTGCCTTTCTAGCAAGTCTAATAAGCTGTCCTGTAAGCTCTATAGACTCACTGATCAACTCCAGACTCAGCTGTTTGCCCACCAGCCAGCTGAATGTCAGCTCTACAGCTGTCATCTCCCACCACTGGGACCCTGACTTACCCAGCTGCTATGAACTACAAACCAAACTCATCAGACATGTTTCTTCATGCAGACAACAATGCAGGCCACAGGTTCCACTGCATACAGCTGCACCTTTCTGGTCCTGGCACAGTCTTGACAGTTGGAAAGTGCTGCCAAGCATTCTGAATGTCTACAAGGTGGACAGCTGAGAAAATACGAGCAGTCTAAGCCATGGAGATAAATACCAGACACTGAATTGTAGTTCTTCATGCTAAAACTGAACCAATGTAATAGTGATAGGATTAGCTTTCCTTCCCCAAACTGTCTTTCTTACGCAAAAGTTTGTCCTGTTCTTGAAAATGTTGCTTCCTCAGTTGCTTGGCTTAAATTTGATGTACTTCCTGGCTGAGGAAGGAAGCACAGGAGGACTCTCAAGGTGGGGTATTTCCTGAAGCACCTCTTCGTAGAGTTGCAAATACCAGGCCTCCACCTTGCTGCTTCTGTTTTTCTTCCCTGTCCCTATTGAGTGTTATCACAGCTGATGTGCCATCTGTACAGAACAGACTGCTGGCTCTTTCCCTCACCCCACACCCTCTGCAGAGGCAAGGGGCTGGCAACCGGCTGCGACAGACGTGCAAAAGGACAAGGTGAACGTCACAGGCAGCACCAAGAAAATCCAGCCAAAACCCTGTTCCATATGGGGAAAGTGTGCTGTCAGCTGCTTGTCCTTCAGGGAAAGCCATCTCTGAAACTGCTGCTACTCTGGCTCTGATGCTAGGAAAACTCAGTCCCATCAGAGGTGGTGAATATGAGGAAAGCAGCAGGTAACAGCATCACACTGGTACAAGGAATCTCGTGATGCTTTTACTCCCCATGATTATGCTCTTAACAGCCAAGCAGGGTGGAGTGTAATGAGCAAAGGTAGATGAGAAAGGGAAAACAGCTGAGACAAATGATGTTTAAATGTGATGGCTCATTAAACAAAAGCTCTCTGCTATGTTTCCTTCCTCCGTATAAACAGAAGGGACAATGGCCATAAGTAAGAGGCAACCCGCTGACAATGAGAAGGATTTATAGAAAGTAATGCATTTAATTTAGCAGATGCAGCACCAATGAGCAGAGAGATATTTTGCATCAAGTAACTCAAATAAGGAGTTTTGCAATGCTTTTGCATAAGGCTGAGGGCTTTTTATTTTTTTTCCATCTAAATCCTAGGGGGCTTCCCACTGTTTGAATAGCAAGGAGCAGTCCTGTTTTTCCCACACATTTGTACCCCTGCTGTCTCCAGGAGATGTTAGGGAATGCAGAAATAAGGGTAGCACAGGCTGTGGATCTCACAGGAATGCATTTGTGATCCTTTCTGTCCTGGCTTGCTTATGCTTGCTCATGGGGCTCTGAATCTGACCAGATCCTGGTGTGTCTTGCCAGTTGTAAGCCTTAAGAGACTTTGAGAAGTTATCCTAAGCAGTCTCCTTCAAAAAGGCATGGGGTGCTTTACCAGCATCCATCCTGAATAACCCGGTCTCAAAGTGACAAAGGCTCTGCACCTCTGTGAAGCTGTTCCAGTGTTTTGTTGACATTGCCCAGCTTGTCAGCGTATTGTCCTATACAGCCAGGGTAGGGTAGACAAAATGTTTCCTCCCTCTTTGTCAGAGCTTTTGTATTGATTTTGTAACAGACTGCCTTTCAGCATTCCAATGACATGAATTGAAAAGGTCTCTGTAGTGTTCATCTGTCTTAGAAGGCAGTTTATCATATTGAAGTTTCTACTGTGTTATTTATGAGAATACTGGGCAGCAAATGGTCATCAGGCATAAAATTCCTGATTCCTCAAGAATTTCCATCAGTAAGTTCTTGAGCTGTGAAGCTGGCCCAGCAGTCCAGGAGGAAAGAGAGGAAGGGCCCTACAGCTCTTTGCCAACTCAGAATTTGTCAGAAATGAGGAAGAGCACATGATTACTTCTGATATTAGGACTTCTTAGATGGCAAGAGAAGAATATCTTGACTGCTGTCTTCTTTTTGACCATACTCTTCTGCCTGAGAACCCTAGTGTACTCAGAAATTACATTGCTGTGGACTAATTTACCCACCTGCCTGCTGTAGAAAGTATGCTGCCAGCTTTCTCCATAAGAAAAAATCCTAGGAGCAAACTCAGAAATACCAGATTTAAACAATCTATCTTTTTTCTTTTAGGAAACTAAAGAGATTCTAGAATTCCCACTGAAATGGGAGTGCACAGCAGCAGTGGTATAGGCCCTTTTGTCTCTTGCATAGTGCACATGACTGTGCTGACATCGTAAACCACAGTAAAACAACCAACTCTGTTCTAATTGCTGCAACAGAAGGTCCTCTGTCTCCCAAACATCATTTGATCTAAGAGGGATTGAACTGACTTGAAAGCAGCTTTCATCTGTACCCTCTCTGTTCCAAGTGAGGAGCTTGCACCACTGGAATTGCCTATTCACAAAAAGTCATGGGAAGACAGCAAGCAAAATACAGCATCCGTATGGAGAGCATTTATTGGTTAAGAGGTGGCAACTCTGTGGAGAGGAGAAATACTGCTGAGACAGTTAATTTGCAGTGGGACTGTATCTGATATTTAGTGGATGCCAAAATGTTGCAGTTGAGCAACATCTCGTTTTGTGCATACAAATCAATGATACGATTGGTTGCCCATAGACAGATTTTTGTTTAGAATTGCTGAAGCCCCATTGCCTGGATGACATGAGCCAGAGAAACTAAAGTCTGGCTGATTATGATGTTACAAAGCAAACTGAGACTGCAAAACAGTAACCCACATATATGCTATCCCTGGCTGTATCTGCACACTCACTCCTGAGCTGCAGACCTTACCTTGGCATGCACTCTGTCCATCAAGAACAGCAAGCTCCTATAGAAAGAAGTTACCAAAGCATAATCTCTGTTTCTCTGGGAACATCGGCTAGGGATTTAAGAACAGTCCTTCCACTTCGTTTCACACCAGCAGAATGGATAAATGATCTGGAAAACAAGTCATGAGCTGGAATCTCTTCTGAATGATGTGTTCACAAAATATTCAGTCCCAGACTGTTAGTATGGGCTAAGTATATGCAAATACGGACTTCTCTTAAATCTTGCACCCACCTTGCTTATCTTGTAAATGACATCTCACTGTCTCGCTGTGATGCATTTCCTAGATCTTCCTTAGTTCTTTCCAGATGGTCTATCTCCAGTTTCACGTCTGCTGATGACCGTATTTTCTTCATGCAGCTGTTGAAAGCAACAACCACTGTGACTGATCCCAAATGTCTCCCCACGGACAGCTCCAGGGGGCCCCTGATGACAAACAGCTTTTTGGTGCTCATTCATGTTCTGCTGACGTTTAAACCCACCAAGAATGACCAGAACAAATGGGACCTGACTGTCTTCATAAATTTCCTCGAGTGCCTTGTGGGAAGCAGAACATGTTCTTGCCAACGACCTCTGAGACTGCAGTATAAAAATAACCTAGCGCATTTAAAAAGCAACAAGAGGGGAAGGATGCATTTTATGTCAATTCAGTCAAAAAGTCCTCAGAATTAGTTGCCTGAAGTGTTTGGGAAAGCTGACAGAGTATAATAGCACAGAGACTATTTTCTTGCTTCTCAGCAAACACAGCATTAATCGTCTGGGCTTAATATAGCCTTCCACATGCCAAGTGGGTGCAAAATTATGGCTAGTATTAGAAAACCACTTACCATGTGGACAGGCTTAAAGCGCAATAAGCTGTGGGGTGTAGATGCAGATGGAGTGTGCCTAAGGATGTACTGTGACCTTGAGAATTGTACGCCGTGTCTTTGAAGATATAGTGCCTCTTTATTATGGACCCTGACAGAGATGGAGTCCTTCATAAGTGGAGGTGCATGGAAAGACTTGGATTTGGAGTCAGACTTGAACTTTGGGATCTGAGCATATCTACAGATTTACTGGAATTTGTTTGATATACCGTCGTATCTGTATGAGTATGTGTAAATCAATATACACCAGGATTGTTCCAAGGAAGGGAATCCACAGTTCTGGGCTTTTACAACAATATCACATATAGAAATAGCACAAATCTGTAAGCATCCTTTATGCTCTTCTGTACCCAACCTGGTTCGGTTGATGTGCCTTCTGCCAAACAGCTACGTTAATTTTGATAGAAGTGGAGCAGAAATATGGCTGAGTATCTCATCTGAGACTTTGCCTTAGCTTTTGAAGGATGCAGAGTATTACAAATAAGGTCAAACCCTTTAACACCCTGTATTGTAACATCTGTACAACACAGCTTCGAGGCTTTTGTTCCAGTGTTACTACCTAGTAACGTAGGCTCCATCATTCATTGCTTATGGAACACTTTTTTTCCTGTACATAAATTGCATCTCAATCTTATTGTCTCTCCATAGATTTTTTTGAACGTTATTAATGAACAGCTTTGTCTAATGAGTTACAGGTTTTGCAGTAACTTCCTTGTCATTCTTACTGTAGTTGGTCTCCTTCATTATGCAGAAATCTCTCTCTGTGATCTTTGATGAGAGGATTCATTTTAAGAGCACAGTGATAAATCCACTGTTGGTGAAGTCTTTTGGACAAATGTGAATCCTTGCTAAAATTAGAATACATACAGCCTATCATTTCCATAGTTATCCAGATACTGACATACAATGACAAGCAGAAGACTGATTCACAAATCAGGATTTTCAATAATCACCCATCACTAGTATTTAGATAATTATGTCTGTACTGGATGTTATGACATGTCTATCCTTCCTACATATATTGTCAGTTACTGAGACAGCTCTTTTTTACTACTAAAATATACCTTTTCTGCCTTAAAACATTACAACAAGAGTGCAGATTTATGTGCAGATTTCTCTTATTACTGAGCCACGTGGTGCTTTGGTGAAAGTGGCAGGGCTCAACTTGTATGGATTAATGCTGAACCATAAGCACAGAAGATGCTGCCTGTGGTTCCTTGTCTGACTTCTGGAAGGATGAAAGGCTTTGCAGCAGGGCTGGAATTGAGAGAAGAAATAAAAAGGAAGGGGAAGTGAGAACATCCCAGTCATTTCTAACTGTCGTCTTCTCTCATTACTGACCAAATTCTGGGAGGTCTCAAAATGCCCTTTCTCCTTCTTTGATCCGTGCTTCTGCAGATGTCACTGAGGCCTGCGAAGCTGAGGGGAATGATAGAAGTCTCAGTTCCCAGCTAGGAATTGGAACTGGACGCATTTTCCTTGAGAATGGAGATGGTGCTTAGCAGGTCTTGGTGCTTGGTATCAGATTCAAGAGACAAAGCCTTGGTGATGTTCCTCTGTACCCTACCAGCTAAAGGTTGCCCACTATGCTCCTTTCTCTGGAGGATGCCATTCCCACTGCTTTCACCTCTTTTCCTCCCCATGCCAGTTAAGCTTTTAGGTGAGGCTTTTAGGTGAGGGCGAATCACTGCAGATATATGTTCTCTTCTGAGACTCGCCCTCTGTTTGGCTTAATTAATCCTGACATGTTGCTGTTGTTATTAAAGAAGAAATGTCAAGAGAAATTAGACCAGCTGGTAGCATGAGAATGGTGGAAGCCAGGAGTGCACAGCACCTCACTTTCCTGCAAAACTTTAGTTGCCCTTCCAGCAAAGGCAGCATGGGTCTGAAATGCTGTGACCTGTGTTGGCTGGTCTTGGCATAGTCCCCTTGCATAGAGACCCACTGAGTGGACAGTGAGGAGCCAAGCAGGGCTGGAAATATGGCCAGCAGCAATGGGCATGGCTGGGCTTTTGCAAGAGTAAGGACAGTCCTGGGTTACTGCATGTCTTAGGGTCGCTGTGCTCTGAAATACAAGGCTGCAGGAAACTGTGACTTAGCTCAGCTCCTCAGGGAGGAGAGGAGCACTGCTGAGTAACTCCTTTATTTTCTCTTATTCTATCAGCACCTTCAGCTGCTGCTTCTCACTGTTTCCTTCACCTTCTATTGACTGGAATGATTTTATACACCAATCAATTTTGCTGGATTTATCAATAGCTTTCATGCTTTTTTTTTTTTTTTTTTTTTTTTTTTTAAACAACCTTCATATTTTGATGTTCCATTAGACCATTGAATTTGAGCTCTTTCCTTTCTGCAGTGATCTGACTTTAAAAAATGAGAAGCTGCAGTAATAATACGCAGTGCAGCTGCACAATATGGGTGCACTGTAAATACTCATTTCTCCCTATATGAACATCTCCCCCTCAGTGCTTTCCTGTAGGACTTGTAGCTTGTAAGTCTCCAGATGCCACAAGCCTGGAATAGAATTTCCTATGTGGAGAACTGACTCTGACACTTAAACATTGCTCAGAGTTCAGCATTGTTTTTTCTGCAGTGTGTCTTGGGCATGCAAGCAAGTACAATTTTTCTTCTGCTTGATGCATTGGCAAAGAAGTCTCTTTGTTCTACCACAGACAGGCACTTACTTGCCAAAAGGATGTTACTCATGTTTCAATATTAAGAGCAAGACCTTCCCGTGGCATGGCATATCCGTCTTGCAAAGTTCAGAAATATTTGGCTTATAGTAAGTGAAAGGAATGTATTTCCTCTGTTTTGAACCCACGGACAGCACATCCAATTGCACGTGTCTGAGATTTCTGTCCTGTTGTGTCTGTGCTGGGCTTTCTGCTGGAGTGCTTTTCTGGGGCTCCTTGAGGGAACTAGCCATGGGCTGCGTTGTGTCCAAGAAGCAGAGGAGAGACTAAGAAAGCCTAACACAAACAGTTAGTAATTTACTGAGGATCTGTATTGGCAAGGTGTCTTGACGTCAAGTACAGTATCTCTGCACATGTGTAACCTCAAGGGGTGTCCCTATTCAAGAGGAGATCTTGTCATGTAGCCAGGTGCCATTTAGGAGAGCTGAAAGGGGGCTCTTGGGCTCCTCAGTATTTATGGGCTCAGATGTTTGACTCATAGTTGCTTTTTTTTCGGCTCATATTCAATTGGCCTTCAGCTGTTTTTTTAGCCCTCAAGTTTGAGGCAGATTTGTGGTCATTAACATGTCTTAGCAAAAGTGTTGTCAGTGCTGTTGCTCGTTGTCCTCTCTGTAAGTCCTTGTCTGCAAAGGCAGGTGAAAGGAGGAAGTTGAGGGAAGGAAAGTGGTAAGGGGGAGCAGGGGGAGCTCACAGTCACATCTTGCAGTCCAGCGAACTCATGAATCAGATATATTTCAATGACCCAAGCTGCCCATGACTTAGAAACAGGCTGTACTAGACTACAGCTGCTAGTTCAAGGCATTTCAATGCAAGCACACACAGGGCCCCGTGGTGCTTTTGAGCTAGACTTCATCTTGTATATCAGATTAGTTTCTACCTGAGCAGGTGAGATGCAGAAATCCTTGGAGCTCGGAAGCCCTTCTACATAGAGTGGAAGCCCTTATCCTTCACTGCCATTGGGTTGGGCACAGCAGTCCGCTGCTGCAAGTGTGGAGTGTGCTGCATTGGCAATCAAACAGTTTTTGGTCTGGGGTTGATGCCAGTTGACTTCACCTCAAGCATCTACAGGTGAGCAGAGGTTGCTGTACTAATAGGAAAGACAGCTGCTCCAACATGCTGCCAGTTGTTGGGATTTACCAGCCCTGTCAATCTGCCAGAGAAACTGTGAATGTTTTGTTCCTCAGCCTGAGCTGTATAAAATCATTCATGTCATCAACCAGTTGGTTGCCTTAAACTAATCTGTTTGGTTTTGTGCTGTTTTTTTTCCCCATTACTTGAGTCTGGGGAGCTCCTGTGAACTGCTCTCCTAGAAGTCCATTGGATCCCAGTGTTCTTGCAGGGGTAGCAAGAGCAAGCTGACGTACATCTGTGTTTCCACTGTCAGGGCTGTCTGAAAGAAGACACGTTTCCATTGCCTGAAACCATTCTCACTCACAGCCCTGCCCTGGATTAGTGGAAATGAAGCAATCTCCTTCCACCTCGAGCACTGCCATGCCTGTTAAAAGTGGCTTAGATCTGCTTTTTAATATCTAATTTTCTTAGAAACTTAGCTTGGGTCATCACAAGCAATTTCCAGATCTTGAGTGATAGCAAAGGAGAGGAGCTTAATGTAACCCCAGGAAAGTTTTATGGTGGACAAGCTCCAAGCAAAATGATTGAAAACATGAATATTCATAGCCATTAAAGTCAAAATACAGTAGGGATGGCCTCATAGCTTAAAACAGTGAATGCAGTAGTAAGAAGTGCTGTAAATGAACATCCATGAGCAAAGAAAGACAAAGTTTATTTAAAAATGTACACTGACTCTAGATTATTCACTCAGATGCAGTTTCTCCTTAGGTCAACTGGGATAGCAGTGGCTGGAGTGGGAGAAGGCAAAGCAAAAGGTACGAAAGAAAAGCGATAGAAAACATTCTTTCATGTTTCACCGCTCGTGCTAAACTATCAAACGCCTTCTTGGAGGGTAGGAAGATGTGATCCTTATAAGATAAAGCACCCTCTGGCAGCGACAGTGACAAGTAGAGTCGTCCCCGAGACTTTCCATGTTTGTTCTGAGGGGTGCCCCGAGGCTGGTTTCTCACTGTTGTATTGCAGGATCTCCTTGAAGGAACGAGGAGGACCCCACCATTCACTGAGAGACTTCAAGGCTGTAAGAGTGGGAGGACCTGGCTGGGTCAGGAGGAAAGACTGGCGGTTCACCCGCCCTAATACCTGTGCATTAAAATAAACCTCTAGGAGTCAGTTATCATCAGTGTCTCAACAAATCACGCTAAGATTTGGGGACCAGTTCCTCTGGGCAGTTCAGTAAACTTGGACTTTATTAGACACCTTCCAGAAACTCCGCAGAGTCTTTGCACATTTACTTCAATGTTATTAATTTACAAGTGTTGCCTTCAATTAGGAGAGTCTGTTAACTTGTAAAACTTTACTTATTTACACTGTTTCTTGGAGATGGACTTTCTCAAAGTGTGATGATGATGTGCTTAGGCATTGCAAATCCTCTTGCTGCTTTTGTCAACAGACAGGCTGAGTGCATTAATCAGAGACATGCACATTTCCTGACTTTGGGCTCTCACTGCAGGGCAGAGACCTGCAAGGCACCAGTTTTCCCTCAAGTCTGAAGGAACTGCATATGGACATCAGCCTTTCATGGGGCTTGGAAACCCCACTGGAAAGGCAGCAGCAAATCAGGGAGTTTCTCAGAAACTCTATATGTAAGGTGCAAGATTATGCTGTGTTAGCTTCAAAAGCAAAATGCTCTCCCTAAACCATTTGTTTCAGCTCAAGGCAATTTTCTTGCACCATACACATCTCTACCTCATGAAGCTTCAGCAGGGCAAGGAGCAGGTTTGGGACTCAGTGTTCTCCAAATCACTTTCCAGCTGAATGAAAAATCATAGTTCAGAAAGGAAACACAAAGTGAGGTGGACTGGGAGTTTTATGACCTCAGGGTTGACTGGATGATCTTGAGAAATGTCCAAAATACTCCTTGCTTGCCTAGGAACCTCCAACTGTTTTCAGCCTGAGCCAGTTATGCAGCTCTGTGTTACGTGCATAGCAAATGTGGTAGGTAAATGCAGCTGATCTGGGAGGTGCTGGTATACCTCAGTGGTATGAGGAATTTGGCATGATTTCTGCCCTGCCCCAGCCAGATGTGGTATTCATCCATGTGTCTGCTGCAAGCGAGATTTAAGAAAGAGGAACTTCTCTTTTCCACAAGCTACAGAGATTTTGCTCTGGGCACTTGGTGAAACCTCATCTCCCAGACCAGCAGACACTTTATGATGTATAAAATGAGCGGCTTGAGTCCACCCAGCAGACTGGGAAATCCTGCTTTTGTGTTGGATTCAGTGAACCAATACTGGGCAAGGTGAACCCACATGCTAGCTGGGCAAGAAAGCCACTGCCTCAGGTGGTGAGAAATGAGGATTAAATCTGGCTGCCCAAGCAGACAGAGAGACACACAGGGTTTAGCATTGGTTGCATAGGAATGATTTTTTACTCCTTTTGACCCCATGTTTAGTGTCTGACTGTCTGTCCACTCAGACTTCTTTATGTGTTATTCACAACATTATTTTGTGTATTGACAGCTACCTTCTTTGAAAGCTGCAGGGAAGGGATAACTCACTGCCTTCCTATGTGGCAAATGCCAATAATGAAATCGGATTCAACAGGTTTCCCTTTCGTAAGAGCTCCATGGTTTCACAAATATATTACTAGCATGTTAGCTTTTGCCACTTTGAAGGGCTTTGCCCTTTGGTGTCTACATAAAAGCAAAGTTTTCCAGCCCTTCCCATAGATGATTGTTCTATAGGTGTCTGTGCAAATTCCAATCCATGTGTTAATGTGCATGCAAGGATGTTGCTAGGGAACTTGTGAGGGCTAAATGAGGAAATGCTGTTAATAGAGGCAGGCACAGAGCCTTGAAATTCTTCCTTTGCAACTTTGCTGCTGGTTGCTGTTATATAAACAAGGCTGATTGTGAAACTGGGTTGAGTCGTCTCTGGTGTCAATGGGCCTTCTTAAATAGAAGCCAAAAAAGCCTTAGTTTGGTTCCTGTGGTAAGGTCCTGCTGTAGCTCCAGCCCAGGCAAGCCACTGAGCATCATCTGCTTTGGGAAGAGAGATTGGTAAATGCTTTGAGTGGGGACTCTGCTCTGCTTCTTTTCACTGTGCATATTTGGCACTCACTGGTGGGCAATTGCGGACCTTTCTTGAGCCCCAGATTGGGGAAGCATTTTCCCATACTGAAAATACTGAGCAGTGTCTAGAGCAAAAAGTGGAGTGACTTTCTGCCAGCACTTTTGCACATCTTAGTGTTCAATTCAGCTCTAATGTAATCTTGAGTGAGAGGTTTTTCTCTCTTCTTCTGTACTGTAGGAATTTTATAGACCCAAAAGATGCAAAGTTAGCAGGGAGTGCTTAAGTCATATATTTAGAAGAGGCCAAAAACTTTTGGCTCAGATTGCATATAGATACGTTTAATACATGATCTTCCCAAGTGAAGTCTTCTTCTTTTTCCTTCCGAAAGGCACGTGATTTCTGTAACAAGGGTTGATCATGTTGGGTTATGGAGTGCAGAGCTTGCCATCTTTCAGAGGAACATGAAACTGTGTACACTAAGTATTTCCCAACCACTCTGAAAATTAAGGCTGACAATCCTGGAATCCTGACTTACTGCCAATTGAATTTGTGATATTCTCCTACTTTAGTTTCTCTTTGACCTTCCTAAATGCATACTATTTCTCCTCATGCCATCTCTTGTTGCATTTCTTTTGTTAGAAACAAGAACAACAAAAACTCGACTGAACTCCAGCTGAAGACGTTTTCTTTGGGAAAAACCATTCATTCTCTCAGCCAAGAGCAACCTGCTGGTGCTTGGTTTTGGTTGAAGAAAGAAAGTGTTTTGTGTGTTGTGCTGTATGAATTAGAGCAAGCTGTGCACCAGATAAGCTTTTTTGGGAGTGAGTACGAGTGGAGTTGTTCTCCATGAGTCCCCAAGTAAGCTCACCTATATGGCTCATCCTAAAGGAGCTTTGAGAACTCTGTAGCCCATCACATGCAAACTGCTGTTGCAAACAAGCAAACAAAAAACTGGAATATTTTAGTGAAGTTAAAATGTTTGCTGAAACAATTCTCCACTTCCCTGCTCCCTAGTGTTCAGCTCCAAAGATTTTGTTTTGAATCTTAACTAAGGCTTTGCGTGCCCAAACGATGCTCTGGTTTTTCCATTTCTTAGCTGATCTAATAAAAAATAATTCCTTCCCCTGTAAACTTTGCCTCATTTACAGCCTAAAGCCTTCACAACTGCAACAATAGAACCACTGTGAACACAGTTGCCTCCGTTTCAATGGATCCAACTGTGGAGAACTCAAAGGGAATTAGCTGTGCAACCATTTAAAAATGACTCAAATGCATTTCTATCACAAAAATGTCATAGCATTAAAATCATGAGTCTTTTCAGGGCATGTGTCCCTTTAATGCAGCTGGGAATTGCCCTTCTGTAATAGCATGAACCTCTCATTTCTAACCCTTCATGACCATCAGGCATTAAAGATGAGAGAGTTTTTGTTGTACAGGGTTTTTGTGCCTAGAAAAGCACCACTTGCCCAAGGCTCAATCTGAATCTTGTCTGTCCTGAGAGGGGATGATTTTGGGGAGAAATGCTTTGAAACCAATGAGTTATTTGTAACATTAGAATACATCTCAGTGAAGAGGGATTAATGGATAGAGCAGAGCTGAGCTGGTGAAATATACATGATTAATTCAGTTTTGGCAGGATTATATAATTTATAGCCTGGAAAACACCTCCAATTAGGCGTGTCACATTCTTTATTTGTATGACTGTAAAATTGAGAAATACTACACCTGAATGTCAGCTCCAGCATGCTTGTTGCTGTACAGTCAGAAACAAAGATAGAGTGTGAGAGACAACACCTGAACCATATTGAGACTGTTTTGGAAAGCAGTGCTGCTCAGTAGTGAAATATTGGACTTGTGAAACTTTTACACGTAATGAATTCCTGATCATTTCCCTAAATTCCCCAGTTTTTGTCTTTGTGGTTGTTCCCTCCCATCATGGAGGCCAGGCTTGGTCCCAGGAACAAGAAGAGGAAGGCTTTTTAGGAGGGCAGGTGAAGAAGTGTGAAGATGGATGTCTGGTGATGCTGTAGATGATGGGATTTTCAGATGCTGAGATCACCAGATGCTGAAGTTCTGCTTGTGAGGCCCATGTGTGTTCCTGCCTTCTGGTGGGCTGAAACTGCAACACAGGAGTGCAAGTCTGTCTGTAAAGTAAGCCACCTGTCTCAATCAGAAACAAGCTGCTGTGCCTCATTGCAGTCATAGCCAAGGGGATAAGGAAAACCAGCTGGCTGGAGCTCCTGGCTCCTGTGAGGGCATTAGCTACTCTTGTTGTGTGTCCATGTCTAGCGGCCCGGTGAAGGCACTGAGGAAAAGCAAGCCTAAGCTAAACTGCCCATTCACACTCAACAAAATTGTTAAATGGATTTCAGCCCAAACTCTTCATTGCTGTCACGGCACTGAAGACCTCGCTTGCTGTACTGGCAGGATCTGCAAGGCTGCTGTGGGAGCTCCACTGTGCACCTCATGTCATGCCTGGGGGTCCTGTTCACTGCACAGTTTGTACTCTCCGTGTTAGTGATTTAGGAAGTATCGCTGCATAAATCATCATGCAGGGAAATAGCTTCGCATCTCTGCCAAGTGTCTGTTTTCCTGTAGTCTTCCCTGGTATTTCAGACTGGAATGGTAATGAGCAGAGAAGACTGCAGTGCTATATTTGTGTGGAAGTGAGAAGTGAGCCAGCTCCTTAAGGATTCATTTATTGGGCTGCAGGCCAAGGCATCTCCTGGCCCTTGGTTGCATGTTTCTTGCTGCATTTACTTAATCTATTGCCGAAGGTTTGAAATTTTGTCTCTAACATCATGAATGCATAATTGCATAGCTCTCTGGTTTTAGTAGCAATACATAACACAGGGTGGGGCAAACAACACTATCAAATAGTTGCTAGTATTATTTGTCTGGGGAGCATAAAGGTCTGCCCTGGGCTCTGGAATCCTTCTGGTAGTGGTAAGATAAGGACTATGTACCTATCTCATCGCACCATCAAAGTCAAATTTATGATGTACTTCTGAAAAATCTGGTTTGCATCTGCTTGCTTTTGCCTTCCTAGAGAAAGCCAGCTGCCTTGTTCTCTTTCAGGAGAAGGATTCATCCTTGGAGATGACACCGCCTTGAAACTTGTATAGAACATAGTATCCCTGGTAACTGGAGTCGATGAAGAAGAAATCTGTGGCATGTTAAACCAGGAGTTGAGGGAGTGGGGGTGGATACTTCAGAAAAAGCATATGCCACACTAAGAAAACTTTAGTTGGTTAGCAAGCCCTGTGCCATTATGAACTTGCTGTGATTCTCTATGCATTTGATCAGACTGAGATCAAGTACTATTGCAGTGCTGTGTGGGTTTTGATTCTCTACCACATGCAAACAAGGAGAAGATAGGGGACTTGGGCTTCTTCAGCCTGAAGGAGACAAGGGTCAGGGGACCAAACAGCCATCTGCCCTTGCATACGTGGAGGTCATCAAGAAGGCAGAGACAGGCTCTTTACTGAAGATAATGAATGGCTGGAGCAGGTTGCCCGGAGAAGTTGTGAAGTCTCTGTCCTTGAGGTTTTGAAGAAAGGACTGGCCTAAGCCCTGAGCAGCCTAGTCTGAATTGAAGGTTGACCCTGCTGAGATTGTTAATTTGCCAATTATTCCTTTTCTTCCCCTCAACTTAGTTGCCTTATAGGCAACGCTCTTAATTCAAAGCTTTAAGAAAAAAAAAACTTTTAAATCCCTTCTCTATTGGAGAAGCACTAGGACTAGAATATCTCCACAAAAAGATGCAACATGAATAGAAACACTTTCTCTAAACATTCAAGTTAAAAAACTTGAATCTGGTCTATGTAAAAGCTCAATTTTGAGATGTATTTATACACAGTGAATGGTACTGGGAGCAGTAACCAGGACTTTTCAGAATTTTTTCATATTCATATTCCAATTGCACCCCAAGAGGCCACTGGTAATAAGCCCCCCCCCATAGATTGGTCCAGTGCATGCCTTTGAAGAGCATACAGATGAAGAAAAAAGTGAATTTATTATTAAGGACTGAATTTAGCTAAATAGAGTTGAATGTGTGCTACCAATCCAAAAACTCCAATTGCTTTCCAGAAAGCCTGATCCTCTTTAGTTCTTCAGCTGTGTGTAAAGGATTTTGTGTTCCCCCAGAAGAACACACAGTCTCTAGCTGACCAGCGCCCACTTGCTTCTACCTCCTGTCTTTTGAGAGCTCCCGTTTTTCGAAAGGATAGCCTTGGTGGAAGTCACACATTCCCTGCTCCTGATGCAGCAGAGGGAAGTGCAGGCATGGTGTGATAACTGAGACCTTGAAAGAAGGGACAGAGGATGCGTTGCAGAGGAAAGCAGGAATGGTGTGACAAGATAGAGGGTGCAGGATAATTGCTTGCTAGAAATGAGATGAAGAAATGTGGGCCTCAGAGCTGGGCAAAAGCAGGCCTAGGGTTATCAAAAATAAAATAGAACAAATTCCAACATGTGTAAAACTCTCTCTAAGCAGTAAATTTGGATGCAGTGTGGACTTATAGACTGAGGAAGAAGGAGTAAAGTGTAAAACATTGCTAGAAAATGTATAAAAACATCTCCATATAGACCTTAGATGGAGGAGAAAGAACACATCAGCACCATCCTACTCCCTACAAAGAGAAAGAAAGGGTGTTTGACAGCAAAAGTGTAAAATAATTCCAGATGAATTAGCACTCACTTTTTTTTTTTTTTTTTTTTTTTTAGGTAATAATATTCCTTCTTCTCTTTTTTCCTGCAATAATGAGATCTGGGCAAATAATAATTATTTTATTAGATTGTTAAGATTTCAATTATGCTGACAGCAAATTCTTACACATAAGGTCGATTTCCATATTGTCTGTAATGAGATTTTGAATGCAATGACAGCAGTCAAACAGCTGAAAGATAGCTATGAAAAAAGAAACAAAGCACCAAAAACCAACCAAACAGAAAAGAAACGGTGACTGGAAGGGGTGATAACTTCCTTGGGCTCTGGTTGTGCCCTCCAGCGTGAAACAGGTTCTCCTGTCCTCTGGAAATACAGTATCCCACTAGGCCAAGCTCCTTTTGGGATGATGCTTTTTTTGTAAACCAGCAAGCGAGAGGAACCAGAGACAGCCACCAGCTGCAAGTCAGATGGCACTTAGGGAAGTATGTGAGATGCAGCTTTCCTCTGAAGATGGAGGCAAGCAAACATTTAAATTACTGATTCTGTTACTGAACTCAGGGCTCTGTGTGCTATGTTTGTCCTTTTCCATCTTTATTTCCTTTCTCCTAATGTGAGAGGGACCCGGTTAAGATCCCCAAGACCAGCCTGCTGCGTTCTGTGCTCAGTCTATGGATACGCTCAATCTTCACTGTGTTGCAGCCATGGCCCCAAAACTGAGAAATTCTTTTGCCGCTGTGATCCGTTCCGTCCCAGACCATTTTGCTGAGATAAGCAAACAGGCAAGCCGTGTGGTAGCTTTTGTACTGCTGAGCGAGGCACCTCGCTGAGACCACTGCTCTCATTTCTCATACTGTACCCGTATTGTTGTCGAAAGCATTCATTTCCATTCACCTTTAGGAGTTTCATTTGCATAATCATTTTTCTTGCAAGGCTTCAGAATTGGCTGATCTGGACTCTCCAAAATATCTTAACTGCGCTTTTCAATATTCACACAATGCGGTGAGATAGAACAAAACAATCTTGTTGTGTTACCATAGAGACATGCAGGGTCCGAGAAGGGTTCCTGCTCAAAATCGGACTGTTAAAGGGACAAGAGGCTGTTAAAATTTGATGGAGGGTTTAATCCTTGACCGGGCATTGGTATAAATCAGCTCAGTCTGGATGAAATGAACTGGCAGTCCCCGTGGCTTGCCTTACAGACAGCACTCCTCGGTCCAGCTGGCCCAATGGGGCTGTCGTCTCGGTAGTTTCAGCAAAAAAGGAGACGGAGGGAGGGGGGAAAGGTCCAGGAAATTCACTTGAAAATGTTAAATCACTTTACGCTTTTCCTTCATTTCCCCCCTCCTTTTGATTTGAGTGCTAATTAAGAGATTTCCCTTTGCACTTAGCCAACTAAACTTTGCTTTTTAAGCATACATTTTTTAAGCACCGCTAAATGAGGTGCTGGGCTGACAGCTCTGCTCTGGAGACCCAAGTCCTGCTTTCCCAGTTGCAGGCATAATAGTGGGACTATGGCTGCATTACTGCACTGACCTGCAGAAACCCTGCTTCAGGCTGAGAGGACGCTGCAGTCTACGAGCCTGACAAGTTGCAGTGTTGGTGCTGTAGATGCCAGCTATAAAGATGGTTCTGTGGCGTGGAGGGAGAAGAAAATGCCTCATTATGTACATAAAGGGGAAAAAAATTGATTGAGAGTAGATTCAGCAAGAAAAACCTCTCGCAATTAACATTCTCTTTGCTTGGGACTCAATGTCTGGGCTCTCTATCTGAGCATGAGAAGGGTGCTCACAAGCCTTACTAACCAAGCCCTAGTACAATAGGGGAAAGCGGTGCTCTGTCCTATGGTTGCTTACTGTAATGGGCTCTGGAATCACAGTCCCCGAACTGGCCTTTATTTCATAATTCACTTTCTGCCTTTGTGAGGCTGTGATGGGAGATTGGGAAAGGCAGACCTGCCTCATGTTAGAACTGGAGCCAAAAGCTTTCCAAAAGCAGCCCTCAGTTCAGGCTCTTCGGAGACTCTGGCTCCAGGGTTTGCCCCAAACTCTGGCATTAATGAAGCCACCTATGGCCTCGTTATGCTGTGAACATGATAAGGTCTCTAAGAGAGGATGATTCTGCTCTGCCTCTCTTTCCCTGAAACAAACCCTTTCTGATGTAGGCTAATGGGAATTATGCACACCCTGAACTGCGCGGGGAGCCATGGAACACTGTGCCAAAGCAGGATGCTGAGCAGAGCTAAATTTGCCCGCACCCAAGACTCTTTAACTCCTCAGGACAAATACCACACAGCCTGTGGTTACCGCTAAGCAACGGCAGGCGATGTTGTCAATAATAGCCTGGAAATTTGCATTCCTGTCAGCAGTGATTTACAGGGTGGTTCAGACTTCTTCCAGAACAGGTGAAAGGAAAGTCAGCTGGCATGGGCTCAGGACAGCTTCCTCCCACCACAGCAAATGCCACTGAGAGGAGAGGTTTCATGAATCCGAAGCTGAGCATGGGCAGCCAGAGGTGTTAACCGGCAACCGGTGTAGAAATGAAAGCTTATAGTTTCATCTCACATTGCTTTATTTTTATGTTGCTTCTAAAAGAGAAGGTTTGGTTTGTTCCCACGTTGTTCCCTGGATTTTGGAGGGGTTGCCCTTGGGATGTGATTGGCTCCCTTTGCTGGGGGATCAAGGCAGACCCATAAGATCTTTAGCATTTGTCACATGGAAGCAGTAAGGTGCATTCTCCCCAGAATTAACTGATTTTGATATGACAGGGATAAGTGGCATCATATTTTGTATGTGGAAAACCCCTTCCACCAGGGGAACTCAGCCTAAATCAACCTTTCAACCAATAGTGCATAACCCCTCATTGCCACACGGGCCACCTATTTACGTATGAATACATTGCACCGTGGGTACTAAATGGCTGAGTTGTGTCATGCCTTGGTACAACAACAGCTATGGTGTAGCTCAGCTGCAGAGTGGTACAGACAAGATCATACTCCGGAGCCAAGCAACCATCCTGAACCAGGAGCAGCAGTGAGGATGCCACAGGGATACCTGCAGCACTCTGTGGGCTTGGCAGACAGTGCTGTATGCCTTTGGGTTTTCCACATTTCCTCAGGTACATCTGGCTTCTCTAGATAACTTGTAAAAGTAATTTCTAATCCGATATGTTACCGATAAAGCCACCATGAGCAAACCCAGGATGAAGAACAGCGGGCCGTAAATTCACTGGCACAGACAGTTCAGCCTCTTTTTTTTTCCCAGGGCGCTCTATTCATTTTTAGTCCCCATACAAGGAAAAGCAAGTAAGGGACTGAAAAGATGTTTTGTACAGCTACTATTTGCCAATGAACATCAAGCAGTTAAGAACTGTAGGAAGCCGCAGTATATTTTATTAGACCAGTGGATGCAATAAGGAAAAAAAAGAAAAAAGCACAGTAAAGATGAGTTTTCAAGCATAGAAGCCCTTCTTCAGGTCAGTGTGCCCAGAAGCATACTGCTGTTTTCCAGCTACATCAGCTCTTCTAGTAAAAGTTATTGCTTCTCTATAGAAGTTATTGAGCCTCACATATCTTCAGACCATCACAGCTGCGGCAACGCTGCTACTCAACAAGGCTCTCTGTCTAAGATCCACTTTGTATCACAACTGCAAGAATATGTCCACATGAGTCCTAAACTTCAATGTATTTCTTCTCAGTTTTGCCATCTATTTATTTTCTGTCACAGCTGTGTGTAATAAATTCTTTCAGCAGTTCTGGAAAAAAAAATGGAAGAGTGATTGATTTTCATTTTCTGAGCTTTATGGGGCATGCTGCTTAGAAGACTTGTCATTACCACCATTTGCTGGTGTTTAGTGGAAGATTTAATTCACCTACTGTAATGATTTGGGGAAGTCTGTCGGTGTACAATTTAGAAAGTTATTATGTAAATGGCAGCATTATGAAATGCTTTTATGAGGATGCAGAATCCGCCATTTGCTAACAGGGGTTGCAGCATGTCTGACAAGAGGCAATGGGCAGTCATTAACCACAGCAAGAGCTGCACGTCCAAGGAAAAGATCTAGCTGAAGTCTTAGGGAGAAATTTATTCCAAACACGTCTTTGTGGACTTGGTTTGAGGGAACGGGGTGAGAGGGAGATGAAGAACCTTAAAATGTTACGTTGAATGACATGCTTTGGTTCT
The DNA here is from genome assembly GCF_019232065.1 of Centrocercus urophasianus. Taxonomy (NCBI): domain Eukaryota; kingdom Metazoa; phylum Chordata; class Aves; order Galliformes; family Phasianidae; genus Centrocercus; species Centrocercus urophasianus. The sequence continues at coordinate 5,178,277 of NW_024884364.1, forward strand.
GTAGACATACAGGGTCTCTGGGAGGGAAGCAAGAAGGGAGGAGAGCATGTTGTAGATTTTGTGGAGCTAAGTTTTTGTTTTAACTGCTTTCTGTTTTTTATTGAAAAAATATGAAGGCGGTTAATTGGGTGTGTCTGTGAAGGTCTGTCATATTTCTTTTCAGGTAGGATTAAAACAGGTCAATCTGCAAACTCCATTTCCTCTGTCAAAAGGAGATAACCAATTCCACAGTCTCTGAAGTTATTAATGATCAACGGAGTAAATTTTATCCATCTCTTTATGTCTTGGAAGGACACTTCACTGAAGCTGATTTTGATCAATTTATAAGCAATGTCACCTTCAATAAATTCCTATCTGACAATAGATAATCCAATAACAAGCTGGGAGACAGCAAAAGTGATGTAAGAGTTGGCACCTAACAGTGCTCTTGAACCCAACTGCATCCCCATTGGATTCTTTTAGAGCCATGTTAGGAGGAAAAAAAAGATAAAATAGAAGGACCTTCTTGGAAAAAAGCCTTATTTTCAAATTTGTTTCAGAACGTTTTTCCCCAAGACATGAGAATTGCATTACTTATCATAATTCTTTCAAAAGAAAAGGAAGTGGTTTCATTTGTCTCTCCATGTCCTTGCCCAGCCTAGCATGTGAAGCCCTGGCAAGCATTTGGCCATCCACTGTAAGGATCCTATGCGCTTGGGAGTGATGCAGCACAGCTGAACCTTCCAGTGGTCACTGATCACAGAGTCACAGATTCACAGAATCACCAAGGTTGGAAAAGACCTTCAAGATCATCCGGTCCAGCATCTGGTGCTTGGGATATTGTGACCATACCTCTTCTATCCACCTCCTCTATTCCATCAGTGCCAAGGAGGAGGTCTGCACTCACTGATGGGAAAACAGACCAATGGAACAGCAAAAACATCTGCTCATAGCTCTAGCATCCAATCAGCTGAGTATGCTGCACTAGCTAAATAAATGTTTGGCATAAGTCTAATACTTTAGAGAAGGCTCAAGGGCAGCTCAAGTAGAAATTCAGAGTTCCAGGAACAATTTTGCATCACCCATGTCCTTTCTGTACTATCTGCAAGCTATTTTTGGAAGTGGCTGCAAGGTGGAGAGGGGGCCAGGGTGAGAGGACTGGCTGGTGCATCTGAAGACTGCTATTCCCTGGGGCTGCTCCATCCTTCTGCAGCAGATTGTTCTTTCAGTTGCTGCAAGAAGCAGCTAAAGTCACTTGCTGTGTCACTGTGTTATGCAGGTATGACTTAGTATCTGTTGCGGTGACCAGATCCTGAAGGTGATTAAAATACTTCTTATTTCTACCACCTTCAGTCAGAAGGGAGTCATTTGGGTCCACTCCGGGTAGAAATGCTTTCTGTGACCACCAGGCTCTTAATTCACTGAGCTCTTTAGGAAGCACATTAATTCAGCCACTGTACAGTGTACAGGGCAAACTGCTCTTCACTGTTTACCTGCCAGCTGATGCACAGCGGGGTACAGGAACAGTCCAAGGCGAGCTGGGATGTCATTTGGCAAATACTAAAAAAAACCCGCTTATTTCCTTAGATCAAGAGAGCTCCCAAGTCTTGGCAGATCAGGAAAGCAGTGTGGCTCTGTGAGGGAGAATATGCTGCTTTTCTTCTTTTTGCTTGGTTCATCCTTGCATCGCTTCATTCCTTGATGTTATCTGATGGAGTAAGGAGAGTGGCTCAATGCACCGTGTGCACTTTTCTTGTGCACACAGTGCAGACTTTGGGGAAGGAGATTATGTTTGGACAAGAAACCTTCACAGAATCTCACTGTAGCTAGAAGTACAGCCACGGCCCTGCTTTCCTACAGGCACTCCGCGTGTCACCCACAAGGATAGGGGGTCTCCTGTTGCCAATAAGAACAATAAGAATGGCCAATAAGAACAGTGTGTTCCTCTACTCTTTTTTTTTCTGCCTTAAAGGCAGAACTCAATCTATTCCAGTTAGATGGCAGCTAGTTTCCCAGTCCTTTCTTCTGCGACCGCCAACTTCTCTTTTCCCTGTTACTTGAAGTCATTTCTGATCTGCTGCTCCCAGGTGCTTTTGCTTGTCTTCTTCATTCCCATGTGTAGCTCCCCCCTTCTTGGTCACAAAGTGGCCATACAAAAGGTCAGTGTGGCTTTTGGAGCAACTGGGAAGACAGAAACCTGAGTAGGAGGGTCAGCTAGTCACAAGGTTGTTGTCAGCAACTTTAGCTGGGAAGGAGATGTGGAGAAGCTGCAGGAGGAAACCTTGGGTAGTGGAACGAAGCAGTTGTGTCCTGTGCTGAATTGTTTGTGGGTTTTCTTGCTTTTTTTCTTGGCTTGAAATGAACCTGGTGAGACTTGGGCAGGGAGCTGGGCATGTGCAAGGCAAACTCTCTGCCTTCATCCTTTCCCCCAGATGGTGCCATGCATACCGGGTTTTGATAGTCTGGTTTTCCATGTGGCCTCAAAGACTGCAATTACTTAAGCTCGTGACCATGCATGACACAACTTCTTGGTGGCTCTTGTGTTCTGCAGTGTTACTGGGCCCCAACTACAACTGCCTCATTCCTTTTGGAAATACCATGGTTCATTTTTAGGGGTTTTTGAACGCTCGTGTCCTCTAGACTCTTGGAGGCTGGTGTCGAGGTGTCCCATACCTTTAAACAATAAACCAGCAGCACTTACACCAGCCGCCGCAGCAGCGCCCGGTCCCGCACAGCCCATCCCGAAGCGTTCGCGATGCTCTGCCTCTCCCCATCCCCGCAGCAGCTCCTGGACAGAAGCCCCGCGCTGCATCGCTGACCCGGAGAAGCCTCCGGGCCGCCACCGAGCACGGGCCAGATGGCCGCGGGGCCACGCAGCAGCCTCCGGCCGGGCGGGGCAAGCCGGAGGCAGAGCCGGGTGGGCGGTGGGATGCCTGACGGCGCGCCGCGGCTCGGCGCGGTGCGGGGCTTGAGAGCCGCAGCCCCGGCTGCGGGGGCGGCTCGGGGCCGCCAGGCTGCGCTCTC